>NW_026000079.1:7170052-7180632 GCF_001458135.2 Marmota marmota marmota | reverse complement strand
GACATCTTCGAGCGCATCGCGGGCGAGGCCTCGCGCCTGGCGCACTACAACAAGCGCTCGACCATCACGTCGCGGGAGATCCAGACGGCCGTGCGCCTGCTGCTGCCCGGGGAGCTGGCCAAGCACGCCGTGTCCGAGGGCACCAAGGCGGTCACCAAGTACACCAGCTCCAAGTGAGTCCCCGCCGGGGACGCGCTGGCTTCCAAAGGCTCTTTTCAGAGCCACCCACCTTCTCAGTGAAGAAGCTGCCCTCATTTCTAGTTTGTCTTTTTGACTTACTGTGTTAAGAAAATTCATCCTGTTGAGCACAGGTACCCACCTGTCAAGCAGTTGGTTAATGTTGGAGAAATCTTAATGTGGGTTTTCTCAGCCAGCTGGGAAATATTGCGGTATATGATCTAAAATTTCTCCTGCCTTGGCCTTGTTGTATCTGTTCCCACCCAGTGAAATGCTATTTGACAAGCTTGCCTACGCAGGATAGAAAAGTGGACAAAGACACAACCGTATGTTAAAAACATGGTGAGACTTAAAAAAATTTTTTTAAATGATTCTGAGGTGTGTAAGATATAGGACATCTCTCTTTATCCTATAAAACCAAAATCATATATGGTGATAGTTGCCGCAGTCTGGCTGGGCACACAATCACGAGCCACCACACAGCTTGTAGATTCAAACAGCAACTCTTTATTCCCGAACTCACACCAGCCATCTACAAACACGTTCTGGGGAAATCCACGTTCTCTGCCCAAATCCACGTTCTCTGCCCAAATCCACGTTCTCTGCCCAAAATCACCTTCTCTGCCCAAATCCACGTTCTCTGCCCAAATCCACCTCCACTGGGTTTCTGTCTCCCAAAATATACTGTCTGAATCCCGCGAGAACTCAAGGGGAACCCAGGCAGCAGGATACGCCCCATTCCCAGCAGGAATAATCTTAAACCTTAAACCCGGAACCTAAACCGGGAACGCCCCAATCCACCTTGGTCCTTGAGCAAGGTCACCTACATTCAATGTCACTGCAACATGGGGTACGCTGGCAAGGAAATTGTCATACCTACTTGGCTAATGGCTCCCAGCAGATAGTGTTTTCCCCCACTACCGCTTTAAAAAGCTTTTTAGATTTAATGATTAATTGTATACAAGGGCAACAAAATATGCTAGATTTCACAATTGAGATTTTTGAATACTTGAAGAGGTCAAATATTGCACAACAGAGGTTGGTTGGTTTGAGAGTATTCTGTGTGCTTTGAGAACCCTTGGACTGTTTTAGGCAGGGAATGAAATAATAGACCTTAACCTTAAAAAAGAAAGAAAGAAACTTTGGGGATTATTGGCTGACCATAGTAGAAGAACGTGATGCTGTGTTTGGGGCTAGAGCTGTGATTCTTAAAAGTTTTTCTTTGAAGAGGCAGCAGTAAGAGCTGGGGCTATGGCAAACCTATTGCCTAATGCATTGGAGACCCTGAGTTCCACCCTCAGCACTGCATAGAAATAAATAAAACAGCATGCTGTCCATCTACAACTAAAAAAAAAGCATCAGTACAATAGAGTAAGGATTTGAAAGCAAGAATGATTATAAACAATGTGCTTTGGAGGGCACAACATGGGGGAATCAGAGAACTGAGTTACTCATAGAACTCAGACAACCTTAGAGATCCAGCTTGTTTGACATTCTCTTACTTAGCTTGAATCTTGCAACATTTTAGGAATAATAATAATTTCCCAGAATATTAAAAAAAATGATGCTAGAACCTTTACGTTGAAAAGTCTCATAGAAGTCAAATATGGAAGATGAGGAAAAACAGCTATATAGGTTTTGTTTCATTTTTCTTTTCTTTCTTTCTCTCTCTCTCTCTCTCTCTCTCTCTCTCTTTCCCAATTGGAAAAGACTTATGGTGATGTAGCTCAGTGGCAGAGCATTTGTCTAGCATGCATGAGTGCATGAGTTCAATCCCCAACACTGTAAATAAAAAAAAGAAAAGAAAAAAACATGCTGTGGTTACAACTCAGTGGTAGAGGGCTCAACTTGAATTGTTATGATGCCCAGGATTTGATCCCCAGCATTGAAAAACAAGAAATTCACATATGGATTATATATTAGTTAATATTATTGAATCAATACTAAATTTGTTCGGTGCAATGACGATAATGTGGATGATAATGTAGGGTATGCATGATAATGTAGGAGAATGTCCCTTTCAAGAAAGACATGCCACACAGTATTTAGAAGAAGTGTCAACAATTTCCAGGTTATTTTCAAATGGTTCAGGGTTTGTGTGTGTGTGTGCCCATAAGATACTTGATGTTTCCATTTGGAAACCTAGCAGGAGTCTAAAAATTTATTTCAAAATAATACTTTTGGTTTTTCTTCTCCAAATCTGTTCTTTAGTCATATCAGTAAGGAGCAATTGGTAACCCCAAACCTGCAATAAATCCTTGATTCCTTGCTTTCTGTTATAACCTACAGTCAGTTAGTTTCACTGTTTCAAGACATATTTTAAATGAAATTATGTCATTTGTTAGTTTAATGAAGAACTTCGTGCTAAAGTGAAATATGCCATTCAGAAAGCCAAGAGTCAAATGTATTCTCTCATATGTAGAAGTTAGAGAGAGAGGAGAAAAAATAATGGATCTCATGAAAATAAAAGTGAAACTGGAAGGGTGTTGTCTGGGGCCATCCATGGATTGCATATGGGTCACCATGCGTGGAAGCATTGTGGATAGAGACATCTGGTATCTGGGAATGACCAGTGAACATTTTCTCTGGTCAATTGCCCAGGGATAATGTGAATCGCTATTGGGTTCTGTGGCCCACACAGCACCTGAGATGTATGTGACCTGCCAAAATGTCAATCAACCAGCTGACTACAAGATATCAGGAAGCAAGATTCCGCCCTTGAAACCTTTTCCCTGCCTTTGATTTACCCTGTTAAATAAACCATTAGAGCCATTTTGTCTTTCCTAGTTCCAGAACCCACGTGGACTAGATCTATCAGGGGGGTCACTTTCTGTAAATATATTTCTGAGTATTTGTGCTTTGTTATTTACTAATTATTTGAGATTATAAATTTTAGGGTGGCTTGGATTATCCTGGGCAGGAAGAAGTACCCCTTAATGAGACGCTGGCCATCATCCCTCCACCCACCACCACATAGGGGTTTCGATATTGAAGCCAGATTTACAGATAGGTAGTTAGTGTACTTAGGTAAATCGGGTCTAATATTGAGTAAGATAAAGAAAATGGAGCCCATTATTGAGAATGGAGTCCAGGAAACCCAAACAGCACCTGGGGAAATTGAAATGTTAATGTCCCCAAGGCCCAGAACCCATCCTAAGGAACTGTTAATGAAGTAGCTCCCAACAAACAGGGAGGTGCTAATCAAAACCCCAGGCCCTTCCTGCCCAGATTACTCCTCCAGTCCACCTATCTCCCGCCATCTGGCCTTCCCACCTGCATTCTATCACTGCAGGATAGAGAGAAACAAAGGACAGGAATGTGGGAGGACTAAAAGAAGACCTTAGCTATAAAAAAGGGAAGACCTCCCCCTTCCATGGATTCCCCCTTTTGGGTCCCCTTCTTCCTCTGAGAGGAAGTCCTTTCTGCTGTCCTTTAATAAAGCCTTCCACTCTCCACTCTCCACTTGCCTCAGTGTGCTTCTCTGGTGTTAAAACTCAGCATTTGGGGAAGCAAGGACTCATCACCAGCAAACAGTGGTAACAGATCGGAGGTTCCACCGAGATCTACACCGAGGTACACTTCTCTCCATGCACCCCATGTATGTCTGAGGTGCATCTTTCTCTCTTTCTGGAGGATGATATGGGCACCCCATGGCTATTTAAATACAACTAGTGCTGCCGCCAGCCACTCTTCAAGACTCAGGTGAGAGGTTTCTTGGCCTAGGCAGCTCTCAATCACCTGTTCGATGCAAAGCAGACATGTTGGGATCTGCCAAAGCAGCTTTCCACTTTTCTGTCTGGGCCCGGAGAGCAGCTGGTGTGAGTAATACAGTATCCCTAATACCGACCTGTCTTGGATGAGCTGAGGTGAAGGAAGGAGTTTGGGACAACTGCAGAATTCTGGTCTGGGCTACACTCAGACATGTTCCCAAGGTTCCTTTCTCTTGAGCCCCCTCCCGACAGCCCTAAGGGGTATCTAGAGTGATCGGTAGATGAATGGCACTGAGGGAAAGCCCCAAGTACATTTGCCTCCGTGTGGGCTACACAATACTCCCAACCCCGCATCCATTCCCTCCTGGATGCTCCCATTCCTTCGCTGGTCAGAAACACTGGAAATTCAGGTTGTAGGACTGAGAGAAAGACATGGGATAATTAGTAACAAGTGCCCAGGTTCCCTCATGTGAATAGGCAACTTTCACTAGTCTATTTTAAAATTTCCCCATTACCATTCCGATACTTAAAATGTGCTGTGTTCTCTTTAAGCTGCCAGAGGAAGGCATTTTAAAATCAACCTTTCCAAGAGTCCCTCTGATAGAAAGTGCTATATGCCTTACAACCAGTAGATATTCCTCACCCTCAGGAGATTCCTTTAGTCTACAGGGCAAAAAGGCAACAAGAAGAGTGTGCGATTCTCTTTTGTTGTGGGTTTTATAGTGGCAGGAAGGAAAGTAATAATGCCCTTAAGTCTGAATCCTCCCAGGGTCAGGCACAGGGCAAACTGGGACCCTAGCACTTTGCCAAAGGGGACCAGAAACAACCTTGGCAAAGCAAGATGAGAGACGGTGTTTTCTGGATGCTAAAGAAGCTAAAACTTAGGGAGATGTCCCTAATAAGAACTTTTTTTTTTTTCTGGCGTGGGCACCTGAGTCCTGTTTTTTCTCTTCTCACCCAGATGGGAGCTTCTCTCCCCAGGGTGCTAGGTGCACCACTTACCTGCATATTGAAAAATTGGGATAAGTTTGACCCACAGATGCTCAAGAAAAAGTGCCTCATTTTCTTCTGCCACCAGGTCTGGCTTCAATACAAACTCCCTGATGGATAAACCTGGCCACCAAAGGGAAATATCAATTTTAATATAATTTTACAGCTCAATAAATTTTGCAAAAGGGAAGGGAAATGGTGGGAGGTGCCATATGTCCAGGTTTTCTTTGCCCTAAGGGAAAACCCCAAATTATGCCAACAATGTAAAGTAGACTTAGTTATGATATCTGCCATAAGGGAGAAAAATCTTAAGGAATCTCCTACTGAGGAGAAAGAATCAAGAGGACCCACAAAATCTCCATCCCCTGTTGACGTGCAACAGTGGCCCTTCTGTCACCCATATCCTGGCCTCTCTCCATCTGCCTCAATAGATGAAATATATTACCCCTCAAAGAGATGACAGGAGGAGAATTTGGACCAATCAAAGTACATACCCCCTTTTCCCTTCAAGACCTAAGACAGATAAAAACAGACTTAGGGAAATTTTCAGAGGATCCGGATAAATATATTGAGGTATTTCAAAACTTATGCCAAGTATTTGACCTCACCTGGAAAGATATTATGCTATTACTCAACCAGACTTTGACCTCCAATGAGAAGGAAGCAGCCCCAAGAGCAGCAATGAGAAAACACATCACTGTGGATTCTGAATCCATAGAGGGCCACCTACTTTTAAATGACAAATTTATTACTCAGCCAGCCCCAGACATTTGGAGGAAGTTACAAAAATTGGCATATGGCCCTGATCAATCTTTAGATGACATCCTCTGAGTTGCTACTTCCACTTTTTTATAATAGAGATCAACAGGAAAAGAAGGAGAAAGAGTGCAGAGACAGAAAAAGGACTAAAGCACTGGTATTTGCTCTTAGAGGAGTAGGTTCCCAGGGTGGAAAAGGAGGAAGATGAAATGCTCCTCAGTCCACAAAAGGGACTTGTTTCCATTGCAGAGAGGAAGGACATTTCAAACAGGATTGCCCACAAGCCAAGTGACCACCCCAAAATCCCTGCCCTAAATGTCTAAGCAGTCACTGGAAGAGTGACTGTCCTCAGGGGCGAATGTCCTTGAAGCCAGACTCCTCCACACAGACCTGACAGGGGCCCAGGCTCAATTCTGGCTCCCAAAACTCCTGTCACTGCACATGAGCCCCAGGTGTGCTTCACTGTAGGGAGCCAAGAGGTCAACTTCCTCTTAGATACTGGCACCAGTTATTCTTACCCCGGACTTCTTTCCTCTAATACTATAACTGTACAAGCAGTGTCTGGATGGCCTATTACCAGAAAGTTTACTCCCCCACTGAGTTGTGAGTGGGACGAGATGATGTTTTCTCGTGCATTTTTGATTAATACAGAATGTCCTACCCCTTTATTGGGAAGAGACTTACTGTCAAAACTTCAGACATTCATTACAATGAATTTGGGAACACAAGGACCATTATGTTTCAATATAAACCCTGAAGTGTGGGCTACTGAAGGCAAAATTGGAAGGGCACCCATTTTAGGAATTCAAAAACCCAATGGGGAATGGCGACTAGTCCAGGACCTGAGAATAATTAATGAAGCAGTTGTTCGTCTCCACCCTATAGTTCCTAATCCATACACTCTGTTATCTGAGATTCCAGCAGACACTGCTTGGTTTACTATGTTAGACTTTAAAAATGCCTTTTTCTGTAAACCCTTAGACTCCCAATCACAATATCTGTTTGCCTTTGAGGAACCAAATAGCAGATCTCAATTAACCTGGACAGTATTGCCCCAAGGATTCAGAAAATAACTCTCATCTGTTTGGCCAAACCCTAGCTAAGGACTTAACAGAATTCAGAGATAAACATCTCTGACTGTCCTGCAATATGTAGATGACATACTTTTATGTGCCTCCACTCAAAAGGAATATCAAGAAGCCACTAAAGAGCTTTGAAACTTCTTAGCTGATAAGGGTTATAAAGTCTCAAAGAAAAAAGCTCAATTGTGCCAAAAACAAGTTCAATATTTAGGATTATGACTGTCTCAAGGAACCCACAATCTAGGACCAGAAAGAATAACCCCTATAGGACAATAACCTCTACCTCAAGCTATAAGGCAACTTAGAGGCCTCCTAGGCTGGGGGGTCATCTGGCATCCCAGGTATTTCCCTGTCTCATGCTGATTGGTGGTTGCTTGTTAGAGTCTGTAAACAAGTCAAAATAACACCTGGCATTTTGCCAGGGGAATGTTAGAGTTCATAAACAAGTCTGGATGGTGCCTGGCAAAATGCCAGAGGGAGTGGTTTGAAAAGTAACAAAAGGGAGCCATTAAGTGTGGAGATTCCTTATTGGTTGACTGATGTATCGAGTTTATGTTAACTAGATAAGCTGTGTGGAATGTATAAATACTGCTCCTGTCCTGCAATAAAGGGCTTCCACTCCTGCTGTATCAATCTACACAAGTTGTTCGTCACCACCCCCCGCCCCACCCCCCCCCCCCCGTTATTTTGCCCAGCCAGCCGGGCTGTGGCAGTTGCTAGGGGGCTGCTATGGGCCCTCACCTAGCCTGACTGAGTCAGGGACACCTGGTGCTGCAGATCTCTCCTGTTATTTACAAACAACTCAGCAGGGTGGGTATGTGCCTAAGAGTGATCTGTGGATTTTTCCTAGGGCAAGGGTCACACCCCCTTCCTTGGACAGGCTTTGCTCTGAGGTAGAGGCTGGTTTCTCAAAAATGGAGTCACATCAATTTCTCAACTCTCTTCTTGGGTCTCTTCTCAGATACTAACTGATCAGACTTGCTATTCCCATTTAGGGAATAGACAGATAAGGATACTGGGAACATGAGGTTAAGAGAATAATTCCATAAAATGGGTCCACTGTGCTGTTCCCTGTCGCAACACATGAATAAATCAGTCAGGGTCACTCCAGGTGAATTGGGCTGGCAGTAAATAATCACACAAACACAAAAAGTACCTTTTTCTTGGGGTTCAGTGATGGCTCCTTTGCCCCAGCTCCCACAAGGGAGGCAAGAGAGGCAGGCAAAAGAGAGAGCATGCCTGAAGCCCTATTTATTTGGAGGAAAGACACTCAAGAAAGTTCAATCCAAATAAGGCAAGGGTTTGGGTTTCAGGGGGTTGCTTGGTGATGTCTGCAGTTAGCGGATTGACATCTGGAAAAGCCACACCCATCTCAGAACCAGGGAAAAGGACACATACATCACACAGCCCAGTCAGAGCAGCAATGTCATCCGAGTCCCTTCATGTGCTCAAATACTCATAGCTCACACACACAGCCCATGGCTGGTCTGCAACAGCTCCCCACATGCTTTCTTTTCCGAAAAGCAATTTGTCTGTAGTCCTGTCTGGCCTAAGTGGATAGGGCATGTCACATTCTTCAGCAAACTACCTGTTCACTGTAGGAGAAATGCAGGCCCCAAATAATATTGATAAGAGGAACCCAAGTTATCCTGAAGGGAAGACTTTTGTGACCAGATCCTGAAACTCGGGGAGATAAGAATAGTTTTTCCTAACCATAAAACCCGTCAGAATGTATGTTTCAGAATCCAATAAGAACCATTCAGCATGGGCCAAGGTGACCTAAAACTGCCATGACAGTGGATACTTGAAAGTCTGATGTCACCCTGATATCAGTCAAAAGTCAAGTGGACTTGGGTAGAACTCTCTGGAAACTTCTCTGGGATCCCCAATAAAATGTGCAGGAGAGGCATGTTGTCCCTCTCCTCTCTGAGAGGACCAACTCTGTCCCTTGGGAGTGTCCCTTTCTTTTCCTACCTCTTTAACAAACTCATTTCTGTTACTCCTGAAGTCTTTCTGACTTGATCGAACGAATCAGGGTTTGAAGAGGGGGTCTTCCTCAGTTTCTCAGAAGGCCCCAGCTCCATAACATCCATTCCATTTCATATTCTCTTTTACTTCATGGTACATATCACCCTTTGACTATTATACATTTCTTTGCTTATTTTCATTTATCCATCAACTGGAATGTAGTCCTATGGAGATAAACTTTTTTCTACTCTGTTTACTGCTGTATTCCTAACATGTCCTATGTCAGTATGAAAAGTGTTGTGGCTTTTCCCCCTCCTTTTCTCCCTTACTGTGGGAAATGATGTGCACAAATATTCTTAACAGAGTCTTAACCAAAGGTTAGTTTTGCTTTCACAACTGTAAGTATGAATTTTGGTGATGGGATTATATAATTGCATTGAGTCTCTCTCCCCCTTTCAAGATTAACTCTTTTTTGTTATCTTACCCATATTCTGTGTCCCCAGACCTAAAAGTTGATCACTATCTTCTCCATATATAATTAGATTTTAACCCCAAATCCTGTGAGTCTCTCTTAAAATGAATTTATATTCCTACTCTGAGAGCTCAAACTATCCTTATAGCCTTTCCTCCTCACTCCCATGTCCTTGCTTTCACCAAAATTTTGAGGCTTTGGCAATCTGTCTTGTTACTCAGGAAAGCCACATAAGGCACAATCTAGGACTGGGGGTACAACCCCTGGAGCATGCTGGGGGTAGTGCCTTCAGTCCCTAGCAATGGAGGAAAAAAGAAAAAAAGCTAAGGCACAAGCAAAGGCAGGAAGTATTTCCTTGGGACTAAGCTTTGGATTTTTTTTGGTTTTTGTTTTTTCAGTAAAGGTATGTGGATTTTGCACAATAACTAGAAAATAAGTTATCTGTTTTTAGTTTGATGGGCAGAGAGGAAGTATATCATGCCTGAAGATAGATAACATTTGAGATTTTATGTAGATGCATAAGAAAAAAATGAGCAAAAGCAGGAGGATGGATATAGGCCACTGTTGCAGTATGTTTTAACAGTTTTATACCTTTATTTCAGAACTTCATCTTTTGTTCTTATGTGGCTGCTTTTTAAGTGTACTTTAAAGTAAAAAAAAAAAAAAAAAGACCTATGCTATATTGGGTGCTCTGAAAATGAAGCTAGCGGCAAGCCTGTAATGCCAGCAGCTGGATAGACTGAGGCAGGAGGATCACGAGTTCAAAGCCAACTTCAGCAAGTGAAACTATCTCTAAATAAAATTAAATAGGGCTGGGGATGTGGCTCAGTGGTTGAGTGCCCCGAATTAAATCCCCGGGACCCACCCCTCAAAAAAGGTATCCCAAAGTTCAAAAGTGATGGAGCGTCATCCAACTATTGCTGTATACCTTTACATCAGTTTCTGAACCAAGAAAAAATGACTATATCCTAGTACTGCCCCAGTGTAACTGCTTAAAAGCACTGCTTAACACCCTCCCCCTTTCCTCAAGTACACCAACATTGGTCTATGACCAGTAAGCATCAAAAACTATTCACGTTGGAAAAGGCATCTGTGTGGAAAACACGCACACACTATCAATTACGGTTCCACAGGTCCCTTCTACCTTTGTCGTGCAGATGCAGGTGAATGGGGTAATGGTGTAAGCAACAGCGGAAAAACAGCTTCTTTCACAGAGAAGGTGGGGTGGCTCTGAAAAGAGCCTTTGGAAGCCAGCGCGTCCCCGGCGGGGACTCACTTGGAGCTGGTGTACTTGGTGACCGCCTTGGTGCCCTCGGACACGGCGTGCTTGGCCAGCTCCCCGGGCAGCAGCAGGCGCACGGCCGTCTGGATCTCCCGCGACGTGATGGTCGAGCGCTTGTTGTAGTGCGCCAGGCGCGAGGC
>NW_026000079.1:7166993-7169076 GCF_001458135.2 Marmota marmota marmota | reverse complement strand
AGCGAGGCCTACCTGGTGGGGCTGTTCGAGGACACCAACCTGTGCGCCATCCACGCCAAGCGCGTCACCATCATGCCCAAGGACATCCAGCTGGCCCGCCGCATCCGCGGGGAGCGAGCTTAAGAAGGAAGGCGCTCGCCCGGCTCGAGGTTCCATCGCATCCAAAGGCTCTTTTCAGAGCCACCCACGGCGGCACTCGGAAGGAGCTGCACCGCTCTTCCTCCGCTCTCCAGGCGGTGGTGTCGTCCTCCGGGGCGAGGGGGTGGGAGGGAAGGGAAGGGAAGGGGAAGGTCGCACAGCGGGCGAAGAGCCCTGCCAGCCTTACCGCACGCCCGGTTCATTTCTTGTGCGGCGCGCACCGCCCTAGGAGGGTCGCCTCTCCCGGGAACCCTCTTAGCAACAGGCAGCCTTCGGCGATAGTGTCGCCCAGGACGGGAGGAGGGGCACGAGCGACCTTATCCCGCGGTGGAGTCAGTAGGGGACGCTAGGGATTTGCGGTCCGCAGGGCCGGCTTGGGCTGGGCTGCCCTGGCCGTCGCCTGCGACCTCTCGGCCCCACCCGACCCGCCGGAAATGTCCTCCCTGTCCTCTGGGAAGTCGCCCCTAAGCTCTTTCCAGACTCATGCTCGTTGGAGTTGGGGATACTGGTGATAATGCTGCGAGTCGAGTGAGTCCCTGGCCACTTGCGTGGTACCTTCACCCACTAGTGTTGGGTGTAGTGGTGCTTCGTGTGTCGGATAACTGATGCTCTGTTCAGTATCATCCGGTGCCTCATTATCTCCCGCGTCCAAGTCTTGTTAAATGTTCCTGGGCACACCTGAGGTATGTGCGTGTTAACCCCTTTGAATTTTCAGCAGTACTTTGTTCGGACCTCTTCCGGATTTTTGCTGGACATCAGTTGATCCGTCCCCCATCTTAATTTTCTTCAAAACCCCAATGCGGGCTCAGTGAACCCCTTTGGAGCCCGGTCTTATGCCAGCGTGGCTCTGCCAAGCTGAGGTCTATTGCCTGCAGTCTGGGAAGCACGTGCAAAGCTGGTGTGAGTTGCCTCAAGTATCAACAGATGTAAGGGCTTTTGGTAAGGGCCCTGCTTTCCTATCCTAATCACCTACCTCAACATTTGAGCTGGCCCCCCGAAGCCCAAGAGTTGCACCCACAGGAGCAAGGGGCTGGGGACGCGCCCAGACGCTACAGTGACGCTGGCTCTTAAAGAACACATAGATCTTTTTAATGTGTAATCAGAACTTTATGCTGCAGTTTCACTCAGGAAAGGAGCAGGAAGAAAAGCACACTGTCTTATAGGAATCCAGCATTGGAGAAATGAGGAAATTCTTCCAAGGATTGTCTCCCTCTTTCTGTTCATCTGGTGCAGTATGATGATTGTTTCTTGGTACCCGGGATTGAACCCAGGGTTATTTAATCACTGAGCCACATCCTCAATCCTCAGGTCCTTTTTTTTTTTTTTTTTTTTTTTTTGAGATGGGGTCTTGCTAAGTTGCTCAGGGCCTTGCTAAAGTGCTGACTTTGGCTTTGAACTTGCAATCCTCCTGCCTCAGCCTCCCAAACCCCTGTGATTACAGGCATAGTGCACCCACTGATGCAGTGTGTTTTGATGTTGATATCACAGTTATCCAAGAAGAAGAAATTGATAAGCTGGCCAAATTCTGTGGAGTTTAGTGTCAGAAATGACACAAGCCTAGGTGGGTTATTGCCTTCAAAGTTGTTCTCACTGAGGACTTAGCACTGATCCAGCCCTCCAGGAAGCAGGTGCCAAGGCTCTCAGAGCACCACTGCCCCATCTGACACACACACACACACACAAAGGTAGATGGTAAGTTGCCTACAAATATGAAACGTTCAGATTTTCCCAATATCTGATGGCTTTGGAAGTATTGTAGAGCATGTTACTTCAAAGCTCAGTATGCCAGCAACCAATAGATCTGCCAATAGGCTGAAATTCTACTTTAATAGGAATACACAGGTTTTGATGACACAGGCAACAGTCCAATTTTGTGGGAAAGGAAAAATACTGCCGCAGTCCGGCTGCAGCAAAATTGTACCCAGGACAGGCAAACAGAACTGGG
>NW_026000079.1:7149008-7166734 GCF_001458135.2 Marmota marmota marmota | reverse complement strand
AACTTGTGTAGATTGATACAGCAGGAGTGGGAGCCATTTATTGCAGGACAGGAACAGTATTTATACATTCCACACAGCTTATCTAATTAGCATAAACTAGATACATCAGTCAACCAATAAGGAATCTCCACACTTAATGGCTCGCTTTTGTTACTTCTCAAACCACTCCCTCTGGCATTTTGCCAGGCACCATCCAGACTTGTTTACGAACTCTAACATTCCCCTGGCAAAATGCCAGGTGTTATTTTGACTTATTTACAGACTCTAACAAAATACTAAATTTTTAAAAGAAAATTTCTACTTCAAGAAAATAATCATGATTAGAGATGTAGCTACAGATATGGAAGCCTGTCCTCCTGCTGACGTTTTCATTGGGTTTAGAGGAAATGTGATTGGGCAACAAGTAAAGGACACTGCCAAATGGCAGGTACATCACTGATTTTTGTAAAGCTTTTGGGAGAACTGAAGGATAATTTCAATTTTTATACAGCTTGTTACAACTTCAGATTAATTTTTTTTAAGTTGTACAGATTGATACTGTTTGCATACATTTGCCTATAACAATAGAGGTGGTATTGATTTTCTGTATGTTCAAGTAAATGATAGGACTCCTAAAAGATTGCTTTTTTTTTTTTTAACTTTTGTTACTATATTATTAATCTGTATTCCTTATGTATATTCCTGGCTATAATTTTACTCGATACCTTTTAAAATAAACACAATGTAGATTCAGCAGCCTTAAGTGAATATTGGTTTTCCCTTAGATGGATAAAATTTTATTTATATACCAATGGGGGCGGAAATCCCAATTCTACTAGGCCAAATAATGACACGGGCAATTCCAGGTAGGAATGAAGCAGAGGTGAAGAAAGGATCTGATGTCTTGCTGATATCCTGTAAACTCACCCAGTGCTGTTTTCCTGGCCTGGGTACAATTGTGCTGCAGCAAATGAATGGTAGACCTGGGCCTCACCAGCCTCCATAACCCAGGCCACTCTCTGAGAGCTAGATCCTGGTGGTATTGTTCCTTGCTTTTGTCCACAGCATGGGACTCTTCCTGGAAGACATCCTGAGAAACAGATGAGTTCTGTGTAGATATTTGAGAATTATCCAGCCCAAAGCCCTCGAAGTTCAAGCTACTGGGCAGCATTGAACCAATGGAAGACAGAACATCTCCCTCTTGCCTCCCCTGATGGCAACTGCAAGCCCCAAAAGCTGTGAGGACAGGAACGAATTAGCTCAAGAAAGAATTCCTGCGCCAAGTGAGTGGAAGTCAGGACTGGTCCTGTTCAACTAGAGCAGTGAGCCGGGACTTTGCAGATCTGTACCCTCTTGATCACTGTTTATTTAAAACCAGTGTTTCTGTGTTGTTTTGTCTCAACACAGTTGATAGGTAAAACATAAGATTCATAAGACTTCACAAAGGGGAGAAGAAATGAGCAGAAACATTTTTGAAAACTTTGCCTTTCGGAAGGAGTGTGAAACAAAAGAAGAGAAGTGGGTGGGGGCTGTGGCCTCTGGTAATGGGAAGTCCCCAGGTTTCAGTCCTTAGTCTTGCAGGGATTTTCAGAACAGGCACTGTTGTGGGCTGAATTATGCACCTACCCACCCTCCTGTTATTTGTATCTTGAAGCCCCACCCACAATACCTCATAATGTGACAGTATTTTGAGAGAGAGCCTTTAAAGAAATGATCAAGTTAAAATGGTCATTAAAAGTAGGCCCAATACAGAATGACTTGTGTCTTTATAGGAAGAGAGGGTTAGAACACAAAGGGATGACCAGGTATGTGAGGTGGCGATCTATAAGCCAAGGAGGGAGGCTAAGAAGAAACCAAACTTCCCAATACATTGTGATTTTAAACTTCCAGCCTCCAGAACAGGGACAAGATAAGTTTCCAGGGTTTAACCCCCTAGTCTGCAGTGCTTTGTTGTGGTGGCCTGCCATGGTCTGGATAGTTTGAGATATGTCTCCCAAAGTTTCACGTGCTGGAAGTTCTGTCCTCCAAAGGTTCATATTGGACCCAATATGGACATGTTGAGAGGAGGTGGAAACTTTAAGGGGTAGGGCCTTGTATAAGATAATTAGGTCATTAACTTCTCAGAAGGAATGAATGTTCGTCTCATTGAATTAGTTCTAGCAAGAGCTGGTTATAAACTTTAGTGAAGCCATCCCACATATTTGGCCCTTCTGCACGTGGCTGATTCCTTTTCTGCTTCTCCACAATATTATGACACTGCCAGAAGGCCAGTACCAGATCGTTTGGGCCCTCCAGCCACCAGAATCGTGACTCAAACAACTTTATAAAGAACCCAACCCCAGGTATTGTGTTATAGAAAATGGACTATAACCCCAACAAATTAATTTAGGCCCCATGGTCTCTTTTTAGGGCCTCACTGTCTAGAGTGATGGGATCTTTGGGACCTGTACTCAATTATAGGCAGAAGCAGCAATGACTTAAAATGTGTAGCAACAGCATCTTTATACTCAGCATCTCAATCATTGAAATTTGCTTTCAAAAATGCAGCCCAAAGTTCTCAGAGGGTGAATAACTTTCCAGTGTGGTAGAGCCATTTAGTGGCCTGACATTCCATGTCAGGGCCTTTCCACCCCAAGAATCATTTACTCTGAACTGAAACTAAGGCAGATTTAAAAGCAAGATGCCAACCAACTTAAAATGCTAAAGACACCCAAGACCCCCTGTGGTTCTGGGATTTGAGGACAGCCGGTACATGTCATGGTTAAGGTAGCTCACAGGTCCCTAACTTAGTAGAAAGAAACATGCCTTGCCTTTACCCTTCTTGCTTTTCTGGCTACTGCTGCCCTTTATGCTGTGACAGTAGTGAATGCTCACAGGGTCTGTAAGGGGCCTGATGACAGAAGTCAGAGACAGGAACACTGGCTAGCCCAGGCCTGTCCTTTCTTGGCTGGTATGAGACAATGGAAGCCCTTCATGCTGAATCTTTTCTGGTTTCCTGTCAAAAGTGAGCCTTTGAGAACAGGCCTTGGCCTCGTGTTTTCTCCCAAGACTGCCACATAACACAGGCTCTGGGCTTTACCATGAAAGAGCTCCACAGACTCTCCCCGTGGCTCCATAAGAGGAGGAAACAAAGGCGGTGCAGATAGCTGCGTGTGCACCCACTTAGGAGGAAGAGCAGCTGACCCACCACTCCCCCTCACCCAGCCTGGGGCCAGGCCTTGTTAGGACACTGCTGGCTTTTTGGGCAGCCGTCTTGGGCATTTGCCCAACAGAGCCAGGCTACCCAATCTAGTCCTCACTATGGTCTGGGAGGGCTATGAGGAATTCACCAGTGCCTTTCACACGCAGTTTAGTGACAGCATTTCTGGTAATCGGGCAAAGATGACAATTCTACTGTTCTTTGAAGGCCAAACTTCCTAGGCCTAATAAAACTTTTTTGGAATGTTTTTATTGGTTGGAGAATCTAGGGCAAAGTATTACCCATTTTTTTAAATGTTAAAAAATGTTTGGATAAAAATTCTAACATTTCGGGTACATAAGGAGTTTTCTACTTTCAGAATAGTCTTAAAGAAAATCAAGCAAAAAGCAATTCACAGCCTCTTGAAAATTCTCCAGCTATAGGCCTGCTTCCAGAAAATCTACCATAGAATTGGTACTGTAAATTGAATTGTAGCTGAGTTTTTGATAGAGCTGAAGGTGGCCTCAGCTAAGGTAGTGGTAGTAGTAGACAGATGAAGTGGTGAATTTGAGGGAGTTACAAAAGATTGACTCAATAAGATTTGATGATTTAGGCATTTGGAGAAGAAAGAAGAAGGAGCTTCTAGCCTTAGCAGCTAGGAGATAGCAGTAGATTATACTGAGGTGGGGAATGCAGGGGAAAGAAACTGCTTTTAAAACCAAGAAGATGCATGAAGAGCTGGGTGCAGTGGTGTACACCTGTAATCCCAGAGGCTCAGGAGGCTGAGGCAGGAGGATCACAAGTTCAAAGCCAGCCTCAGCAACTTGGCAAGACCCTAAGCAACTCTGTGAGAACCTGTCTATAAATAATATATAAAAAGGAGCTTGGATGTGTCTCAGTGGTTAAGTGTCCCTGTGTTCAATTCCCAGTACCCCTTTATGCATCTTAAAAAAAAAAAAAAAAAGATGCATAAAGTCCCTGTTGAAATTCAGGAGGACACACCCACTGGGAGTTAGGAATATTAATCTATAAAATAAGGAGATTCAGCTGGACCTGTTTGTGGGCAAGCCCTGTACAGATAACAGAAGGCAGGGAATTGGATGAGATCTAGCCAGAGGTCTCAGAGAAAAAAAGACTGAGGCTGACATCCTGGGCAAACAGGAGTATTGATGTGAGATGGTAGATGAGGAGAATGCCAGGAAGCAGAAAGGATAACTGGAAAGGGATGAGGACCACCAGGAGAGAGTATATCCCAAGGAGGCAGAGGGCCATATTGTGCATTGAAGTTCAGAAGTAAGAAAACTTATGGGGCTGGGGTTGTGGCTCAGTGGTAGAGCGCTCGCCCGGCATGCACGAGGCACTGGGTTCCATCCTTAGCACCACATAAATGTAAAATAAAGATATTGTGTCCACCTAAAACTAAAAAATAAATATTTTTTTAAATAACATACTCTTTTTTTTTTTTTTTTTTTGGTACCAGAGATTGAAACCAGGGTAACTTAACCACTGAGCATCCCCAGCACTTTTTATTTTTAATTTTGAGACAGGGTCTCACTAAGTTGCTGAGTCTGGCCTTAAACCTATGATCCTCCTGCCTCAGCCTCCCAAGTTGCTGGGATTACAGGTGTGCACCACCATACCCAGCTTGACTTTATCTTTCTGTATATCTATTTTTGTTCTGGGGATTGAACCCAGGATATCGTGCATGCTAGGCAAGCATTACCACTGAGCTACATCCTCAGCCCTGATAATACTTTATATCTTTTATCTCTTTTAATCATCATGATAACCTGACCGAGTAGGCAGATGTTTTATAATCCCCATTTTACAGATGGGGAAGGTTTGAGTATTTTTGCCCAAGAGCCCCACAACTATTAAATGACGGGGCTAGGGATTCCATACTTACTGCAGGACTCCAAAGTTCATATATGTAAGCAGAAAGCAGCAAGTGAACAGCTCATGTTGGAAGCTCAGAAGTGAAGTGACAGGAGGTACACAATGCATAGGTTTAAGGGCCTTGTGGCTTCAAGTGACACTTCTCTACCCACTTACCCATCCCCACCTGACCTCACTACATCTAGGAGAGAAAAACCTCCTGGTGCCAGGGATGAGTTTGTCACTTCTGTGCTTTAAAACATGTGCTTTTCCATGTTCTCTATCCTGTACCTTCATAATGAAATCTACACCCACACGTTGTAGCACAGAAAAGCAGAAACTAAGGACAAGGTCCCAAGCTTGGCCAGAGTCCTAGCTCCGCCTCTCACTACCTGCATGACTGGTGGATGCTTGGTCCTACCAGGCCTCAGGTCCTCGTCTGTGGAGAGAATGATATCTGCCTGGTGGTGGTATCTCCAGACATCGTTTCTTTAACAATTCCCATAAAGTGACAAGCACAGTGTCTAATCCAAAGTGAACAATAGAAAAAAAAAATTACACTTACTAATTATTCAGAAAAATTAAGACAAAATCATAAAGGTAAATATCCTCACCACCCCTAAATTGTAGACTTCTCCTGACTTTTGAGTCGATGTTCATGAGCTATTCCCCTCACTGCACAAGTTTCTCACCCTTCATAATGTACCTGCAATTCCCAATTATGCCTTGGCAAAATCTTTTTTTTGTCCAGGCATCTGCCTCGCTTGAATGGCTTCTCTCCAATAAAAGGGTTCAGCACACACTCCTCCATCTCTTCCTTGCCTGCCTTGCCCCGCTTGCGGGAGCTGCGGCTGAGGAGCGGTCACTGAACCCAAAGAAAAGGTACTTTCCGTGTCTGTGTCTTTATTTAGTCCCCAAATTCACTTGGAGTGACCCTGACTGGTTTAGTCGTATGTTGTGACACAACCCAGTGCCTCACACGTGCTAAGCAAGTGCTCTACCACTAAGCTACAACCCCAGCCTCCTCAGTTCTACCAAGTATACCTTCTCCTCTGTTTTAACAGCTTCTCCCAGAATTAATTTATCCTTCCTGGTAGATTCTGAGTTCTTTCAGGGTGAATATTTCACTTTGTTCATCTCCGTAGATCAGCATCCTAACACATCCTGAGAGTGCCTAGAATACACTCGTCAGGAAACACCTGATGAGGGACCTAGTTCCACTAGCCTCTGAATTGTCACTCAAAAGAATGCAATCCCCCATCCCCTTCCATGCTCTCCAGAATTTACAGACCAGAAGCAAGTTTGGCCTGTGCTCTGAAGGAATTTCCTCCATATTGGCCCCAGGGGAAAGCAGATAGCTGCCTGAGGTGTATCCCTTGTCCACAGAGGACTAAAGCTCACCGTTAACCTGTTTATGTGGCCTTAGCTGAGGGCACAGTTCCCCACTAGCAGCCCTCAATGGACTCGGTGCTTGAAGGCAGATGCTTTAGGAGGGGTGCGTATTCTTTGGTAGACTGAATAATGGACACCCCCCAGCCCCCAGAAGAGATTCATGGCCCAGTCTTTGGACTTTGTGAATGTTGCATTATGCAGCAAAGGGACTTTGCAGACATGAAGAAATCCTCAAGATGGGGAGCTTATACTGTATCATCAGAATAGACCCTAAATGTGATCACAAAGCTTTTATTAGAAGGCAAGAGGATCGATGAGGGAGAAGGTGCTGGGTTGACAGAAGCAGAGATTGGACTAATGTATGCAGGAGCCAAAACCTGCCAGCAGTTTCTAGAAGCTGAAGAGTCAAAGAACATACTCTCCCTCTGGACCTTCCGGAAGGAACCAGTCCTTCAGATACAGGGTTTAGCCCTGTAGGACTCATTTGGGGCTTCTAACCTTCAAAACTAAAAGAATAAATTTGAATTGTTTTAGTTTTTGTTGGTTTTTTGTTTTTGTTTTTTCTCCAGTACTGAGGATTTAACCCAGGGGCATTTAACCACTCAGCTATATTCACAGCCCTTTTTATTTTTTTATTTTGAGGCAGGGTCTCACTAAATTGCTGAAGCCAACCCCAAATTTGCAATCCATCCTGCGTCAGCCTCCTTAGTCATTGGGATTCTGGGTGTTCACCACTATGCCCAGCAAATTTGAGTTGTTTTAAACCACTAAGTTTGTGGTGATTTACTAAAGCAACAGTAGAAAACTAATATGCCATTCTTTTTTAAAAAAAAATACTTTTTTAGTCATAGGTGTACACAAAACCTTTATTCTATTTGCTAATTTTCTATGTGGTGCTGGGGGTTGAACCCAGTGCCTCATGCATGCCAGGCAACATCTCCACCACTGAGCCCCAGCCCCAGCCCCTAAAATGCCACCCTTATTCTCACAAGACAGTAGTTCCTTTTAATGGGGGATGAGGGGATATAAGTGTGGCAGGTACAAAGTGTATTTGGAAGGCAGGAGGGAGAAAGGGGAAGGAGGTGGCAGCAGAAGAGAAAAAGAGTGAAGTCCCCCCCCCCTTCTCCACAGAGAAGCCCTCTTCACCATGGCTGACTTTAGGTCAGCAAAAGAGTCTCTGCAAAAAAGAGTCCAATGTAGATAAAATTCCTATTTTCATGTCACCCTGTTTACTTGGCCACTGGCCAGAAAGATACCAGCACTCCAGGTGCTGGACACCCCTTACTAGTTTTTCACAAACGTATCCAGTATAGTAGTTTGTAGAAATGTGGAAACAAGACCTCTGGCCTTGAGCTGGGCTTCACAGAGATGTCTACATTTTTAAGATAAGTTACAAATGGGCTCCATGGTAACAGCTGGCAGGGGAGGAAAGAAAGGGGAGAAGAAGCTCACCCCTTCTCAGGTGTGGTCCTTGAAGGGTTAACTTGCCCAGAACAGTGAAAGAAACAGCTGCTTTTATGTGAACTTCTGCAGACTGTGAACTTCTGAGCCCCCCCCCCTTACACGCTGGGTATAAAACTCTGAAACTCCCTGAACTCGGGGTTCAGGGGATTGATCGATTACAGCAAAAGCTGTGCCCTCTGAACCTGGCTGCAGCCAAATAAAACTGTTTCCTGCTGTCTTTGGTGCCTGGCCTCCTTTGTCCCTACAACAAGAGAAGAATAATAGGAGACTCAGGGTCGGCAGTGATTCTTTCCTGACTGCAGACTGAATCCTTCATTGTCCTGAGCAGAATCCCTAACTGGCTCAGCCCACAATTGCCTAAGGCATCTCGTATCTTTGCAAACAGGACTGAACTTTCCTAGACAATTGTTGACCTCCCAAACATGAACTTCCTATGGGCTCTGAGTTCATCCTGGGCAGGAAGGCCAACAGGCTGACTTCATTGTGGATTTGTAGGAACAGTGGCAACCTCTTTGTGTTCTTGAGGAAAGTTCACAGCCAGACTTCTATAAGGATGCCTTGTTAGTTCCCTAGGACTGCTGTTAACAAATTACCTCAAATTTGGCAGCTTAAACCAATACGGATTTATTCTTTTACAGTTTGGGAGACCAGAAGTCTAAAATCAAGTTACCCTGCTCCCTCCAAAGGCTTCAGGGGACAATCTATCCTCACCTCTTTCAGTTCCTATTGACTCCTCAGTTTGTAGCAGAGTAACTCCAATGTCTGTCTCCGTATTCACACTAACTTCTTCCCTGTGTCTCTGTGAGTCCAAATTCCTTCTCCTCCTCCCTCTCCCTCCCTCTCTCTCTCTCTCTTTAATATTTTTTTTAGTTGTAGTTGGACACAATACCTTTATTTTACTTATTTATTTTTATGTGGTGCTGAGGATCAACCCAGTGCCTCACACATGCTGGGCAAGCACTGCTGAGCCACAACCCCAGCTCTTTTTTTTTTAATAGTATATATTTTTTATGGACACAATGTCTTCATTTTTATGTGCCTCACCTGTGTGAGGCAAGCATTCTACCACTGAGCTACAGCCCCAGCCCCTCTTTTCTCTTAGCGGGAGCCGCTGAAGATCTGACTTCAGACCACGCTGGGTCAGAGCTGGCAAATGACAAGTGGCACTGTCTTCCAGGCAGAGCTAGAGATCAGCCGGCTTCTCCCACCTGCCCAGGGAGCTAGACAAAGCTCTAGAGGTCCTGGGACCCGCTTCTGAAGAGAGGGCCCCGAAGACAGGTTTCTGAGGAACGTCTGCACCACATAGGGATCTGATGGAGACCAAAAAGCAGAAAAAGGTTTTATCCTGAAATCAGAAAGAAAACATATAATAAGGAAATTTAGTAGACCAGATGATCTCTGAATTTTCCAGCACCAGTGATATTCTATGTTTCTATATGGCAAACATATTGATAGATCCTCAGATTACTTCTGATTTGAAAAGATTAGGCTTATATTCTAGTAAAAGTCAGGAGCATCAGGGTGATCAGAGAATACCAGGTTATTTAAACTGTATAGATATCAGTTTCTTCCTTTGTGAAATGGGGATAACATTTACCTTGGAGAGTTGTTCAGAAACAATGTGAGGTACAAGAAGGAAATTCCCAAGGGATTTGACGTGTTTGAACCTCAGTATTCTCCACTGTAAAATAAGAATCCTAACTTTGACCTTTCAGGGATTGCTCTGAGGATTCAAAATGTTGTTTATAGCACTTGGCACATTGAAGGCTTTCAGTGCCTGAGGATTTTTTTTTTCTTTTTACTCCTTAATTTAAAGTTAATTTAAATCACAGAAAAGTGTCTGACTTAAATCCAGATAATTCTTTTTGTTCCTGCAGTAGAAGAATTCTAGGACAGACCTCGTGATTGCTGACCTCTGGGAGCCTTTGGCCTTTGAGTAGAAGCAGAGCCAGTGCTTTGCATCCAATGAGAGAGAGAGAGAGAGAGAGAGAGAGAGAGAGAGAGAGAGACAAGGAGAAGGAGAGAAGGAGAAGGAGAAGACAATGACGACAGCTCAGCAATGGTGATGCACGCCTATAATCCCAGTGACTCAGGAGACTGATGCAGGAGGATCGGGAGTTCAAGTCCAGCCTCAACAAAACTCGGTGAGCCCTGTCTCAAGTACTGGGGGTGTAGTAATTGGGTTCAATACCAAAAGATAAGATAAAATAAAATAAATATATGCATAGCACATATCTACACACACACACATACATATGAACAACAAAATTGAAGGGATTTTGCAGGTGTAATTAAGACCTTAATTTGTTCACTTTGAGCTAATAAAAAGGCACACCCTTGGTCAGGTATCCTCAGTGAATTAAATCACTGAAGCAACGGGAATATGTGGTGCTGGCCTTTAGAAGCAAATATGCATGTTTAACCTGCCTGTGGAGAGGGCCACCTCGACAACAGAAGGTCTCAAACCTACAACCACAAGGAACTATGGTCTGCCAGCAACCTGCATGAACTGCAAGAAGGCCCCATGTTTCAGTGGACATCTGGATTTCAGTCCTATGAAAAGACTTCAATTATGCCTTGCCCAGACCAACAGAAACTATGGGATAATACATTAGTATTGTCAGCTGGGCAGAGGGGACATACCACCTATAATCCCAGTGACTCGGGAGGCTGAAGCAGGAGGATTCCAAGTTTGAGACCAGCCTGGGCAACTTAGTGAGACCCTGCCTCAAAATAAAAAATGAACAAGAACTAGGGCTATAACTCAACGGTAAAGTGACTCTGGGTTCAATGCCCAGTATGTGTGTGTGTGTGTGTGTGTGTGTGTAGGTGTGTGTGTGAGAGAGAGAGAGAGAGAAATTATTATCTTAAGCCACTAAACCTGTGGTAAATTTTTACATGGCAATAGAAAACGAACATAGCTCTTTTGCCTCCTTCATGCAAACCATGGCTTTTTAATATCTTCTTTCTTCCTGCAGTCTCTATTCCTGTCTGAGACCGAATTATGAGTCACAATGGCCTCCCCACAGATTTCTAGTTTCCTGTGGTCTCCTTCTTCATTCTATCCTGCGCTTCTCAGTCAGAGTAACCCTCTCAAAACATTGCCCTTGACTTGCTCAAGAACCACATTAACTCTCCTGGGGCTGGTTATCAACTCGCATCTCTACGACCTGGTTTCACATTCCTCTGCCACCCAGTTGTTACAGAGCTTGCCTGGCTCTCTTGGCCTGTCTGATGACCAAACCTGTGACGTAGGCCTCATTAGTGACGTTGACTAGTTAAGAAAGTCACTCTGGAGAACACCTTCTGTACAGCAGTGGCTCATGACTTTAAGAGATTTTTTTTTTTTTTTTTTTTTTTAGGACTGAGAATAGTGAAGTCCCAATGTCAGAACTAGGGGTCAGCTCATAGACCCCAGGGACTTTGGGAGTTGTTGTTGTTGTTATTGATGCCCTTAGTTTAAGTTGATTGTAGTTTGCATTGTTGAAGCTTTTAAAGCTATTCTTCAGAATTAACTAAAATGTATTGAGGGTCTATTAGGTGCCAGGTAGTAGGATAGATACTTAGAAGTATGTTATTTTCATTAAAGGTATTCTCACAGCACTAGGATCTTTTTTTTTTTTTTTTAATGATCATTAATCCCATTGCCCACATAAACTTTACTGAGTTTTTTTGGTTGTGGGGGGGCAGATTACTGGAAATTGAACTCAAGGGCACTTTACCACTGAGCCACACTCCCAGCCCTTCTTGTTTTTTTTTGTTTTGTTTTTTGTTTTCTTTTTTTAAGACAGAGAGAATATCGTTGTTGTTGTTGTTTTTTAGATGGACACAACACAATGCCTTTTATTTTTATGTGGTACTGAAAATCGAACCCGGGTCCTGCCCATGCTAGGCAAGCGCTCTACTGCTGAGCCACAATCCCCTTTCTTGTTTTTTTTATCTTTTATTTTTAAGGCAGGATCTAGCTAAGTTACCCAGGTTGGCCTCAAATATGATCCTTCTGCCTCAGCTTCCTAGGAGCTGAAATCACAGGTGTGCACTGCCGCACCTGGCTAGATTATTGAATGAAGCAATGGATTAATGAGACCAGACCTAATAGTGCTGCAGAGTCTAAGAGGTAATGGCCCTTGTGACTTTCTTATAGAACTTAATACTATTAACAGATACTTAAGAGATATTTATAAAAGAAGGTACAGATTTTCAATTATAAATATTAAATCGTCAGTTAATCCTACTCTCCCTAGTCACGAGAGCAGTCTTTCAGTTAGGGGTCAGACAGCGCTGCCCCTTAGGCCTACTTCTGTGTCAGAATCACTGAAGGGCCATATTATGTCCCTCCTAAAGGCACAGGACTCTGCAAACCAAATGGTGAAACCCAAATATGGTTAAAGAACAGCTGATGGAGTTTCACATCAGCAATTTGTTTTTTCTTCTGAAAGCCAAGCTGGGGCATGCAACAGGCCACTGGAGTTTTGTGATGGCGGGAGGGGGAATGAGATCGGATCTGCGCTATAGATCACTCTCATAGCAGAATATTGGACGGACGATAGCAGTTCTCAGCCTAGAAGAATCAAGGTGAAATCTTAACACTTTCCCAGTTGAATAGAATAGATATTTGTATATGTCTCATCTTTCCCATCTGAGTTCCTTCTAAGGGCAGAAAGTTTATTGTGTTCTTCTGCAGAACCACAAAGTAGGAGTACATTAAAAAGTGGAGGAAGGACTAAAAACAACCCAAGTGCCCATCAACAGGTAAATGAATTAACAATTATCGCCTAGCTATACAATAGAATATTACCCACCCCCACTCCCCAAAAAAGGGCTAATAGGTGCAAAAATATGAATGAATCTCAAAATAATTATGTTATATTAAAGAAGCCAGTTAAAAGAATACATACTATGTGGTTCTATTTATACAAAAGTCTAGAAAATGCAAACTAATGACATAAAGCAAATCAGTGGTCACCTGAGGACAGGAATGGGGACAAAGGAAGGGGGCAAAAAGGATTATTTTTCTGCACTAGGAAACTGAGGGGTGATTTATATGTTCATATTTTTGGTGTGGTGATGTGTTGGCAGCAGGTCCACCCTGGCCCCTGGAGCCCTACCTCCACTAGTTTGTTCTGCATGCCAGTGTGGCCAGCTCACAAGGCCATGGCGAACTTTCGGTTTTTCTGTTCCTGCTTGTCCGTCTGAGACATATGTATCCCACGGGAATGCCTTGACCTTTTCTGGTCTGATGGACTTATTGTTAAGGGAGGTTTCGGTACCTGACAATAATAGATGTTGAAACTAAATTTCTCCCCCCTCCCTCCTGCTTTTGGGTAGTTTTCCACTTCTGCTGCTTGGGGTATAAAAAAGGTGTGTTAGCAATAAAGAGTATTGACTCCTGGATGAAGAACCTTGGTGTCCTGTGTGTCTTTTAACCTCGCCGTCCCTCGCCAGACTCGGCTCCCTTGGCCGGACGCGGCAGTGATGTTTACATAGTATTTATATGTATCAAAATTTAGCAAACTGGATATTAAACATGTGCAGTTTATCATATGCCAATGATGCCTCAGTAAAGTCTTGTTTTTTGACAGAGAAATGACTTAAGAGATGGATTTGAGCCGGACTCTGGAAAATTTGGTCTTGACTTAAAACTCTGGCAGAGCCAGAAAAGGCAGTTCAGTACATAATTGGAAAAGAAACAAATGGGTTTAGAGGAAGGAAACAGAGCATTTTGACTGTAGCAGAAAACCTGTATAGCAGAGCAGGAGGAGAGAGGCCTGTGAAAGAGAGAAAAGGCAGATTATGGGAGGGACTGATCATCAAGCTTTTTAAAAGTGTGCTTCGGATTGTAGTTCCACTTCTTTCTGAATGATACTGGACACGTCACTTAACCTCTCTGAGGTTTAGTTTCCTTTATCTGCAAAATAAGGATGACAAAAATGGGACCTCTCTTAAAAGGTGGCAGTGAAGATCAGACAATGAATGTAAGCCACTTGGCAGAGGACTAAGGGCTCAATACCTGGAAGCCGTTATTATAACAATTATTGTTGTTAACCCTACATAAGCAAACATTTAAAGATGCCTGAGCAAGAGAAAGAAGTGTTTAAAGAGGTTCTTTACAAGAACTAATCTCACCATTATTGATCACTTTCCCTCCAGAATTAATATACCAAATTCTATCACCACTTCCTCCTTCCTTGCTCTGTGACTTCCTTTCTAGTGAGAATCATTCCCAGGAGGAGCCCCTAACTAGCAGCGAAAGCTCTCTTATGCTAGTCAAAGTATCCTAGCTGTGGAGTCCCCCCCACCCCACCCGACACATACACATTCTCCATCTCTCTGGGATGGAGAATCAGAGTCCTCCAATACTACTTTGAAGGTCAACCATCACTACCCCAGATTTATATCCAGGGTGTGTTCTGAGGAGAATAAAGTAGGCAGGTGATGTTTCTTTTCATTTCAAAGCATAGATATTTCCCCCCAAAATCCAGGGAGGTGTCCAGGCTTTCGAGAGTAGCCCTACTTCCTCAAGTTCCTTAAGCACTAATCAGGGAGCTTATTCTCTGAAGAATTTATGAGGAAAGACATCTCTCTACCTCAGTTTTGTTATCTATAAAATGGAAGGTAATAAAGGTACTTCATGAGGTTTTTTTTCTGAGGATTAAATGAGCCAATATGTTCAAAGGGCCTATATGATACTACCTGGCACATTGCATGTGCTTCATGTTAGCTACACTTTATTAAGGGCTTTATTTCTTCCACTATTTGTAGTGCTTATTTATGGTTATATATTTCTCAGTCATTAAGCATTAATAGTGAACTGTAATAGGCTATTTCAGCCCAAGTGTACACCTAGGGTAGAAGTGACTGATGGCTTGTAAATATTCATCCTCCAGGTCAGAGACACCCAGCTTTTCCCCAGACCCAACCACAGGTGGTAGTATATGTTGATTTAATTTATTGAAAAAAATAAATTGCAAACAAGCTTTTAGATTAATTGGTAACTTTATTAATAACTGCAGTGTCTACACACATTTGAAAACACGAGTAGGAGACATGCCATATAGTCAGTCTGTGATAATTTCTAAAGTTCCCTTGGATTCATGAAATCCCTGCAATCAACTCCAGAAGTAAATGATCAGACCTTAGTGTCTTAATCCACAAAATCAAGGTTTGAACAGAAAAACTCAATGTTCTATAACTCCACAAAATAAAACTAAAATGCAATTGTCCTCTCATAGGAGGATACAAAAATAGTGTTAGCTACATGCTTTCTCTCAGCCTCATCTATAAAAAAGATATTAATTCTATTGTCCCACCTGTCTTGCAGAGTCTTCTGAGAAGCAAATGAGGTAGCAACTATAAATTAAAACCTCATCTCAGTGGGGAATAGAAAATCAGGATTGAGGCAACGCAGGGGTGGGGAGTAGGGGGTGAAAAAGAGGGCTCTTTGCCACGACCAACATTCTGATTTCAATGAAAATCTGAAAGGTTACGCTAAACTGTGAAGCATAAAGGTAGAACCTATTGCAGCCTCCTCTTTCACAAAGAGAATCTTAACATGCCCCCAAACCCCCAGCTGTTGCACTGTGACTAAGGACAGATTTGGGAAAGGAGCCGCAAAAATATTTCCATTTTCATCCTGTCTTCACATACAGCTAATGGAAAAGAACAGCGCCCATCCACCCACAGAAGCAAGGAAGAAAGGGGTGGGTAGAAAAATTACCTCAAAAAATATTAATTCAGTAAGTACTATTTGTCCTCTATGTGCCAGGCATTGGTTTGCACTTAAGGCACAGTGGGAAGTCAGACCCGCAAAGCCTGTCAAGGATAAGGAGAAAGATCATAATTAAGAACAAATAAACCAATTTCAGCTCGTTAGGAGGAAGACAAAACAGCCAGGCAGGAAAGATAGGAGCGAATTCCTGAGTGGATGGCTTAGAAAGGTATATTCGAGATGACTTTTGAGCCCAGATCTAAATGACCAGTGCGCTTTGCACTGCCGTGGGAGCGCACGTTCCAAGCACAGAGCATTAAATGTAAAAACGATCCACAAATCCAGAAAGGATTTTAAACACCCAAGGAGGAGTGGTAAGTATTCCGCAGCAGCGGGAAATTTTAAATATTCGTGTCGCCCAATCAGGAAAAGTTGAGGGCCCGGCTGCGCGGGCTCCGCCCTAAGTACACAAAACCCACGGTATACACAGGACACCTCGCAGGGTCGAACTGGCGGCTACATACACCAGCTGCATACACCAGCTGCGGTCAGGTTACACTCGTACCGAGCTGTCAGCGTTCGCTGGAGTCGGGTTTCGGTCCTGGGGTACTCGTAAAACACGACTTTGTTTTAGGTCAATAAAACACCCAACAAAGCCACTAGAACACAACGGTGTGGGGCTTGGAGGAGAAAGGACAGACCCCTAGCATCCCAGTTTTAAGAAAGCTAAGCAGCGAAATAGGAGGAAAAAGCAAGTCCAGTCACACACCCGGAACCTCAAGTTACAAATGTTTAAAAACTACTTGTGCCATCTCCTAGGACGTTTAGAACTAAGGGAATACAAGTGAACCAAGCTCTTTTCTGCTGATTAAGTGGGTGGCTCTTAAAAGAGCCTTTGGAGAAGAGCGGCTAGAGAGCGCCAAGTCCGGGCAGGACTCATTTGGAGCTGGTGTACTTGGTGACAGCCTTGGTGCCCTCGGACACGGCGTGCTTGGCCAGCTCCCCGGGCAGCAGCAGGCGCACGGCCGTCTGGATCTCCCGCGACGTGATGGTCGAGCGCTTGTTGTAGTGCGCCAGGCGGGACGCTTCGCCGGCGATGCGCTCGAAGATGTCGTTGACGAACGAGTTCATGATGCCCATGGCCTTGGACGAGATGCCGGTGTCGGGGTGGACCTGCTTCAGCACCTTGTACACGTAGATGGAGTAGCTCTCCTTGCGGCTGCGCTTGCGCTTCTTGCCGTCCTTCTTCTGGGCCTTGGTGACGGCTTTCTTGGAGCCCTTCTTGGGGGCCGGAGCGGACTTGGCGGGTTCAGGCATGGTAAAACACCGAGCCAACAGGGCTCAGCAAGGGCAAGAATTAAGGGGATGGGCGGGCCTGATCCTTTTATAACCACCTTATGCAAATTAGGGCTCAAAAAGTCCTTCCCTTTCATTGGTCCATGTAGGGACCTTGCGTGTTCAGCAAAACCTACGTAACAATCACGACTCCCGATTTTATTGGCCATTTCTGGAGCCAAATTAGGACCAATGAAAACCTCGCTCCTGACCCCACCCCTAGGAAAGCTTATAAAGGGTTTCTTTTTGGTGCTTTTTCAATCTTGTGAGGAAATCTGACGTTTCTGCTGGTTTAAGCACTCGGTTTAGTCATGTCCGGCCGTGGCAAGCAGGGAGGCAAGGCCCGCGCCAAGGCCAAGTCGCGCTCTTCGCGCGCTGGCCTCCAGTTCCCGGTGGGCCGGGTGCATCGCCTGCTGCGCAAGGGCAACTACGCCGAGCGGGTGGGGGCCGGCGCGCCCGTCTACATGGCGGCGGTGCTCGAGTACCTGACCGCCGAGATCCTGGAGCTGGCTGGCAACGCGGCCCGCGACAACAAGAAGACGCGCATCATCCCCCGCCACCTCCAGCTAGCCATCCGCAACGACGAGGAGCTGAACAAGCTGCTGGGCAAAGTGACCATCGCCCAGGGCGGCGTCCTGCCCAACATCCAGGCCGTGTTGCTCCCGAAGAAGACGGAGAGTCACCACAAGGCAAAGGGGAAGTGAAGTGGGGCAGGCGTCTGGTAGCCGCCCACTCCAGCCCGCGCGCCCCGAAGGGGGTGCCTGTGAAATCAAAGGCTCTTTTCAGAGCCACCCA
>NW_026000079.1:7119048-7148403 GCF_001458135.2 Marmota marmota marmota | reverse complement strand
GGCGCGCCGGCCCCCACCCGCTCGGCGTAGTTGCCCTTGCGCAGCAGGCGGTGCACCCGGCCCACCGGGAACTGGAGGCCGGCGCGCGAGGAGCGCGACTTGGCCTTGGCTCGAGCTTTGCCTCCCTGCTTTCCGCGTCCTGACATGACGGCTAAAAATGCGGTTAGAGCTTCTTTTTCAAGGAGAAGGATGTGGAAAGGATAACCAATTTGATGTAATTTATAAGAGCTACCGGGAGGGGTGAGGGGAAGTAGTTTGATTGGCTACAAACGGAGCCGGCTCAGACAGCCAATAGGGAAGCAGAAAACAGACTTCTGGTTTGCAACAAGGAAATGACGGATTTTTTAAGTACCTACCAATCGCTGAGAGCCACATTAAGTCCCCTTATTTGCATACCAGGATTTTTAAAGAGCAGGGTTTCAAACAAAAACCATTCTCTATTTTAGAGTGGCAATTTGTCGCATTGTTTTGGTTTCTGTTTAGGGTAGGGAAATCCCCAAAAGGAACCTAAATAATTCAGAAGCCCTCAAGTAGACGGATAATTACTCCTGTATGGGATTCCGCAGCCAGTTATCCCCTTGAGCCCTAAACTAACCCTCCACCTCTCACCCTTTCTGTCTCGTCACAGCCAGGCTCCTTTAAAGAATTAACTGCTGGGGCTGCGTCCTTTCTTTGCCCTCAGTTTGGTGGGTGGCTTCGCCCCACCCCCACATCCCTGCGCAGTCTTGGAATTGAGTTTGACCGAGGGCTAGAATATATGTTATCCTTCTCTAGACCTCCAGGAGGCGTCCGGTAACACTTTGAAACTCGGTAGCTTGGTTCTCAAAATGTCGCCGTTCGTTTTTCTTACCTGACTTTTCTTATCCTGTTTCTATTCCTCTGCCCACTCCTAAGTCTGCAAATGACTGTCTCCCTACCCACAGATCTTCATTCTTCCTGAGGTGTCAAGCCCACTTTCTGTGCTTTCAATGAATATCCACATTTGTTTCAGGAGCTCAGACCCTCTTATCTAACTGCTTACCAGATAATTCAACATGATTGTCCTTAAACATCAGAACAGGAACTCATGCAAAGAACGCTCGCCCTTTTTGTCCTCTTTCCCTGAATTGCACCAACGAAATTCCAGGTACTGAGACAGAAAGACCACCCATAGACAACTAGGGGAAAAGTCTCTCTTCTTTCTAGAGAAGAGATAAGAGAGGATAGGGAAATCAAGCTTCCGACCCCAGCTATTTTAAGCCACAAAAATAGTTCCTTAAATACCCCCTAGCAACGACCAACCGCAAAATGTTCTCTAAAGCACTGCCTCTTTCGCCAACAGACCCTCAACCCCCACCCTTATGCTAATAGAGGCTTAGAAATTACTCTTTCCTGATTTGCTGAAGAAGACAAAATAGAGAGAGTTGATTGGCCTCTTTCTGAATCTTTTTACCTATTATCCCATCGATCACCTATAGGGACAGATCATCCCATAAAAACCGCCAGACAGAACAGTGGTACTTTGTCTTGGGACCCTTCCCATGCTGCAGGTGCATTTTTTCTGCTTTAAATAAAATTTGCTAGTCTACTCTGTTTGTGGATCTCTTGACAGCTTGCTCCCTGTTACAGTACCTAAGCCAGCATTTGCTCTTCCCTTTGTCTCAACAGCATATCCAGCCAGTTACTTCTTACCTCTTCAGCCTTTTTCTCCCAGCTCTCCTTGTCTACCTCTCCTCACTCCCTTAGATTTTAGAGCCAGCTCCTGAAGAGTAACTTTACCTGCTGGTTCTAATGACTTCGGTGATTCTCCACCCACCTTTCCTAGAAACCTTTCCGCAAAGTTTTTCTGTTTCTTCTTTCCCAAAGACGTTCTACCTCCCTCACACCATTTTCATTCTTTCCTTAGTGTCTCACAAGAGAAAAGAACTGATTTAAATTCTTTTCTTTGAGCACTTTTCTAATGCTCTCCTTTATCCACATCTTTATTCAATCAGCACTTATTGAGTGTGTTATTGGACTGTGGGTATGCAGATAATTGAGAGTAGTAAGTCTGTGATGAAATGCTTCTAGAAAAATGGAGGCAGGCTGGTGAACTCTGGGAGTTAAATTAGTTAATATCAGCAATCTGTAGTGATAACTCCGGGTAAGAATGCTCTGATAGATTTGCAGAACGCTCAAATCCAATCAAAAGTGATGGGAGTGTTTCCTCAATTGTGGAATGTAACCAAAGATAATTCTGACCTAACCAGATGTTAGACTTAATGAAGTAACTTAACTTATCCAGCCTTGCTTTCATATACTTAATAGTTTAGATTCCATACAAAACCCTTTTAGATAAGTCCAGATAGGCCAATATCTTACAAATTATTCCAGACTCATTTACTTTCTATTGCTCCCAAGAGCTCCTTTCCCAGTTTTCTTACCAGAGCTATTATAAAAGAAAATAGAGCAGGCAATTTGTAAAAGTATACACCATTACAAATAGGCTGGATCTTATTTCTTTTAACACCTCTGGGATTGTTCACCAAAGGCAACTGAGTTCCTTCTCAGACAGTTTAGTTAAGCAAGCATTTAATTTGTATTCTAGAGCCATTCCACCATTCCAGCCATTGACCCCTCTCTCTCCCCTTTAGCTCCACCTCTCTCACCACCACCCGACCCCTGTGTTGCACTGTGCACCATTCATTAGGTGAGCATGGCCTCTCTGAAACTCCATGAGGTTGCACATACAGTTGCCCCTGACAGATATGCTTCCTCCTCTCTTTCTCTCCCTGACTTCTCCTTCCCCACCTCCTTCTCTCCCCCCCCCCCCCCCACCCTTTCTCTCCTTCTTTTTGTGGTACTGGGATTGAAGCCTGGGGTGCTTTTCCACTGAACTGAACTTCACCCCCAGCCCTTTTTATTGTTTTGTTTTGTTTTGTTTTGAGACAGGGTCTAGCTAAGATGCTGAGGTTGTCTCTAACTTGCAATCCTTATGCCTCACCTTCCCAAGTTGCTGGGTTTACAGGTGTGTGCCTGCCTGGCTCCATCTTCTCTTGACAAGGCAAAATTCTTCAACCTTTCAGTTTCAGTCCAGATACCACTGCTATCATGAGGGCTTCCCTACTCCCATATAAACAGCCTTGGTGTGTCTACATTGCTTTGTTTACATCCTGGTGGTGGCAGTTTTCATTCTATACTGTATTTTCATGTTGGTCTCACCTCCCTGCTGTGGCCACTAGTCAACAATCTCCAAGTGCCAACCGTAAATAGTAGACTGTGATAGAATGATAGAAGATATAAAAGGAGTTCATCCACTAAAAAAAGAAAAGAAAGAAAACACACGTAAAGACTCATGTAAAGAATTCACACAGAGCCGGAACCCCAGAGGCCCCAAAGCTGGAAGAGGAGGCTGTGGTGGTGAACTTGACTGGCCAAGAGATCGTTTCTAGACCTGGCTGTGAGGGGCTTTCTGAGAGAGGTCAGCATTTGGATTGGTGGACAATGAAGAGGATCACCCTCACCTGCTCAGGTGGGCTACATCCAGTCCAGTAAGGACCTCAAGCAAAAGACCAAAAGACAAAGGAAGGACAAACTTGCTTCCTGCCTCAGGGAGAGCATCCATCTGCTCCTGCCCTTGGACTTCAGTGCTCCTCATTCTCTGGTCTTGAGAGTCAGACTGGGATTCTCAACATCAGTCCTGGTTCTCAGACCTCCACCGGTGGCTTTCCTGATGCTCGAGCTACAGACAGCAGACGGGAGATTTCTCAGCCCATAATCGTGTGAGCCAACCCTTGACCATAAGTCTCTTTTACTGTGTCTCACAGGAAGAACAGCCCAAATAGCTTGCCTCTCAGGGTTGTTGACCAGATCTGCGACGATGGACAAGAGACCTAACCGCTAAGCTGCTCTGCTTCCTGGCTGCTTTGTGCTTTGTGGGACTGTGGTAAGAATTAAAAGAGTTCATAAATATAAAACATTTAGAACAGTATCTGGTACCCAAAAAGTAGGAACATCCCAAAAACTCTTTGAGTGAGGTTGTCATTTTAGAAATAAATATGTTGGGGAGCTGGAGGCCTAGCTTGCCGCAGTCTGGCTGGGCACAATCAGGAGCCGCTTGTCAAAAGAAACTAACTTTATTTTTAGAACCACACACGCCAAACAAAACAGCCTCTCAGGAAAAACCCTCAGAGCCTCAACTGCCACCACGGGCTTTCCACAAGCCTCTCTCTCCCACACAAGCTTCTCTCCACCTCCCACAATCCTCCTGCTCTTGAGGCCGATTGGCTGGGTCACGTGGGCGGAGCCAAAAAAGTCCCCCAATGAGCAGCTCTGTGGTCTGAAAGGGCAGGGAAACAGCCCAATGAGCATCACCGCCGAGGAGCCAATCAGCTAGATGTTGCTGGGGCCGCTGTGAGCCAATCATCAGCCGGCAGCTGGAAGTTTGCTGGCAGCTGGAAGTTTGCTGGGGCCCCTTGAGCTGTGGCTCTCAACATCTCCCCCTCTCTGTTTAAACAACAAGCATGTGGCTTAGGGACCGTGCCTGCCTTAGGTTGTCCAATAGTACATATGGTCCTTAGGTTGGTACCATTGCAATTGGATCTTACCCGTCACTGACTACCGGTCCAGTATACAGCCACACCTGTGGAGAGGTCTTTGTACCAGCGGGGGGGTGAGGTTCTTTGCCTCACCTCTGTTGGCCCCCAAATTTTAGCTGGACGATCATGACAAGCAGAAGGGAGGAAGATACACCAAGCCAATTGACGGCTCCTTTTGGAAAAATTGTACCACCGATGACATCATCAGCAAAAATACCCCAACACTACCACAAGTCGCTGCACCAACAGATAGTTCACAATGCATACAGGTGAGCTCACAATGTGTCCAGGCAAGTTCTGCAAGCAGTTCAGTGATGGCTATTGTAGAAGCTGTAGATTGGTTTTATCTTTGACTTCACCAGCACTGGGATGAAGATAGGAATTCTGGCAATAATGGCTAAAGAAAAAATTATGTAACATTACAGAAGGCACTAAAAGAAAACAATTTTCTTAACAATTTACATTATCTTTAAGAGAATTATTAAATATAATGAAAAGGAAAGGTGAAAGTAAACAAACAGATCTGTTAACCTTCTTTTGTGTTCACATATTAAAACAATCTTTAACAGCTGTTTACCCAATTAAATTAAACCATTTAAATCACGTGAATTAAAAAAAAATATTTGGATCCATTTTATCATGAGCGCTCATCATATATGATATATGGACATACATACATTCAAACATATAACACAAAACACAAGTGTGCACACATAATATAATACATACAACACATAACATTATAGTAAAGGCCTTATAACTTTTTACAGGTGAAATCTCCATTGCAATGTTTAAAAACTCTATAGTCAAAAAATAGAACTGATCAGCAAAACATTAACCTAGGTCTGTATGAGCTCAAAAAACAAAATAGAACTTCATGATATGGCAAAGGGCAATAATAAAATAGATATTGAAAAAAGCATCCTGGTTCTGTTGCAGATGTAAGAATAGCCAAACTGGAGTTTTGGATATCAGTTGTTATGGATTTGAGCCAAATCATCTTCTTTTTGGTCTGTAGAAATCGCTTTAGTTAATCTTTCTGGAATCCAAATCGGCTGCTGTTCTCCCTGTGGAAACACATAAACAGACTCCCGACTCCAGACAATCACTGGGTCAGGACCTTGGTTAATCTCTCTGGAATCCAAATCGGCTGCTGTTCTCCCTGTGGAAACACACAAACAGACCCCCGACTCCAGACAATTACTGGGTCAGGACCTTTCCATTGTCCTGTTAGAATATCCTTCCAAAGTACCTTGGGCTTATGTACATTTTTTGGACACATATGCCTTTCCGCAGCACTAAGTCCTGATGAATCCAAATTTAAAAAGTTTAGAGTAAAAAGGGTTATTTTAAGTTTATCTTTGGGGAATATATACCCCTTCCCAATTCCTTCTTTTTGCTTTAATAAGTACATTTTAATAGTTTGATGAGCTCTTTCAACTATGCCTTGTCCCTGTGGATTGTATGGGATTCCTGTTATATGAGTAATGCCAAATGTTGAGCAAAATTGTTTAAAAGAGGTAGAAGTATAACCAGGGGCATTATCTGTTTTTAACTGTTTTGGAACACCCACAGTGGCAAAATTTTGTAAGCAATGAGCTATAACATCTTTAGTTTTTTCTCCGGCATGAAGGGAGCCCATCAAAAATCCAGAAGAAGTATCAACTGTAACATGCAAATATTTTAATTTTCCAAATTCTGGCAAGTGTGTGACGTCCATCTGCCAAATATGGTTAGGTATCAATCCTCTAGGATTGACTCCAAGATTAACTTGTGGTAAAAAGGTCACACAATTTTGACATTGTTTTATTATTTGTCTAGCTTGTTCCTTAGTTATTTTAAAACGCTTTTGTAAAGTATTAGCATTGACATGGAACTTTTTATGAAAATTTATAGCTTCTTCTAGTGTAGAGAAAATATGTATGTCATGTGTAGTTTTATCTGCTAAATCATTGCCCAAACTAAGGGCTCCAGGCAATCCTGTATGTGCCCTGATATGTCCTATAAAGAATGGATCTTTTCTGTCCCAGATTAGACTTTGTATAGTGGAAAGCAAAGAGAAAACAGTAGAAGAAGGGGAAATCCTACCAGCATCTTCAAGAGATACTATAGCATTAACTACATACTGACTATCAGAAAATAAATTAAATACAGAATCTTTAAACATCACAAAAGCTTGTAAAACTGCATTAAGCTCTACCTTTTGAGCTGATTGTTTGGGTACTAAAAATGTAAAAGTTTGATCAGGGGTAACTACTGCTGCTGTACCATTATTTGACCCATCAGTGAATATATTTGGAGCATTCATGATAGGTGTTTTTCTTGTCATTTTTGGAAAAATTACAGGATGCAATGACCAAAAAGACAATAAAGGATTAGATGGTAAGTGGTTATCAAATGAAACATTAGATTTGCACATGATTATTGCCCAAGTATTTAACTCATTAGCTAACTCATCAATTTGATTCATAGTATATGGAGTAATAATTTTATTGGGAGAAATTCCAAACACTCCCTTTGCTGCTTTTATTCCTTTGAGTATTAATTGTCCTACAGCCTCAGGATACCTAGTAAGAATAGTGTTAGGAGAATAAGATAAATGTATCCATAATAATGGACCTTCTTGCCAAAATACTCCTGTAGGAATATTTTTTGTTGGTAGTACAATAAATAATAAAGGCAAACTTATATCAATTCTATCCAAATGCATATTTTCCATATATGTTTCAATGATTTTTAATGCCTTTCTTGCTTCAGGCGTTAACATTCGGGGTGAATTTGGATCTGATGGACCTTTTAGGATATCAAATAAAGGTCCCAACTCTCCTGTTGGTATACCTAAATAAGGCCTTATCCAATTTATGTCTCCTAATAACTTTTGAAAGTCATTAAGTGATTTGAGTTGATCTACTCGTATTTGAATTTTTGGTGGACGGACCATGGTTGAGGATAATAGAACTCCTAAATAATTAATTGGAAAATTTAATTGTACTTTATCTATTGCTATCTCTAGATTATAATTTTTTAATAAGTTTGTAAGTGTGGCATAACATTCTAGCAATGTGTTTTTATCTTTGTGTGCTAATAATACATCATCCATATAGTGAAATATTTGTAGTTCAGGATTTTGATTTCTAAGTGGCTGGATTACTTTGTTAACATAAATTTGACACATAGTTGGGCTGTTAGCCATCCCTTGAGGGAGTACTTTCCATTCATATCTCTGATCAGGACCTTCATGATTCAGTGCAGGGATAGTAAATGCAAAACGTGGACTATCCTCAGGATGAATTGGAATTGAAAAAAAACAATCTTTAATATCTATAACTAAAACATACCAGGTTTTTGGCAAAGCAGACAATTGAGGAATCCCTGATTGAGCAGGTCCCATAATAACCATCTCATTATTAATGGCTCTTAAATCTTGCAATAATCTCCATTTACCAGATTTCTTTTTGATGACAAAAATGGGAGTATTATGGGGAGATACAGAAGGTTGTATATGTCCTTCTGCTAATTGTTGTTTGACCAGGTCATGGGCTGCTTGTATCTTTTCTTTAGTCAGGGGCCACTGAGGAACCCATACTGGTCTTTCTGATTTCCAAGTAATTTTTATTGTCTCAGTGGCCCTTTCTGAAAATCCAACCCATGTCTGTCTGTTCCTTGATCTATTTGTATTGGTGCTGCTATACCTTGTTCTTGTTTTTCTAATCTTTTTCCTTTCCTAAAACCTTGTCTAGTCATAATAGTGGGTGCATTTTGGTTGATGTTATTTGTTAATGTCAAACCTAATTGATCTAGGACATCTCGTCCCCATAAATTTACGGGAAGATGATCCAATACATATGGCTGTATAGTTCCTTCACATCCTTCAGGATCCTTCCAATCTAATACCATTGCACTTCTATGGGGATTAGTTGCCACTCCTAGGCCTCAAAGCATTTGAGTGGCTTATTGTTTTGGCCATTCTTGATGAGAGATGATGCTAAGGTCTGCACCTGTGTCCAGTAGTCCATTAAATTCCTGTCCTTGAATATTAGTTTTTGCATTGGGCGAGAATCTAAATTTAAAGAAAGAATAGCCCAATCTACACCTGTGGAGCCTAATCCCCTGGAACCTCTTTCTATAGTACTTCTGGAAAATTTATCAAGCAGGCTGGGTATTATTAATAACTGTGCTATTCTATCTCCTGGTGAAATTACTGATATACCCCTTGGAGAACTGGCTATAATTTTTATTTCACCTTCATAATCGGGATCAGTTACCCCAGGACTTATCATAAGTCCTTTTAGAGTAAAAGAACTGCGTCCCAATAACAAGCCTACTGTTCCTTGGGGAAGAGGTCCTTTACTCCTGTGGGAATGATTTGAACTCCCATCTCTGGAGTTAGTACTACTCTGGCGGAGGCACAGATGTCCAATCCTGAGCTCCCTCTGGTTTGTCTAGTGAGGGATCTAATGGATAATGTGTCCTGGGCACTACCCTGATGGTGTTGCTGGGTTCCTCCAATGCCCCGTATATTTGTGGTCGTGAGCCCCAGAGCATGGGGCCCCCCCCTGTCCGTTTTTTGGCAATGGAGCCCAATGTTTTTCTCCACGATATCGTGGGTAAACACCTGGTCCTTGTCCGTTTTTTGATAACGGAGTACCCTCTATGATGGTTTGAGAACGGCATTCATTAGCCCAATGTCTCCCTCTATGGCATCGTGGGCAAATACCCGGTATTCTACCCCTTTGATACCTAGTTTTGTTAAACCCTCCTCCTATGGGGCAACTCCTTTTAAAATGTCCTGTTTGTTCACAATTGTAGCATGTTTTTGGCCTGGCACCTAAAGCCCTGTTTTACTGCAGCTGCCACGACTTGCCCTTGTTCATTAATGCCTCTACATAATTTAATATATGTGTTTAAATCTCCGTGTTTCCATGGTCTAATGGCCTCCCTGCACCATCTATTTGCCTGTTCATAGGCTAGTTGTTTTATTAATTGCATTGCTTGTTCTACATCCCCAAAGATTCTGGTAGCTGTTTGTATAAGGCTATCTACAAATTCAGGGTAAGGTTCATTGGCTCCTTGTATTACCTTAGATAATTGACCTTGTGAATCTCCATGCCCCTGTAAAGTTTTCCATGCCCTAACCGCAGCTGAAGTGATTTGTGAGTATATGGCAGGATCATATTTAACTTGTTGCAGCTGACCCTCATAAGGTCCCTCTCCTAGCAACATATCTAGATTTCTCTGAGGATAACCAGCTGCTGCATTTCGCCTAGTCGTCTCCGTGCAAAATTCCTGATTGGCAACCTTCCATAACAGGTATTGACCTCCATTTAGCACAGTTTTGCACATACTAGCCCAATCTGCTGGCATCATGTTCAAGTTGGTAATGGATTCGACCATACTTACAGTGAAGGGCGCTTGGTTGTTACGGCCTCTTTCAGCTGCTTCACTGTTTTGAAATCTAAAACATGGTAAATTCGCTGCCCTCCTGCCTCCTCAAATACAGGGCATGCTAATCTTTGAGGTCCTGTCTCAGGATCCCATCTATCAACTACCGGGTTGAGGGCCACTCAGCATATGTTGTCTCCATAGGTGGAGCTGTTGGTTAGACACCCACACCCCCTGGTGATAGAAAGGGGTTAGAAGCAACCTCCCGTTGTAATTTCTCCCCTGATAGCCCTTCCTCCTCTAAACTTTTTTCCTTCGTCTAAGTCGAGAGACTTCCTCTTTTACTTGATCTAAAATGTCTTCTCCTTGACTAAGCAAACAAGATTGTACCAACGTCCATAATGGTAATGTGCCAACTGGCAGAGTTCCTGGGCTTTCCTTTTGTATCTTTTTTAAATCTTCACCATCATGGTTCCATTGTGATATATTTAACAACCCCTCTTTAATGAACCATGGGCTACAACTTTGTATCGTCTTAACGTATGCCCTAACTGTTCTTGATTTTACTGAGATGCCTCCTTCCTCTAGCACTTTACTTAACGCCCTTTCGGTTTGGTTCTTATTAATTTTTAATTCCATATTTCCATGACGAAGATACCCCTCACTAAGATAATGCAAAAGAAAACCGAGACAAAATGAAACAAAAATTCATTATATCAGCCTTTCTATCCTCCTGAAATGTCCATCCGTCCTTTCTCCCTATCTGTTCCTCAGACGCAAATAGTTTTTCCTCAGATGTGAGCGGTTTTTCTTCAGTCCCTCTCACCTCCAGGGACAGGCAACTTAAAACAAAAGCAAAACAAAAGGAAAGAAGAATCTTTAAATGGTTACCCATCCTCTCGCCCTGCCCTCAGGGGCGAGCAGTTTACCTTATCACTTACCCTCAGGTGTTCCCCGTGCGGGCCACCATATGCCACAGTCTGGCTGGGCACAAATCACAAGCCACTTGAAGATTCAAGCAGGAACAAACTTTATTTTTAGAACTCACACCGCACACTGCCCACTCCAACTCTCCAGGAACTCCCCTAGAGCTCCACTGGAACTTCAGGAACTTCTGGAGCACTCAACCGGAACTCAACCTGGGAATTCCACCCACGCGAACTCTCTAGGAACTCCCTGAGAGCTCAAAAATAGCGGGCACCCAAGGCAGCAGGAACCCTCCTTCTGGCAAAATGCCAGGCACCATCTTGACCTGGCCATGGCTCTCAACACTTGACCAAATATCTGGGTGCCCATGACTGAGTCAATCTGACACATAAAATGTACCATCACAGGGAGTTAAGAGGTAAATGTGCTTTATTTCTAAAACTTACTCTCAAGTGGGAAAAATTACATATGTAATGGTAAACGTTAATATTTGGGTAACCTTGGTATCAGGGCAAAGGATATATAGAAATTATTTGTACTATTTTTATAACTTCAAATGCATGAACCTGATAATCATCCTGGATTACTTCCCTTCTCATAACCCATCCATTACCATAACCTGAGGGGTTTTCTCTCCTAATATATGTATTTGTGGTCACAATTTCTCTCCCTTTCCACCAGGACCAGCATTACCACTGCCCTGGTTCAAGTCATCATCATCTCTCATGTAGGCTGCTACAAGACCTTCCAAGTGATCTATGAGCATCTTCCTTTACCTCCTTTGCAATCTTTTCTCCAACCTCCAGTCAGTGATCTTTGCAAAATACGAATGTAAAGTCAATTAAATATAATGCATGATCCTTGATTGTATTATATTTAAATTAAACATTATAAAGGACACCATCTTAGTTGATTTGTATTGCTATGACAAAAATACCACAGATTGGGTAATTTATATAAAAGAGAAATTTATTTTCTCACAGTTCTAGAGACAAGAGAAGTTCAAGACTAAGGTGCTGTCTGGTTCACTATCTGGTAAGGCCAGTTCCTCATAGATGGCTTTATCTTGGTGTCTTTACTGGGCAGAAGGGAGAGAAGAAGTAAAGTTGCCCCCTCAAGATCAATTGTCAGGCATTACTCTGTTTATGATAGCCCCCTCCAGGCCTAGTAGCCTCATAAGGGCCCCACTTATTAATATCACCACAATCAAGATTAAGTTTCTAGGGACTGGGGTTGTGGCTCAGGGGTAGAGCGCTCACCTCCCATTTGTGAGACCCTGGGTTCGATCCTCAGCACCAAATAAAAAAATAAATAAGTGAAATAAAAGTAGTGTCCAACTACAACTAAAAACTAAATATTAAAAAAAAAAGATTAAGTTTCTATGCAAATTTTGAAGGGACATATTGAAGCCACAGCAGACACTAATGACACAATTGAGGAAATTTTTTTAAAAAAATTTAACCTTTATTTATTTGTTGTTGTTTGTTTTTTAATGTGATGCTGAGGATCGAACCCAGGACCTCCACCATCCTAGGCAAGCATTCTATCACTGAGCCATAACTCCAGCCTCTGACCATTGAGGAAATTTGACTATCAACTTTATATTAAATAATAGTGGGGCTGCACTTGTAGCTCAATAGTAGAGCGCTTGCCTAGCATGTGGAGGCACTGGGTTCCATCTTCAGCACCAGATAAAAATAAATAAAGGTATCCCATCTACAACTAAAAATTAAGATAATAAATAATAATAGCATTATATGAATATTTAATCCCTTGAGTGGGGTCATGGTATTGTGGTTATGTGGGAAAGGAGATGCAGAGTGAGGGTCAGTGTACATAGCAGTGGATTTTTAAAATTTTTTAATCTAACTTAAGTGACTCAGCAAAATAAAACATTTTATTTTATTAATGTTATTATTCATACACATATTTAAAGAAACACAAAGCAACTCTGGTAAAAGGTTATCAGTTCATCTAGGAAAAGGGTAGGTACATGGGCTCCTATTGCACAAGAAACCTTTCCTAAAAGTTTTTAAATTTTTTGAAAGGCTAGGGAAAATATATGGCACTATATAATCTAAATTTCTTGAGTGTGATTGGGTATTAAGGTTATGAAGAGAATATTCTTGTCCTCAGGAGATACAAATCGGAGTACTTAGGGGTGAAATATTATGCTATGGGCAACTTATTTTCAAATGGTACAGTCAGAAGAGTATGTAAGTATATTTTAAAAGTATACATCAAGTACTTAAATATGTAAATATACGTTTAAATTTATGTATAAATCATGGGTCTAGTGAAAGGTGGAAGTATCACTTTGTACTATTCATCTTTTCTGTGCGAATTGTTTCAAAATGAGAAGATTTAGCAGTATATAAACATATAATATTAGGGATACTAAATAAAAATTAAGTGTACCCCTTGGGAAAAGCTCATCTTCTTACATATCTACTTAAAACTTGATGCGGCTCAGAGGTTGGGAGCCCCGGTACCCGGCCCCTCCAAAGGAAAAGCGCGCGAGCTTCCCACCGCCTGAGCTGGGGCTCCACCCCGCGCCGCCCCCGGGCCACGGCCCCGCCCCGCGCCTCCCGCACGGAGTGGGAGCCGGAGGCGGAGCGGCGAGGACCGGGGCCTGCGCAGAGGAGCAGCCCCGCCCGGCCGCAGGGAGACGCGGAACTACAGGTCCAGGAGCCCCCGGGCACCACGTGACGCCCGCCGGGCCCGCAGCGCGCGGCGAGGACGCGGTCCGACGCCGCCGCAGCTGGGCTGCAGGTAGCGAGGCCCCCCCGGGGCGCCGCGGGTGCCCGGGCCACCAGCTCCACCAAAGCCCGGAGTGCGCGTGGCCACCTCTGCAGCCTCTAGGCTCCTTCCCNGAGGGGTGAGGGAAGAGGGCACACACTCGCACACTGGGCACTGGAGGAGAAGGCGGTCCTTTGAGCACAGACACCAAAGAGTTAAACAGTCACCACCTGGTCGGTGTTACAAAATAGGAGAGTGACCATAGGGTGAGGGCACCAGACGCAGCATGAGGAGGGTGAATTTGGATTTTCTTGTTGTTATTTTCACTTTTTCCTTTTAACTTTTTTTAAACATTTTACAAACAGCTAAAAACTACAGCACATCACAGCTAGGGTAGGGTGGGAAGAGGGCACCAAAGAGCAGCCGCACATATTAGGGTGGACAGGGCAGCCTAACCTACAGAGGCTATTGTGTGGAGGGTGGGAAGGGGAAACTGAGGCTTCTGGTCCCCGCATTAGGGCCCCTCACTTGCTGCTGAGCCTCCCCCACCTCTAGAGAAGATGCCAGGAGGGCCCCGCTTCCTGCCCCTGCCCCAGCACCTTGTGCTTTTGGGTCTGCTGGTTGACCACAGGCCTGTCTTCCTTTCCTCCCGGCCCCCCCCCTGCCTGGGTGGGAGCAAGAAGAGCAAGAACACTCCCTGACACCAGCTAAGGGGGAGGACGGCATCCGAATGGGCGGATGGGGGTCAGCTAGTGAACCACGACCGCCTTGCCGTGATCTTTAGGGGTGTCCCATCCCGTTGGCACACTCGCATTTCCCAAAGAGAGAAGCCGAGGTCACACCAGTTAGCCCAGGAAGGGCGGCCACCCGCCACTGCGCTCGCTGTGTACTAAGGAAGGACTGCCTAGCTGTTGCTGTTAGTGTTGACTTGCCGGGAAGGAACTACACCAGTCCTGAGCGGTGGAAACTGCCCTGTGCATTAAAAGAGCAATTACCATATGACTGCATGGCCCTGTTCTCAGTGGCTATTGAATTGGTGTCACAGTGGGTGTTTTGTATTGTTTGGTACTGGCGATTGAACCCAAGGTCACTTAACCACTGAGCCACATCCCCAGTCCTTTTTTTAAGTTTTGAGACAGGATGTTGCTAAGTGGCCGAGGCTGGCTTTGAACTTGTGGTCCTCTGCCTCAGCCTCCCCTTCCAGAGTCGCTGGGATTACAGGCCTGTGCTGCTTGCACCTACCAGGCTGTAGTAGTTGTTCTTGAGAAAAAAATATTTGTAGACTAGGGAAGTCAAAAAGGGATTCATGGGGAAAGTGAACTAGTTTGATCTCTAAAGAAAGGTGGAATTAAACCAGAAAAGAGAGGAAAGGTGTTTCAAGCAGGGGAAAGAACCTCAGCAAAGGAGTAGAGGTTGGACTGAGCAGATATTAGTCAAGGCAGCGGTTATGGGCAGGAACACATTTGAATTTCATATTGGTGTAGCGTTTAGCTTTTTAACAGCCTGTCAGTTTCCAAAAAGTGTTTGCTTATAAGGAAAAAAAAAAAAAAAAAAACTTTTAAAAAACCACTCGAGTGGGGAGTGGGGGCAACTAGAGAATAATTACAGAAGACAGAAACCTTTATGTAGCCCTTTTGTATATGAGCCTTACCGACGTTACATCATATTTCTGAGGGGAGCTCAAGTAATATCTACATAAGCAGCTTTCTTATAATCTCAATGTGTAAATTATTAGAGAAAAAGTGTGGTTAACATGTATCTTGATAATTTCTGGCTAAAGAATTTTTAGGCTGGGACTGGGGTTGTGGCAGAGCACTTGCCTAGCATGTGTGAGGCACTGGGTTTGATCCTCAGCACCACCTTAAAAAACAATAATAATTTAAAAAATACTGTGTTCACCTATAACTAAAAAATAAATATTAAAAATTTTTTTTAAAAAAAGAATTTTTAGACTGCATCTGGTTGGGCAGTAGGGAGTCATTGAAGAATTTGGGGTATAGGCATGCCAAAGAGCATTTGGAAACACGACTGATCTAGCAGTGACATCTGTGGGGGTTGGCATGGGAAACTGGAGGCAGAGATGGATCAGGAGTGGAGGGGGGACCTTGACTTGGAGGGCATCTGTGGGGATGGAAAATGAAGTAGTTGACCTGAGAGGTACTATAAAATCAGAAAATTAGGAAGGCAGTGGACTAGAGTGAGAGGGGAGTTTGAGGTCAGTTGCAAGTAGTGCATTTCAGATTTCTTCATAGGGAAGAATTCCTGAGGAATCTTGTTCAAAATGTAAATTTGAGGCCTTCCCTGCCACCAAAAAAAAAGGGGGGGTGGTGATCCCACAAGTCAAGAATAGAGTCTGGAATCTATTTTCAAAGGCACACCAGAAGATTTGGAGGAATCATTCCTTGTTTTCAAACCCAGGAGAGTTGACAGGGCTCTCCAAGGTGGGAAGGTCGAGATGGGGAGTATGATACATCTTGTTATTCTGGCCTCCAGATTGGAGGGGGACATGTTCTTCCACCACCATTTACCCTTCCAGGACTCTCAGAATGGACTTAGATGTAGGCAGAGGCAAAGAAGTCGACACAGCCATTTTGGATTTTGAGGATTTATTTCCTTTTATTTTTCACCAGTATTGTTCATTCTTCACATCAACAGAGATGGGTTTAGGGTTCCCCAGGAGAGCGAGGAAGATGGATGGGTCTCCTGGAGGGTATGGGAGGGGGCTACGTCCAGCAAGTGAGGGGTGAGGGAAGAGGGCACACACTCGCACACTGGGCACTGGAGGAGAAGGCGGTCCTTTGAGCACAGACACCAAAGAGTTAAACAGTCACCACCTGGTCGGTGTTACAAAATAGGAGAGTGACCATAGGGTGAGGGCACCAGACGCAGCATGAGGAGGGTGAATTTGGATTTTCTTGTTGTTATTTTCACTTTTTCCTTTTAACTTTTTTTAAACATTTTACAAACAGCTAAAAACTACAGCACATCACAGCTAGGGTAGGGTGGGAAGAGGGCACCAAAGAGCAGCCGCACATATTAGGGTGGACAGGGCAGCCTAACCTACAGAGGCTATTGTGTGGAGGGTGGGAAGGGGAAACTGAGGCTTCTGGTCCCCGCATTAGGGCCCCTCACTTGCTGCTGAGCCTCCCCCACCTCTAGAGAAGATGCCAGGAGGGCCCCGCTTCCTGCCCCTGCCCCAGCACCTTGTGCTTTTGGGTCTGCTGGTTGACCACAGGCCTGTCTTCCTTTCCTCCCGGCCCCCCCCCTGCCAGTGAGGGGACCCGCTGGGGATGGAGGGGAGGGCACTGTGCTCCTCCTACTCCAGGAGAAGCCAGGCTTGAGGGGACGGGCGGGGACGGGCAGCGACGGCCTCCCTGCCCGGGTGCCCTCAGGCCCCCTAGAATGCAGGCTCATCCCCAAGGCCCAGGTTCCTCCCTCCCAGGCCCAACAGAGACAGATGAGGGAGTACTGCGGGAGGCAGGGTTGTGTGTGTCGTTGAAATTGCCCTTAGCTTAGATTTTAGGACAGCAGAGTGACACCCCACCCCTTGGCACATACACACACACACACATAAGTGTACACACATATTCACACACAGTCTAAGCTGCCTCAGAACTTAATATATAAATAAATAAGAATCAGAAAGTAATTCCATAAGATCCAGGCTTCAGGTTTCCAGCCCAAACTGAGGGAAAAGGGGAGGCCAGAGGGCTGAGGTTCATTGCTTCTCCCCAGCACCCATTGGGAGGTGTGAGAGGGCACACTCGGCCCTCGGACCCCAAGTTCTCTTGGTCCATGATCTACACCCAAGCCTCAGCCCCCGAGATAACTGCGTACCCGTGATTTCACAAGGGCCTAGGCTGAGGGGACGAGGGGAGGGGGAGCCTGTTCTGGAACCGCGGGGGCAGGGAAGCAGGGGCCCCTCACTCACACCGGGGAGATGGGGGGCTCAGCCTTCTCTTGTGCAAAGTCAAGGGCGGTAGGTGAGGAGTAGTGCTTCACCCCCAAACTGGGCGAAGAGCCTTCCCTGCAGTCCCTGCCCACGGGGATCACACACATGCACACGCACGCACACACAGCTAATCACAGGGAACTGGGAGCCAGGTTCCGGGGTCCAGGATGGCAGGTCAGGGAGGAGAAAGAAGGGAGTTGTTGGTCTCACAGTGTGCCTGCCACCCCCAAAGCCCCCGAGGCCCCTCACTGCAGTACCTGCCCCCGGGTCTCGGGCAGCTTCAGGGCCAGAGAGCTGCCGAGGGCGAGGGCGGCCGAGGCGAAGAGGATGGGGGCAGCCTTGGTGATCCCCACAAAGGAGGTGAAGATGCTGATCCCCAGCACGGCGGCCAGCTTGCACAGGGCATTCAGGAAGCCAAAGGCCGTGGTCCTGCCCAGGAGTCCCAGTGCCACGGAGGGCAGGCCCAGCAGTGAGGCAGGGAAGAGCGGGCGGGCAGAGAGATGAAGTGGAGGAAGATGGCAGGCAGTGCGCAAGGGGGAGGAGGAAGGTGGTGAGGCAGGAGAGGGAGGGGACAAGGAGGGAAAGAGATCAAAAACGAGGTTGATATTTAAGACCACCAGGGGCAGATACAAAAGCTACCAGCTGGGTTGTTTGTTTGCTTGTTTTTTGGTACTGGGGGTTAAACCCAGAAGTACTTTACCACTGAGCCAGTTTCCCGGTCCTTTTTGATTTTTGATTTTGAGGCAGGGTCTCACTCAATTGCTTAGGGCCTCGCTTAGTTACTGAGGTTGGCCTCAAACTTGTGATCCTCCCGCCTCAGCCTCCCACGTCACTAGATTACCGGCAGGCGCCACCAGGCCCGGCCAAAAGCTACCCGCCCTGAGAAGAGTCATTCAATGGGAAGTGTCTCCTCCCACCCCTCAAGGTGTTCTTCCTATTCAGCCCTCTTCTTCACACCACTTCTCACCTGCCCTCTGGGCCCTAAGCCTCCTGCCCTGCCCCCACCACACTCCAGCTACCTCTTGTCCGAAGGGTAGAGTTCCACGGTCAACACGTCCAGCGCGTTCCAGGATGCAATGCTGACCCCCCCAAAAAGGCAGAGCAGAGCAATCATGGCCGACTCGCTGTTCCCAAAAGACAGGAAGAAGCAGGAGACACAGGACATCACACTGGAGCCAGCTGGAGCCAGGGGAGAAAGCGAATGAGCCTGGCTGCCAGGCCATCGGTCGGTGCCATCGACAGCTCCGAGGCCGCCCAGGACGAGACTCTTTTCCCCAGGCAGCCAAAGGAGGGCTTCTCACCTGTCCCCAGCGTCCCTGTCATTATCTGTTCACTAACAGCATCACTAGCCCTCAGTGATGTGGGCCCAGTGCCCACTGTGGGCCCAGCTGCCCGACGCGGGTTGACATGCATCCGTCTAATACATCCACAGCAGGAGGCAGGTCCAGGTGTCACTCCCCTGTTGCACACGACAGCCAGGCCACCTGCCTCGGTGGCAGTGCAGCTGAGACTCCTACTGCTAACCTCACAGCCTGTGCCCTATCTGTCCTTGCTACTCTGCCTGCCTCCTGTATCCCCGAGAAGCTTCCGGGTCAGGCCCGTCCCACTCCTGCAGCAGCCCCTGGAGAGCAAAAGTGAGAGAGAGAAGGCCTCTGGCCCGTCTCGTCAGAGAACCAGCCCCTGACTCCCCAACACGCTCTGACCTAGACGGCCGCCACGCGCCTCTGCCCTCACCGAGCATCCTGAGCCTGCCAATCTTGTCCATGAGCAGGGCAGACACGATGTTTCCAGGCAGCACTGCCAGGGTCCCGAGGAAGCTGACAAAGTACACCATGTAGGCACCTTCTCCGGTCCCTGTCACGTCCAGTGGGCAGCCCTCCTTGTTGTGCAGGAACGTGCTGTTGACCAGACGGCTGTTCACAAACTTGTACTCAAACAGGTCTGAGGAGGAAGGCCAAGACAGGGCAGGCGGTCACGCCAGGGGACACAGAGGCTGCCGCTGCTCCTGGCACAGGGCTCCGTGGTTTTGTGGGGTTTCGCAGGAGGGGGCTCTCAAAATTTGTCCAGACACTCATGGCAAAACAGTGAATAACATCACCATGGGAACTCGGAACCGGTATGAAAGATGATGACCATAACCAAACAGTGACGTTTCCAAGGTTCCCATTACTACCCCGATTCTTGTTGGTTCTTTGTGTTCACCTGAGCCGACTAGGAGCAATCACACCACCTAGGTCTCAAATCTTTTTCTAGGGAAAAAAACCAGACGGTCAGACCGTAGTAGCTGAAGAACCAAAAATCCTATCTATTATTTTCTTTCTGCAAGGTGGGAAAAGTTCACCCAATGCTCCGTGTGGAAGTGTCATACCTCAATCTGGCTCACAAGGACGGCACTTCGTGTGCATACAGTTTGAGAATCGCTGTTAAAGAAGTACATGAATATAATGATTCCCAACATTTTTCCCTATCAAATATCCTTTTTATTGCTTTGCTTTTTTCCGGGGATCCTGTTTTGAACTATTTTTGCCTTCTTTAAAAGTAGCCAGGTGCGGTGGCACACGTCTGTAATCCCAGAGGCTCAGGAGACTGAGGTAGGAAGATCACCAACTTAAAGCCAGCCTCAACAACTTAGCAAGGCCCTAGGCAACTTAGTCAGACCCCATCTCTAAATAAAATATTAAAAGGGGTTGGGGATGAGGCTGAGTGGTTAAGCGCCCCTGGTCTAAAAATATATGTGTGTGTGTGTGTGTGTGTGTTTATATACACTGGTGGGCATTGTGGCACATGCCTGTAATCTCAGCAACTCAGGTGGCTGAGGTAGGAGGATTGAAAATTCAAAGCCAGCCTCAGCAATTTAGCAAGACCCTCAGCAACTTACTGAGAGCCTGTCTCAAAAGAAAAAAAATAAAAAGGACTGGTTATGTGGTAAAGGGCACCAGTATTGAAAAAATATACATTTAATACACTGAATTATTATAGTTCCAACCAAAAGCAAAGGAACTTGATATCTTTGTCAGATATTCTATCACAGAAAAATGTCCAATACTCATTGGATTTTCCAGATTATTGGTAGTAGCCACGAAGCTCCCATGCCAGCTTCCCCCCAGGCCCCTGAGGGCTTCAGGTTGAACACTAGTGAGTAAGGTTCACTGTCCTGTGTCCAGGGGCCACCCACCAGCTCTCCACCTTACCAGTGTTGTAGAACACGGTGCTGATGAATGTGCAGTTTCGGAAGAACGTGTTGCTGGATGTGACATCCTCAAAGTAACACTCTTCAAAGAGTGAATCCTCAAAGGACACCGACTTCAGACGCAGCCCAATGAACCTGCAAGACCAGGGGAGTGAGACATCTTCCCCTCACCCCATCCTCGGCTCTTCCTCCAAGACTTCCTTAGTGAGGTAATGGGCAGCCCCACTAAAGAGAACTAGGTATTTGCCCCAGGCCACCTTGTCTTGAACTCCCAGATTCATCAGAGACAAGGGGAAGAAGGGACAGGGGAGGAGGGAAGTCTAAGGTCCCCACATACTTGTCATTGAAGTACTGCCCTCCTCGGTGGATCTGATTCTCCAGTGTGAAGTTAAAAGTCACATGCTCTACACGCTCCCCAGGGAACACTTTGGTGCGGGCCGCATAGTCCATGGCCTGAAGATGTCGGATCATGTCAGGAAACCAGACGGTCAGACCGTAGTAGCTGAAGAACCAAGGGTAGGGATCAGGACAGATTAGACATCAGAGCCAGGCCGTGCCGACTGAGGGAGAAACAGAGCTGGCCTTTATCAGGACCGTGTTCACCCCAGCCCCGTCTCACATCCCTCCCTTCCCAATTACATGCTTCAGGCGCTCTGTGGTCTTGTGTGCGACCCACAGGACTTCTTACCCACCAAAGGCATTTGCTCTTCCCTCGGCCAAAACACTCTCCCAATCCCCACCCTCAGCCTAACTCCCATGCATTCTTTATATATATATATTAGTCGTAGATGGACATAAGACCTTTATTTTATTTATTTATCTTTATGTGGTGCTGAGGATTGAACCCAGGGCCTCACACGTGCTAGGCGAGTGCTCTACCGCTGAGCCATAACACCAGCCCCACTGCCATCCCTTCTTTAGGATTTAGATTCCTACTCCAACGTCCCAAGTGTTCCCACAATGCCGCCATCACACTGCTCTATCTAGCTCTGACAGAATGTCAACTCCATGAGGACTGCGCACATCTACTTCAGTCCAGCACAGTACCTGCCCCAAACAGAAACTTGATTCTGCTCATCCTACAATATGTTTGTTGAATGAATGAATGGGGTAGAGAAATCGGATGGCGCGTCGGGGGATGGGAACAACACCTTCCCTCGTTGTCTGTCCCCTGCATTTCCATTTCCCCACCTCTCTCCCAGTCCATGCACCACGACAACCACACATGGCACATGCCCACTCACTCCTTACCTGAATGACATGGTGAACCACACACCCATCATCATCAGAGTGATACGTCGGTATTCTGGGCCGAAACAAGAGAGAAAATTCCCCCAAACCTACCAGAGCAAAAGCAGAGGGCGGCTGCACTAACTCCCAGCACACACAGACCCCGTTGTTCCGCCCTACCACCTCCCTCCAGTTCATGTTCACCCGCTCACACAGGCTCAAGCCCCGCCTTCCTCTCCACCTGTCCCTCTCCACCATCCCATCCCCAATTACCTGCCCCCCCAGGCTCAGGGCCCGGACCCCCCAGCGCTGGTACCAGGTCCCTGTGTCCGACTGAATCTCAATCAATTCATCCTCCTGATGAATCGTCTTAATGTGGGTCACCTGGAGTCAAAAGAAGGGACGAACAGTCAGACACTCTGTTTCCCAGTCCTGTCCAAGTGCCTCAGTTTCCCTGCGGTAGCAAAATGGGAGACAGAGAGTGGCTATGACACCCGAGAATGTCACCAAGGTAGAACGTGGTTGGAGATGTCTGGGAAAGTGGACAGAAAGGGGCCAAGCAGGGGCGGAGGCTGCGAGGGCTTGGGGGACTGCTGGGGGCGGCTTACTGAGAAGACCCGCTCCGGGTGCCCCTTGGCCCGCATGTTGGTGTCGTGGACCTGCTTCAGCACCATCCAGGCTTCGTCATGCTTCCCGTTCTAGAGCCGCAAACATGAGCCCGCGTCCAGGTCAGCCCCCTGACTCAGGGCTGCAGAACCCTGCCCCAATCTAAAGACAGCCACCCCCAAACGGTACTTAAATTCCGGCCCATGGGCATGCATCACCCCCAGCTGGAGTTGGCAAGACACAATCAGCCTTGGGCAAGAGTGTAGGGGACAAATGCAAGCACAGATCCTAGGGACTCCCTGGTACATGGAGAGAGACAAGGGAGATAATGAGCAAGTGTGTAGTTAGAAAAGGCAGCACCTGACCCTGCGGGACCCAGGTGTTGCCCGAGGGGGAAGAAGGGTAGGAACGTGCGCTATAAAGCCAGGGCCAGGGCCAGGGCTCCTGACTGCAAAATCTGAAGCCACACATGGCTGGACGATTCCCTGTTTCTCCACCCACAGAATCCCTCTGGAGAGACGTTCCAAGGCAAAGGAAGCAAGATAAGTCCCCAGAGTGCGGATCCTTGAGGAAGGAAAACAGTCACGCGGAGCACACAAATCCCACGCGAGAGTTTAAACAGGGGGCCCTTGTTGCCCCCCCGCCCCACCCCTCACCCAGCACAGCCCCATTCACCTCCAGGAAGAAGCGGGGGCTCTCAGGCTGCGTGGTCAGAGCCCCGATGGCAAACACGGACGGGAAGGCGCAGACGAGCACGAAGACCCTCCAGCTATGAAACTGGTAAGCAGAGCCCATCTGAAAACTCCATCCTGGCAGAGACAGGGTCATGGCATCAGCCGGGAGGTCAGAGGCCGGGGTGGGGGGGCTCCCACCACAGGGGAGTCCAGGGCTGCCTCTAGGGCTCCTACCGTAGTGGGGAATGATGGCCCAGGCCATGGCAGCCGCGTACACTCCGCCAATCATCCAAAACATGCAGAGCCAGCTCAAATGCTCCCCACGTTTCTCCTGGGCCAGGAACTCCGAAAAATAGGAGAAGACAATGGGGATGGACCCTCCAATCCTGGACAGCATTTTGAGAATTTAGCATTAAAAAGTGGCCATATTCCCTGTTCCCTGCCCCGTGCTCTGGACCCCCAAGCTCCTTTCACTCTAGACCGACTTTTCAGCGATTCCATCTCACACCTCATGCCCCACCGTACCCTGTCACCACCAGCCATCAAGCACACATTGTTGGGACAGTGGGAAACAGACCAGTAGGTCTCAGAGTAAGGGAAGGAAGAGACTTTGACTCTTGATGGTGACTCCAGAGTTGGGAGGGAGGGAAGATAACTGCAGACAAGGGGAATCTCCAGAGGAAAAAATGGACCATGAGGAGTCTGGGGTCAGGTGTTGGGGGAGCAAGCCCGAAGGGGCCTGAAGACAAGGCCATGGGGTCTCCTGGTGGTTGGGGAAGTGCAGTAGAGCTAGGACAGGCGTCAGACGCTTAGAGATGGAGATGACTTCAAGGTCTGTGGCCAGATGCAGGAGGTATGTAATGACTCCAGGGTCACGAGGACACAGGGTTGAGACTGAGGCCCAGAAGGAGAACTAGGAGTGGACCGGAGGACCCCGGAGTGGACCAGGCACGGGGACAGCACATTGGACAGCAGCACACAGGGGAGCCAGCCTGAAGACAATCAGGGCGGAGAGGAACTCATTCCATCCACACATACCTAAGACCTAGCTGATGGGCCTGACACTGTCAGGCCTCAAGATTTAACAGGGACCACAGCACAGTCCTGTCCTCAGGATGCAGACACTCACCCAACCCCAGAAAGGAGACGGCAGAAGAGGAAAGTGCCATAACCCTGGACGAAGGAGGAGAAGAAGGCGAAGACACTGTTGACTGAGAGCGAGATGAGCAGACACTGTCTCCGACCCAGCCGGTCAGCCAGACCTCCCCAGAAGAAGGCTCCCACCATCATGCCCAGGTAGACAATGAGGCCTGGAGCCGGGAGAAAAACACACAGAAGGGGTGTGAGCAGACACACCTGGATTCCACCCTTCGCTGAGCACTACGGGACTGAACGGCAGCAGGACACACCCAGGCCCTGAAGAACTTCTAGAAGCTAAGTCGACCCAGAGACCAGAGCGTGCGAGAGAAGATGGATTGTGTGAGCAAAGAGGGAAGGTCATCTCTGCAGACCAGTGGTTCAAAGGCAGGAGTGCAACATGCGGAAAACCCGAGCTTTACTCTTCTTCTCTCTCATTTCCGTCTGTCTGTCTGTCTGTCTGTCTGTCTCTCTCTCTCTCTCTCTCTCTCTCACACACACACACACACACACACACATATCCTGGCTCAACTAGATGAAAGAATGAATCTGCCTATATCCCCAGATCCCCCAGGTGTGTGTGTGGGGCGGGGGGCGTTCTTCCTACCCTCCCTGCTTTGATGCCCTTGAAACATCAGAAGGTCTCTCTTGTTTCTTGGGAATGGGAGTTTGATCCCTTTAATCTTCCCAGGAAATCCCACACACAAAACCCATTCTTTATCCCTTCTAGTCTCAATACTTCTGGTCCTAAAACTCCCCAGATTATTGCTTCCTTCATAAAGTCAGTCATTATTGATCTTAAAAATCACATATTCCAAACTTTGCACTTTAACCATACCCAAACCAAACCCCAGGGAGAAGAGACCTGTCCAAGGTACAGCAAGACCTAGATCCTTTCGTGGTCAGTCTAAGGGATTTCCCTCTTCAAGGTGCCCATCAGGAAAGGCCATCAGAGACTACTCACGGCCCTGGACACTCCCAAGTCTGAGTGAGAGATGTGGGAGTCCCTACCCCACCACCCCAAACTGACCCTCCCCACTTGGACCAGGGAGTTTGAATACTGCTTCTTGTTCCCCAGTCAGGGAATGAGAGCAGGATAACAAGAGGAAAGGATAAGAAGAAAAGGTGAAGCAGTTGCCATCCTACCATCCCTACCTCCTGCAGAACTAAGGAAGACACCACCACCCATTGGCCCAAGCCCCTCTGTCACACACAACTTTACTGTCCCAACCCCAAGAAGAGGGTGTGTGTGAGGGACAGTGTGTGGAGGCTCCTGGGGCCCTCTGAGTACTCCTTGGAAGCAGGACTTCTAGGGATCCAGTGGGAAGGAGGGAGCATTCCCAGACAGAGGTGGGGGGGAGAGGGTTCCTGTCCCGCTGTCCCTTACCCAGCATGCCCTTGTTGGAGTCAGACAGGCACATGTCCTTCTCAGCACTGGGCAGCACAAAGCCCACCACAAAGACCTCGACGCCATCAGCCATCAGCGCCAGACCAAGCACAAAATAGAGTGTCCACTGGAAGCGGCCATGGCCACACTCCCGTAGGATGGCTTCATATTGCTGGGCCAGTTCTTCTCGTTCTTTCCGCCGCTGTGCCTCCCCCCGGCCAGGAGGGCCCTCCCCATCACTCAAGCCCCCTCTCACTCCGGCCAGGGGTGCCCCATCCGCCATCCTCTCTCCTTTGCCCCCCGACTCTGCCCGGGGGATGCCCTGATATTCGCCTTCGTAGATCTCATCATCCTCGTCGTGGCCTTCGGTGGCATCGCTAGATGCACCTCCCTCCTCCTCGTCCTGGGCCCCTTCTCCACGGTAATAGCCGTCGGCAGGGGCAGGGTAGTCGTCGTCATCCTCCTCCTCCTCAAAGCGGGAATAGGACCTTCGGGAGTATTCATCCTGGACCCTGTCCAGGCCCTTCACCACCTTTTTGGCCGCGTGCTTCTTGACCTCCTTGGCGATGTCTTTGGCCCCGCGGATGAAAGCTGCCCGGTCTCGGAAGCCTTCTTCCATGATGGGGCTTTGGGGTGCTTCACCGGCTCTGCCTCACTCTCTGCTGCTTTTTCAGAATCTTGCTCAAGGATTTGCGGAGTCCAGAAGACCCCCCCTCCCCTGCCCGTTACTTAGAGGACGCAGGGTCCTGTATCTTTGGGCTTAAAATAAAAGAAAATAGGGCCTGGCCAGGGAGTGTCTAGGAGGGAAAAGGGAGACTCTGATCTACACTCAGTTCAGGCAGGTGAGTGGGGAAGGGGGTAGGGCGCAGGGAGGGGGGCCAGCCTGGTGGGGCTGAGCTGGACGGCCAGGATAACTGCTTCTCCTCCAGGAAGCTCTGGAGACCTAGAAAAGGAAGAGATAACAAGGAGGTTGTGAGTCCCAGGGTGGTCCAGAGGCCAATAGAGAGCCCCTCTCAACCCAGAACCCCCTCTGGACCCTGTGGAGCAGAGATGTTCTCCTTCCTTTAAGCCACCACTCAGTACACGGGGACGAGATGGCTGTGATCTTTGAGCTTGGAGGGCAGGCCCATGGGATTTGCTCCGATCACCTACCCTGCCTCACATTAAGATCAGAGCCCTTATTTCATCCCCAATCTGCAAAGATAAAACAGGAAACAGAAGAAACCAGAATTCCCTTCTCTAGCCTGGTCTGGGGTTCCTGCTGGGGGCGGAGCTTGAGGAGGATGGTAGGGAGACCAAGGCTCCAACCTGTGGCCTTCAGTGCCCTGGTGGCATCTGAAGGTGGAGCCCAGTTCTTCCCTCAGGCTCCATGTTTACAGGCCTCCTGAGGAGAGGGTTCTCCCAACATTGCTGAGCGGGTAAAAGCTCAGCTTCCAGAGTCAGATGAACATGGGTTTGACTTTCTGCTTCAGTGTTTACTAGCTAAGTGAGTCAGCCATGTTTCGAATACCCAAGCCTCAGTTTCCGCTTATCTAAAAATGGGAAAGTAAGGATTAAATGACATAATGCATGTAAGATCCTTGTCATGGTACCAGGCACATAAAAAGTAATAAATAAAGACTAGCTTGTACTATAATTGTGGTGACAGTAACATAGTGTGATGCCCTGTATTCCCTTACAAGGTCCCAAAACAAAAGCTATGTCTGGATACTCTTTAGGGTGATCAGCAGAAAGGGACATGATCAAGGGGAATGCTAGTTCAGCACAAAGTGCATGACAGTTAGATCACCTAAGTTGAAATCCCAAACACTGCCACTTGGTAACTGTTCTTAAGCAGGTTACTTAACCTCTCTAAGCCTCAGTGTCCTCATATTGAAATTGATAATAAAATTGGGAGAATCTCTATTTCTCAGTGACAGTATAAGAATTTAATCTCACAGTAGGTATTAATGTTAGTCTTCCTTCCTCCTTATTGTATTGGTAAGTGTCAAAGAAGCAGGAGGCAGCAAGGGACAAGCAGGGGTCACACTTAGATACTGTTGCCCAGTATCCTCCCAGGAACCCTCTGACTTGGTTTAATTCCAGCATCTGGGGCTGGAATCTCCCTTCAGAGAAACATGGGAAGATCCAAACATGGGAGACTTGGAACTGAGTAGGCAAGAGGTAAGATCAAAAGCTAGGAAAAGTGATGACTGGCTGCTGCCACCTTCCTTCAGAATGTCCTACCTGGGACCCCTTTCATTGGTGGGAAAGGAAATGACTGATCAAACTCCTACATTGCTAACATTGAGGTCTGCGGCCTGTAGTGGTACCTCATTCTTCCAGAGCCTCCCTTCCTAATCCCCCTAATCCTTTCTGCTTCTCCACCAAGAGTCAAGGAAAAAAAACTCCACAAATACCGCATTGCGTAGGTGGCTGGTGGAGACTGAAGGGGGCCTTGGGCCTCCCCCCACCAAAAAAAAAGACATCTTCCAAAGGGCGGCATGGGATAACCCCTTTCTGTCCCAGGAAACAGGAGAAGCAGGCCCAGATTCAGATCAGAGGTCGTCCTCTTTAAAATACTCTGCTCCTTCTTCTGCTCCCACCCATCCAGGGCCTTCTTTAAATGTGACAAATACACACACACACACACACACACACACTCACTCACAATCTAGTCCCAGTACAAGAGGGTAAGTAATGCTATGTGACTCAGAAAGAAGCACTGGCAATCACAGCCTTACCCCCTCAGGACAGATGTAAGCAGTGGACCACAGTGACCAGAAGCAGTGACCCCTATGTCACCTTCTTTTCTTGGTGGTTCAGGGCCCAACCATCCTCCATGAAAGAAAGGGAACTGTGGAACCCCCTCAGTGAATGGCAGTTTGCATCCCCTTCCTTTCTTTCCCAACCAGGCTCTGCCCCCAACCCTGAGGGAAGCAGATGGATCCACCAGGAGCCATACCCCGTGTTTGTTGACACTGTTTACCCCTGAGAGGTGCGTGTGGGGTAGGGAGGGCTCAACAGCCAGCTCCCCTGGGGCCAAGAAACCCAGGAGGGAGAGGAAGAAGACAAATTCTTTGAGCTGGTGAGGAAGTGATGCTATTTTTAGCCCCAAAAGCAGCACCGAGTGGCTAAGCCTGTAGAAGAGACAACACTTGCAAAGGTTGGAGGTTAAAGAAGACAAGGTTCATGTTTACGGGTCCCTTTAAGGCTGGCTGGCTTCACCTGACCAAAAAACGTGCCCAGATTTCTGCAGTGGGTGTAAAGGGCAGATGGGAGATCTCCTGAGCAACTGCTTCCCTTCAGGACAACTGGCACCCCTCATCAATCCCCCTGGCTCTGGGGGCCACCCAGATCTCCAGCCCACCCTACTTCAGGTGACAAGGTCATTAAGAAGCAGCCACTTATCAAAACATCTGGGGGTGGGGGTAGGAGTAGATGTGGCAGATACCAGAACACCCCTCCCTGTGACAGCTAGGTGATTGGGTCTCAGCCCCCACTCCAGGACCAACACGGCTGTGCCTCCCTCCCCACATCCTATCCACGGCTAGGAAGATGGGAGCATCCACAGTTCTGAGGGGGGGGGGGGAAAT
>NW_026000079.1:7111234-7116200 GCF_001458135.2 Marmota marmota marmota | reverse complement strand
AACATTCATGAACATTTATTTTGACCCAAATTGCTAATTTTAACGTTTACAATTATGAAAGACATTTATATGGTTCCAAATGAAAGCCACATTAACAGTATATTCAGAGAAATCAAGTTTCCCTCCATATCCTCTCCCTTCCCCCAGGGATTTTTTTCTCTCTCCTTTTTAAAAACATAAACAAATACATATATGTACTGCCCCTTATATAAGGTAGCTCAGCATATATATTTTCTTCATTTAATATAACCCAGAGATCTCTCCCGGAGACATCTATTTTTTTTGGTGGCAGGGATTCAACTCAACACCTCATGAATGCTAAGCACATACTCCTATCAGTCAGCTATATACCCCCAGCCCCTTCCTCATTCCTTTTCACAGCTGCACAGTACTCTATTGTGCACTTATCAGTTTATGCAACCAGTCCCTTACTAATGGACATGTGAGTTGTTAGCTATAATGAATAGCTCTGTGCATGTTACTTCCTATTTTTGCCAGCATAGCTCCAGGCACTTTACTTCGCTTCCCATTTTAATGTCCCATGTTATAAACCAGAGGATAAGTTCTATATAAGGACACAACTACTACAGTGCACAGCAGAGTCCAGCTACTGAAACAGCACAATACAAAATAAGCCTTCAAAATGTAAATACCCTTACTTTTACCTTACCGCTCCTCACAATACACCATTTCTTAAGAGAAAAGTTACTTCACCAAGGAAAACCCACAAAGAATAAACAAGGATCAAAGTTTTATTTTCTCTGGGTATCTGCAAAACACTGGACCAATGTAAAAAAGAAAAGAAAAAAAGAAGAAAGAAAAACCTCCTTTAAAAAAAATTGCATTGGTGGGGGACTGAGAGGGATTAGCGCCCTAGCCCCCCCCCCCAAGGAGCTATAGCAACTCTGACTGGTCCAAGGAATCGAAAAGGTATCGGAAGGATAGAACAGAAGGAAGAAGAATGAGAATTTACTGAGGGAGAGGGCCTCGAAGTGGGCCACGGGGGGGAACTGGAGGCCGGGCGTGGGTCTGGGTGGGGGGAGGGGCCCCCGTTGGTAGCCATAGGGTGGGGGTCGTGGAGGACCAGTGTATCCATGAGGTGGCATCAGTGGAGGAGGCCCACGCATACCATGTGGAGGCATAGGACCTGGGTGACCTGCAAGAAGAGAAAGAAGAGTTAGTTAAATATAAAAAGTAAAAGAAAAGGCATGGGACAAGTGGTGTGACAAAGGCTACAATATTTGTGAGGATGAAAGAGGTGTACAAAGCCCACTCACCCATGGGAGAGCCAAACGGAGGTCCTCGGGGGGGCATGCCCATTGGAGGAGGCCCAGGATGAGGCATTCCAGGTGGTGGTCGGGGTGGTGGCTGCCCCCCAGAGCCTGGAGGTCCAGCATGTGGGTGTCCTAAGCCATGAGGGCCATGGTGGGCCAGCTGCATCTGAGACATTCCTATGAAAATAAGACAAGACACAAGGAAAAAGGAGACAATAGGAAGATAACAAAAGTGCAAAGAAAATGAAGAAAGGAAGAGCAAAAACAAAAGTGACATAAAGAAAAGGCTTGTAAAAAGTGCCCCTATCCTTAATTCCACTCTAACAGTACAAACCAACTGCTCCGGCGTCACTCCTCACCCGCCTCACTGGGATTCAGGCACTCTATCAGTAATGCAAAAGCCTGTAAGATCACTCCCTGATAGGGTGTGGGAAGGCAGCAGAAACACTACCTCTGCTAAGATCCAGATTCTATAGGATGAAGAAAAATTCAAGGACAAGAGTACAGAGATAGACCACCCCAAGCAGAAAGATCAGCGCGTGCAAATAACATGTCAAACAGCGAAGGATGTTCCAGAAACTACCAACAGCTGAGTAATCAGGAGCTACATGCAGTTACAGGAGTGATGGTTGGAGACCAGACCATGAAAAGGCCCCGAATGCAATGGTAATGAGTTTGGGGTTTTCTGTAGGTAAAAAGGCAAATTCTAAGCAAATGAGTATAAACATGTTTTAGAAAAAAAGTTACTTCATGAATGTAGATCAAATATAAAAAAACTGAAGTCAAACTGAAGAAGATCACTACGATAAATGAAGTGTGAATGAGAAAATAAGAGCCTGAACCCAAGCTGGGATTATAGCTCAGTGGTAGAACGCTGCCTAGCACGGGTGAGGCACTGGGTTTAACCTGCAGCACCACATAAAAACAAATAAATAAAAAATAAAGAATAAATTCTTGAAAGAGAGAGAGCGAGAGAGCGCGAGCGAGAGCCTGAACTGGCAGGGGGGCAGATGCCAGATTTAGTAGAAAAATGGAGTAACAAGGAACAGTCAGACTCCCCAATTTATGAATAAGCACATGAAGACAAAGACTATTAGAGGAAGAATAGGTTTGAAGGGGCAGCTGTCTTTTGAGCAGAATTATGGGTCTGGCTTATTAATAACCTATGGACTAGAAAAAGAGACCCAAGAAATCAGTACCTACTTAATTAAAACAATGAATACACACAGAAAAGAGAACCAAGCACAAAAAGCTAGTGACAAGCAGAATGAAAGGAGCTTATAAAACAAGGGTGGCTGAGACTGACAAGTTAGAGAAAAAGGTGGAGAATCCAGAAAAAGAAAAGCGAAAAGAGATGAGAATTCTAAACTAGAAGACATGGCTAGTTTGAAGCACAGAAGAGATTAAACCAGGTTAAGGAGCAGAAATGTCTCCTAGAGTTGGCAACTGGATCTCTACTCTGGAAAGCTGTCAAGAGAATGAAAGCAAAAAATAAGGAAACAAAAACACCACCTATAAATTATTCTTCAGAAAAACTTAAATAAGAAATGGAGACTGGATGGGAGATATTACAGTATGCACACAACAAATACTTTGTGGTTTTTTTAGTAGTCTGAAGGGAAGGAGAACTCTGGTATTGTTGTTGTTGTTGAGAAACAAAGAGCAGAAGGATGAGAGGTGATAAAGGGCCTCTATCAAACTCATCATTCCCTCTCTCACCAAAGAACACTTACCTGGATGGGGCATCCCACCTGGTGGGAACGGGTGAGGATGAGAATGTCCATGACCAGGATGTCCAGCCCCTGGGGTTCCTGCTGATGGAGGGCCATGTCCTCCAGCCCCAGGCGGCATAGGTGGTGGGGGCATAGCAGGAGGTATCCCAGGTGGGAGGGCTCCAGGAGGCGGCACCGGAGGTGGGAAGGAGCCAGGAGGAGGCATGCCTACCCAGGAAATGAAAGTAAGAGTTAATGGAGGTGAAAAGAGAATATCTTTAAAGAGCCTGTCCCAATCTGGCCTCTTCAGGCAGGGTTAAGTTCCTTACTCTCCTACCATGCTTCAAAGTCAAAAGCAATGTTAAAAAAAAAACAAAGCAACTTCAATCTGCTAAAGAAACCCACTATCTTCACTCCCCATTCCCTTCTCATCACCTATCAACAACATCCAGCTCCTTCATGTTCCTTTTTCTTTTTCCTGCCCCTCCCCCATTAGACTCAAGACAAACATAACCTTTACCTGGTGGAGGAAGCCCAGATCCCAGTGATGACACCACAGGGTTGGGGGCGGAAGGTGGAGGGGGCGCATCTGCGAACAGCTGATGAGGACGGTCAGCCTGGGAGAGTGGGTTCTGGGCTGCTAGAAGTCGTTCAGCTGCTGAGCCATGACGCTCGCCCTTAGAGTCCTTCTTGAATGCATAAGATACAGTGATAGGGCGGTTACAGAGGTACTGCCCATTCATGGCCTCAATTGCTGCATCCGAAGCATCAAACGAAGCAAAATTAATAAAGGCATAACCTTTGGAATTGCCTGTATCAGGGTCCCGCATAATTTTAGGTGTTTGTAAGATGACCCCGAAGGCGCTAAAAGTATCATAAAGCAGCTTCTCATCAATCTCTGGGTCCAGGTTCCCAATGAAAATGTTGGCCCCTACATCCAGGTTTTTGTTGTGAGCAGATGCCTTGTTTACACGTATTGGCTTTCCATAGAGTTTGATCATGTTCATGATCTTAATGGCATAGTCAGCATCTTCCTCACTCAAGAATTCAACAAAGCCATAACCTGGGGAAGTGAAGAAGGGAAAGTTAACAACTCAAGTGAAGAGACTCAAAAAAAGGTATAACTCATAATAACCTCACTTTAACTGACAATGCTTCCAGGAACTGTGAACTGAAGCTTAAGGGAAAGAATTCTTTTTAGGATGCTCATTCCAAAGAATAATTAGGACGCTTCAAGAGCATTCATGCCCCCAATACATAAGCTCAGCTCTTGCATTTGTCCCCTTAATACATAAATTCACTTCTTGCCACGTACTTACCTTGGTGCTGGCCAGTGACTCTATCCTTTGGCATGTGGGTGTTGACCACGGGCCCTGCCTGGAGAAAGAGTTCCCAGAGCAGTGGTTCACTAACCTTCTCATCTAGGCCCCCCACGTACACAGTGGCATCTAGAAGGAGGGAGCGAGAGGTTAGGGAAGGGGTGCGAGTACAACAGGAAAAAGGTGACAAGAACGCAAAGATGGAATCCCGGCAGGACTGGGAGTGGGATGGGGTGTAAAAAAGAAAACAAAGTTAGTTTAAGTCCTAAGTCTCTCTCTTCCTAGAACCTAGAGAATCTTCTAAAGTTTAACTCAGTTTACTGCTTTAGATTTTGTCTTTCTCGGCAGATTTTTTTTTCAGTTTTTTGGAGACAAGGTCTTAGTGAAACTGGCCCCGAACTTGGGCTACTTCTGCCTCGGCCTCGCGAGCCGCTGGGATCACAGGCGTGTGCCGCCGAGCCCCGCTATTTTCTTTATTTCTAAGTGGGAAGGGAGAGGGCACTGGACCTGGAGGGGGACTGAACCACTCCTGCCGCTGGCCTCGGCCTGAATTTGGCCACCCCGCCTCCAACACCAGGGCGGCTGGTCTCGCAGCCTCCGGGGAAGGTCTAGCCTCCCGGCCTGGCAGAAGCTACTGCTCCTAATCTGGGGCCTCTTGGTC
>NW_026000079.1:7064045-7111040 GCF_001458135.2 Marmota marmota marmota | reverse complement strand
ACAGCTGAAACGCAGCGGCGTGGCGGTTCCGGGGCGTAGTGAGGCGCTGGGGCTTCGTGCCGGAGGCCGAGTGGAAACTCTCAGACCCTCTTAAGGCAGTGCTGGGACGTCAGGGAGTGACACTGCTCTCCAAAGTCAAAAGCTGAAGTAGCGAAACTGTCTTTCATATATTCTGTAGCCGAGCGATACGGTGTGCCGCGAAAACGCCACCCCACGGGCTCAGCCGGCCTCAGCCCTGACCCGGCTCCAAGTATTTCGTTTGCCCTGCGGGGAGGGAATTGGGGGAGGTCTGAGCTCGTCTCCTGTTCTTGCGCAGGGAGGCGGGGGAGTCAGGCCCCGAGGTGGGGTGTCACAAAGTCGAGGGGCGACTGGGATTGAAGAGGCTCAAGTGTCAACCTCCAGCCCCGCCCCGCCCGCCCGCTTACTGTGCTCACGTCCCACCCTCTAGAAACAAAAGGAGAACCATTTTCCCAAATCGTATGTGAATGCTGTGGAGGCTCACCTAGCCCTATTGCTTTTCATATTTTTTTAGTTGTCAGTGGACCTTTATTATTTATTTATATTGGTGCTGACGATCCAACCCAGTGCCTCACACGTGCAATGCAAGCGCTCTACCATTGAGCTACCACCCCAGCCCACCCAAATCCCTATTTCTTTGACAATAATATGGTGGGTGCTCTCCTATTTTAGGTCACTCCCCCTTCCACACATTGCTCTGCTACCTAGGATCTTTTATTCAAACACAAGACACAATGCTAGCAATCTGTAGAAATTCTGTACTTCAATGAACTCCTTAAATAGAAATGCCACTACAAAAATATACATTCTCCAAAAAAATTATAAGGAAAGAAGTAGAAATTTCTTAAAGACATTCCGTAGAAACTGGAATTAAAGCATCAGCAAGAGGGGGTGAGAATGAGGTCTCTAGGCCATCTTTTTGGGACTGATGAACAGCATCTCTGATCTTAAGATTTAATAGATAGTTATCCAAAAGGCATGGAATTGCCTTCCAAAAAAAGAGACAATCACATTTTGGATTGTTTTGTTTCTTAATTCTTCAAGTCACACAAACAAAAATACCAGGAAGGAACGGAAAGGAGAAAGAGCTGGAGATCAGCATGGACAAAAACTCAAGTCCATTAAGTGAGCTTGTTTAAGGGCTGGAATGTGAAGATTGAGGCAACAAGGACAATTGTGAAAAACTGAAGGATTAGAGCCCTCCTTCTTTCAGATCCCTCTCTGCCTTGCCTTTAAGAATGCTAGCAATTTCAACAGTTTGAGAGAGAATGGAGTTTGGATCTCTTTTCTTGGAGTGATCCTCAGGAGATATTCTTGGTGTCCATTTTCTTAATAGCTCCTGAAGACGGGATAGCTCACTCTGGAGATCAGAGATTGTGGGAGCTAAGAGGCCCAGCTGGGGAGGGGGCAAAAAAAGGCAGAAAGGAATATTATTACAGTTCTAGCTTTCTGCTTCTCAGATCTGTCCACTACTTCTGGTGTCTTTAATGCCCTTCCCTTCCATCTATGCCCTAATTATTCTTAATCTAAGCCACAAGCAGTTTCCCCCACCCCTTTACACTTCCAAATCTACAGTTTGTTACCAGCAGGGCTGGTACTTTTACTTCCCAATGCCCCTAGCCCCTTGTCTTCTCAGCTTTGTTTATCTGGTTCATCAGAGAAGCCCCTTCTCCACTCCCAATCCATCTTCCCTTCTCACCTGGACCTCAGGCCTTCCCCTTAGGTAGCAGCGTCTCCAGAGCCTGATCTGGGGTCCCAGACATCCAGGCAGCAATAGCCCTGGAGGTAAAGGGCAAGCTCCCCAATGTGAGGGGAGCCCCCACTCCTGGTCAGCCAGGCTTTCAGAGGAGATAGCAGGTCGAGGGAGCCAACGAGAAGAGACTGCCAGTAAGGAGGGAGTATCTCGCCAAGGACAGAGCTGATTCAAGGGTGTCAGAGCCCCTCTAGAGAAGAGCCACACAGAACTGGGGAGGCCAGGAACCATGAAGTTCGACTAAAAAGGAAAGGGAAATCAACTAGTAACCGAGATGGTAGATAACCCTAATTTCTCCAGACTGGATCAGGAAGGGATATCCACTAGTAACTAAAACTTAAGCTTCTTCCTCAGAATTCATCTGTTCTTAAGTTTCAAATAAGCCTTAGGGCTGAATAGAGTTGATTTTAGAGAACTTTATAAAATATGGACATGAGACAGGAAGACTAGTATGTGGAAATAAACACAAGAAGGATGACCTCTGCTATTCTAAGACTAATGTCTTCCTGGAGACAGGAATGGTGACAGCTGCAGAAGAAGAATGGGTAGTTTTCCCTGAGGAACTCAGACATTGTGTCTTTCAACTTCTCCTCTAGTAGCACGAACCTGAGGGAAAGTCAAGGGATCTCAGAAAATCTAGGCATCTCACCTGCTGTCGAGGGAACCAGGAATCTGGGCAGTGCTCCAGGTCATAGCCAGGATTATGAAATTGTAATATTTGTTCATTGCTGTAGCGTAAATTCCAGTCCCAGACAGACAGCTGCCCATTAACAGAGTTCCCATTTGGGGGCTGGGAGTATCCTGGAGTATAAACTTGAGTAAAAGAATTGAACTGCACAAAGAAAGCAAAGAAAAATGGTGATTAATGTTTGTGTTTGTGTGTGTGTGTATCCCAAATCTAGAGACAAATCATGAAACTCTCACCTCATAGTTCAGGCATCAAATGTAGACCAAAAGTCTAGTCCTGAGACTGATTATCGACTTTTCCCTCTGAACTCACTTATGAGAAGTGAGCCACAGACCTCACTTCTCATAAAATAAATAAAAACTAAACTTTAGAGAGTACGTCTCAATAGAAAAGGAAAAAGGGAAAAAAATTAGACATCACTGACCTGTCCACTCTGCTTTCCACGTTCCCAAGGGGTATTTCTCAGGAATGTAAGAGTGTCCGGAACCCTGACGCTGTCATGAAGCGCAAGAAGAAAAAACTCAGAGAATTCAAACTCAGCTGGAAACTGCTGGAGGAGCTGCCAGACACAATCAAGGAAGAGGAGAAATACTGGGGCCTGAGAAGAGAGAGATTAAGAGGTTGGTAGGATTGTGTGGACCTAAAGAGGGAGGATGACACAATGACAAGGGATGGGGGACATAGGCAACAAATGCTAAAGGGGTCAGAGAATGAAAACCTGAATCCAGTGTCGTGAAAGTGTGCATCACCTTCCGCTTCCATACCCTCAAACCTCACTTCTCATAAAATACATCAAGACTAAATGTCACTTTAGTGGGGCCTTACTTGTGGGTCTTCAAGATCAGCCTAATCTCAGGACCCATCTGACCTAATTCCCCTCCAGTGAATTTATATTATGCAATTTTCTCATTTCCTTACTTCTTTAGTAATACCCCAAAACAACCCAGATTGTTCTCACCTTTTCAGCAGCCCCAGTTCCCCTAAGCCGGGTCAGGAAGGGGTGTCCTGCTGCCACCCACTCTCGCTGCACTAGTGACTGGAAGCCAAACAGTGTTCGGGCTTCAGGGGCTGAAAGCAGCTGGACGAGTGAAGAGAGGAGGCCATTGAGATCACGATCACTGCGCTCTGGGTGATAAAGAGGAAGAAGGGACAAAGAAAAGGGGTCCAAGAAACAGGCAGGAGAGAATGAGAAGAGGAAAAGGCAAGGATGATTGAGGGGCACGGGGAGAGAGTTTGGGATAGGCAGGATTGAGAGGGCACACAAAAGTGAAGAGAAAACAAAGAGCTTGAATGATTCACTTCCTAGACTCCTACTGGATAGAAATATCCAGTTTCACATGTAGGAAACAGAATCACAATTCTCAAACTAGCTTCCACAGTGACCTTCTCACCCCAACCTCAAATACCCTCCACTGACAGAAAGAAAGGCAGAAAGAGGCTAAGAACACCTTCATGTTAGGGACAAGCTTTAAGAGGAATGTAGAGATAACTCTGAAGGATGGGATCTAGAGCTCATGGGTAGTTCCTAGTAAGAGAAGAAAAGGTGAGAGTACTAGACCGGGACAAGCCTATGGATCTTCTCCCTTAACAGAACCTATCCAGGTGGGTAAAGGAAAAAGGCAAGGAATGGAGCCAGGTGACTCAAGGCACTTACCTTGAAGTACTACAGAACGAACCCTGGATGTCATTAAAACTGAGATGTCACTGGCCTTTCGAAGACAAGACCTGAAGGGGCAGGTGAGGAAAATGGGGAAGAATGATATACCCAGGGAAAGGGAGTACTGGGTCATGGGATGAAATAGGGCCGCAAAAATCCTGCCCCTTCTTCCAAGAAGTAGCAGTAACAGTCCTGGGAAACCAAAAAGAATGATGGAAAGCCATTTTAAGAATCCAAGTTAAGCCGGGCCCAATGACACATGACTAATCCCAGCGTCTTGGGAGGCTGAGATGGGAGAATCGCAAGTTCAAAGCCAGCCTCAGCAAAAGCAAGGCACTAAGCAACTCAATGAGACCCTGTCTCTAAATAAAATACAAAATAGGGCTGGGGATGGGGCTCAGTGGTCGAGTGCCCCTGAGTTCAATCCCTGGTACCCGGAAAAAAAAAAAAAAAGAGTCCAAGTTAATAGAAGTTAAAATTATAAATCATGACTAAAAGAAGGAGGGGAGTACCTGACATAGTCCAACCATCGAGTTCCTTCCAAGGCTGAGAGCCATTTGTCCTCAGCTACAGATGAGTCTATCAGGGAGTAGAGGGGTCAGAAGGGCAAAGAGGTCAAAAGAACTCAGGATTCAGGTGTATAGCCTGATGGGATAATAATAAGTCAGGTATGGCCTCCTAACGCTGAGGGTAGGAATGAAAAGTAAGTGTAAATTGCCATGAGGTTTCTTTCTTATTAGTTGTAGATGGACACAATACCTTTATTTTATTTATTTATTTACTTTTATGTGGTGCTGAGGATGAACACAGTGCCTCATATGTGCTAGGCAAGTGCTCCACCTCTGAGCTACAATCCCATCCCTGGCCATGAGGTTTCTAAAATTATATTGTGTTAATGGGATTGAGGATGTAGCTCAGTGGTAGAGTGCTTGCCTAACATGCACCAGGTGCCAGTCCCTAGCACTGAAAAAAAAAAAAAAAGTATGTTATTTGCTATACAATATTGTAACTATAAGAAAATTCATTGTGGGCTGGGGTTGTGGCTCAGCGATAGCACGCTTGCCTGGCATGTGTGAGGCACTGAGTTCGATTCTCAGCACCACATATAAATAAATAAAGGTCTATCAACAACTAAAAAAAATCCTTAAAAAATGCATTCTATAAAAAAAAAAGAAAAGAAAATTCATTGAACTGTACACTTAGGATAGGTGAAATTTGAATTTTATAAAATTATTTTTTAAAGAATTAAGTTGGGGCCAGGAACATGCCTGTAATCCCAGCAACTCTGAAGGCTGAGGCAGAAGGATCATAAATTTTAAGCAATTTAGCAAGACCTTGGGAGTGTAGCTTAGTGGTACATTGTCCCTGGATTCAATCCCAAGTGCTGAGGGGTGGGGGGGGGAAAGCTGGGGCAAGTAGGCAGTCATTCAGTAAGTCTACAGGAGATGGGAGTTAGAAAACTAAATGAAGGAAGGATCATTGGACTGAATGGTTACATATCTATAGCAGAGAAAAGGGTAAACCAGGTAAGGGTCAGCTGACCCAAGAGTGAAGAGTGAAAAGTTATTCTCACCAGGCAGGCACAGGGCCCTCAGCTTCATGTGGGCAAGTTGAATATCTGCAAGACTAGGCAGCTCATCCATAGTGTCTACCAGGACGACGTCAGAATGCCCAGCCTGGAGCATGGACTCCACTGCTCTGGAGGGGAGGAGTCAGAAATTAAGGAAAGGAGTCTTCCCTGAACACCTAATCCGTGAGTCTTCTCATCAGGCCCCCCCTTACCTGATATCCTCCTTGTTAGGGTCACTTGCTGTATAGAAGCCTCCACAGCGGAGAAGATCACTACCCCCAGGGTGATGCCAGGACAGGCGCTTTAGATGGATGTGAAGGATGACATTGAGGGAGAAACACTAATCCCAAGCTATCCTTGCCCCCACAATGACCTCACAAGGGTCCCTCCTTCCACATTGTCCCCTGACCTTCCATGACCCTCTAATTCCAAATATTACCCTATCCCCACACTGACCGGTCCACGGCCCTGACGGAAGTGTCCAAATGCTCTCCTGACCTCACTGTCCAGAATTCGGCTGGGGACCCAGAAGTAACGGGGGAGGCTGTGAAATTGAAAGTGATGTCACAGCTGTAAAGCTGATATTACAAGGAAGCTGTTTTGCAGAGACATTCCAAGGGATCTCAGGTTTTAAGAACAAGGAGGTAACACAGATAGCTTTGTAGAGAACCTAGGAGACTGGAGTTTGCTGGAATTTCTAGCTTTAGAGGATCTGAGAACTATAGGAAGATTGGAAGGGCAGCAGGGGTTGCAGTGGACCAGAAGATCACCTGGTAGCTACGTCGAACCTCTCATTGACAGTGCTAACCCTCCAGCCTTTTGCTCCCTGATTCTTCCGCTCAATCTCCCAGTCTTCAAATGTCTCCAAGAGAGGAATAGGTGGTTTCCTGGAGCCAGAACCCTGGCCTAGGGCAGGAAAAGGCACAGAGGAGAAAGAAAAGGAACCAGACACAGTTTCTCCGCTCTCTTTGTTTTGGCCAGCCCCTGCTGTTTCAGTCTCCTTACCCTATGGCACCCTTACTCACCAGCCTTGCTCAGGGCTGCTCCTGCACACTGCTGGGTGTGACTGCTCTGAGCTCTGGCTTGAACAATGGCCATGGTCACCTATGGAGGAAAGTACATCCCATCCTTTTGTCTTAGACTGAAGAAGTGAAAAGAAGGAAATGGGGCCATGCACTCCACTGTCTTTACCAATAGTGAACAGCAAAGGCAGTCCCTGGAGGAGGGGGCTTCCATAAGTCATGGGAACTGGGGTCAGGAGAACATATCTAGAACCACAGAATGAGAATATCAATTCTGGGAAGAATCTTAGGAATAATATCATCCTACCCTCCCATTTTTCAGAGGAGGAAACTTGCCCACAGTCAGACAACTGGTAATTGTCCCTTACTCTCATGACACTATCATTTAATACAGCCGTTTAGCTTCTTCTGGAGGAGAGGAGCAAGAGGAATGATGAGAGGGACCCTGGAGGATGGGGAAGTACTGGGAGTTGCCAGGGAGAGGACCTCCATATTCTAAGGAGAGGCGAGATCTTTATTTAGGGGCTCCTTACCTGAAAGGCTTGAGGCTCTAGTCCTCCAGCCTCAAAACCAACTCTGAGCAGCCGGAAGTCTTGGCCATGAATCAGAATCTCCTCAGGGATAAATTTAAGCTGGGATCCTGGACGGAGGAGCTGAACTCGGGACAAGCCACTCACTGAAGTCAAGAGTTAGCATTGTAACCATGGGGTCCCTCTGGGAGGAACTCGAACAGCCCATCCCACCCCATTCCTGGCTGTATTTGGGGAATAGGATGATGATGATGATGAGGGTCCCAACACCCCTTTCACCAAACCCACACACTTACCAGCCTCTAATCTCCCAATGTTGACGAGTGCAAAATCATATTCACTGCTCAGGGGCGTATCCTGGAGGAAGCACATCTGTAGTAACCCTTGTCTTCCCTAATTTGGTGGTCCCCACCCACTCTAGGAGGCAATGCCCCTAGAAATAACCCCTATTGGCTATCACTTATACATTCAAAAGACACACCTTAATCCATAACTCTTGTCTAAATCCTTCTAGACTCCCCTACCCATTTAACTCTCGCTGTCTGTTCTGTTGTCCTAGTCATCTCACCTGACTCCGCTGCCATCCATAGGGCTGGAAGGTGACCCTAAAGTTAGTACAGATCAGGGTTCCAGACAATTCAGGTTCTAGCCCTTTCCTCAGTCCTGGGGCCCATGCTAGGATCTGTTCCCCTAAAAGGGAAGAAGGGAAGCCTGGTTATGACTAGCCTTAATGTTACTTGGCACATAGTAAATGAGAAAAGGAGGAATGGTCAAGAAAACAGGATGGGGCTGGGGATAGAGCTAAGTGGCAGTGCCTGCAATAGAAGAAAGACAGAAAACAGGGAATAGCAAGGTCTAAGCTCTCAACCAGATAGGGACAGAGGGAAAAAAGGAGGCCTCAGACAGAAGCACTTTGAGACAGGAAAGGAACTCAGAGGTATCTTTGGTGAGGCTGTGAAACAAAGTTGAGTAGGATGAAATTTGGAGGTGTCTTAGGAAATCAGGTCATTACCTGGGAGGCATCCAGAGGCCAGGCAACTGCCAAGCTGACGACTCCTGGGCTCAGGCATCCTGTTTCCCTGGACAGACTTTGGTCCCAACTGTTGAGAAGGGTGTAGGGTTAATGCTGGGCCTCCCCAACTCTGGGGTCTAGAATTATCTCAGCAACTGCCTTTGAAGGCTTCTGTACCCAGACTCATGGGGAAACTGAGCTCTGCTGTGGGGAACCAGGATTGGGGTTGGCAGGCAGTAAAGGGAGGGGCTGGTTAATGGATAATGAGACCACATGAGACTGTGTAAAAGGCAGATCAAGCTCCATCAACCAAAGTTGATATGACAGACACACCCTCTTCCTCTAGATCCTTTTCTTCCCCTCCGTATCTCCACTGCATCCCCATTCACACTGTCTTGCCAAACCCCCAATCCTCCTTACCCTCATCTCTGGCTCCTCCTTCTGGGGGGCAATGTTGAAACTCTGGCCCCGACCCCCCCACCACATTTCTCTGGCTCCATCCGGGGATGGAGCAGTTAAGGGTGGGAAACCTTAAGGATGCTCAGTCCTTCTGGGGAGAAGCTGAATCTTGTAGTTGACAAGACGGAGGTTAGGAAGAGAAGCAGTGGGGAAGACAGGAAGGAAACGGGCATTTGAGGTGCACAGAGCACAGTTTGGGGTCTTTGGAAAGGTATGTCCAGCCCAGCAAGAGTAGGCTCCTCGGAAACTTCAGTCGATTCTGGAGAGGGCGGGAGACAGGCCCAGCCCCTTAAAGGAGAATGCACACAATTTTGGAGAAGTAGAGAGGAAATGGAGGAGCCTGAGAAAGATGAGAGGAATAGAAAACAGAGAAAAATGCCGAGACCCCCTTCTTTACCCCAAGCCCACATCCTACTCTCTTCCTGTTCATGAGTATTAGAGATGTTTAAGGGAGGGGGGGGGCTGTAATACTGATTACTGGAATGACTTGGGCTATGTCTTCGGACTCTTCCAGGGAGGACTTTCCTAGGAAGCTCAGTTTTTGTTTGGCTTCTTAAAGGGCACAAGAGGATAGGGATGCAGAGTAGTTCAGGTCTGCCTACTGCCTTCTCTGACAAATCTAACACAAATGGTTGTGAAGAAGTAAATGGAAAACTGGATCTCAGATTTTGTCAGGAAAGGTTCAAGAATTGGGGAGAGGGCTGGTCACAATTTTTGTTCATCCTGCAGAGTACCTGAAACATGGCTCATGTGAAGAGATCAGAGGAGGAGGAAGTTGAGATGTGTCCAGGATGCAGACACGTTGCAGGTACATTTGTGTGCATGTCTTTCGAGTGGGGCTGGGAGGCCAAAAACAAGCCCTTACACTTAAACCTTGACCATTAAAGCACACTAGGCGTACCTCTCCACTCAGGCTCCAACTAAATGGCAGTAAATCCCCAGCCCAGGTATGTGACTCCACCCCTTCAGCCCAGACACCAGATCTCCAAATGAATGATTCATGTTCAGGGCTTTCAAACCTGAGGCTGGAAACTTTCAGTACAAGATCACAGCCCCCCTCCTTCCCTGCTGCAACCCAAGAAGCCAAGATGGTGGGGGAGGTCTAGAAACAAGTAGAGGAGATGCAGCCGAGGGTCACTTGGGAGAAGCAATGCAAAACTGTTTATTATGAAAAAGACAGGAAATAAAATACAAAATAACAGTTTAATGAGCCGCTGTTTTATTGTTTTTTGACTCTGTACAGAGGCAGCAATCCTTAGGTGGGGGCTCCAGTTTTCCAAACTGACATTCAACTCTCCCCCTCCCCGCAGCACACATACCCTTCTGGCCTCAGCTTTAATAAAATTTCCCTGTCTTGGCTGCAACTATGGAAATAGTGAAGATATTGTGAGACAGGGAGTCAGTCTGGAACAAAAAAGTATACACCTGCTAGGAAAGGGGCCCAGAAGCCTAATTCTAGAAGTTCTAAAAGCTACTGAGCACCACCACCCCACCTCACACCCCTGTACCCAATTCACGGACCTCAACCTCTCCGGGAAAGAAAATACTTCCCAAACTCTGTTGTAAATAAGAAAACAAAGCATAGGAAGTGATGTGTACCACAATTTTAAAATCCCATTATCTACTTCTCACTACTCTTCATTCAAGAGCAACATTCTGTTCTTTAATACTTTTGAGGTATGGGAGCAGCAAAGGAATAGAGAGGAAAAAAAAAAAACATCAGGGGGAATGGGTGGGGGGATTGGAGAGAAATAAATTGGATGATTTGGATCAGCACCTAACCAGGAATGCAAAGGGGGGCAGTAGCTGATTATTAACAGGACCACTTTTCACTACCCCCAACACAAACCCGGTAGAAGTTCACTGGATGAAAAGGAGGGTGGAGAAGCAAGGGGCTGTATCAGATTTTTCCATTTTCAGAATCCTGCTCTGGTTGCAGGTTTGTGCCAGGAGTGAAAGCTGATTGGGAGGGGCAGTTGGAGGAGGGAGGTGGAGCTGAGTGACTCACAAGATGAGTCACAGATCCAGTTATAAACATAAAAAGAGGCCAAGGTCCTTCCCACCCCCACTCCTCTTAGCCAGTTTCCGTTGCTCCTTTTTACTGTCCCTTACCCATGTGGTCAAAAAAGGAAGGTGGCACAGAGAAAGTCTACATGGGGGCATCATAATAAATATTTTGTTAATCAACTTAAGTACAGGGGGCAAAACGCCCTATGATTTACAGACTGATCAGCTGCAAAGAGACAGAGTGCCTGTATGACTCACTGAATCTGCAGTTGAAAGAGCCTGGAGGGAAAGAAGGAAATTAGAAAAATCTGGGGTGCAGGTGGTTACAGGCAGGGAAGGGGCTTCTAATTCTGGCTCTCACTAGTGGCTGTATGTCGGGGGCACTGCCTCCTTGGAGAAAGAAGAGGACAAAAGAATCCAGAGGTATCTGAGTAATTCAGGGATAATCATCTCTGAAATGCTCCTGTATTAAAAGGAAAAAAAGTGCCTGGAACTTTGGACATGTGGCTAAAAGGAGTCATAACAGCAAAAGCTAGGTTCTCAGAAGTCAGCTCCAATTCTTTCTGGCTCCAAAATATACAATATGCTCCAAAATACACATTGCTAATTTTTGTGTGTTGGTCTGAGCTTCAGTTTTGCTTTGAGAAGATGAGAGCCAACAGGAGGGAAGACACTTCCATTCAAAGTCCCTGCACAGTGCTGGGTTTAACGCCACCCTCTCTACTCCTTAAAAAGACTGAATCTTAAAAATCATCGTCATCATTATCATCTATATATTTTGTTGAGTTAACTTTTAACTCTCAATAAAAATTAAGGGAGGAATCCAGAGGCCTACCCTGTAACGTATCTGTTCCACTGTGGACAGGACAGAAAAATGTGGAGGGGACAGCACTGTCCTAAATCAAAAGGGGAAAAATAAGAAACCTGAAAATCTCCCCTCTACATTAAAAACTTCAGTAGGTACCCTAGATGCCCTGGATTAAAGGAACTAAGTGCACTTAAATTTAAGCCTGAGATGATTTCATACTTTATCTAGGGATTCAGGGTCCACCTTCTCCCTTCACTCACATACTCCTCCTTAACCAAGGAACTTTTGCTCATTTTGAGTACACCCCATGTAACCCCTCCCTCCCTTCTTCTCAACAGAGATTGCCCTTCCTCTTTCCTACAACAAACCAACACTTGTCAGTCTTAATTTCCCAGATATTATTCCTAACTCCCAACCCACCCAACCCCTCTGCCCCGTAATAAAGCAAACATCACTATCCCCCATTAAAAAAAAAAAAAAAAAAATCCATTGTTTCAGGGTCCCAAATCCTTAGAATGAAGAGGTTTTTTAAAATCTCTTAATAGTACCTTCCCGAGCTTTAAAAAAAATCTTAATAAAATCCTTACATAAGGCCTAAAGCCCTTTTTCCTCATAATTACTTCCTTCCTCTCCCCATCAAATTTCCATCTTCTTTTTTTTTTTTTTCATTTGAAAAGAGAGTAAAAAGAACTGAGATCGGCTTATTTATAAATAAAAACAAACATGATACAAAGTTTCTGGTTTTGTTCATTTGTCCTCCGTTTTTAAAACAAAAGCATTAACTAAAATCTAACAACAGATCAAATTCAAACATAGCAGTCCAATGGAGGATCAACTTCCCTGGTTTTATTCTCTGGGGAAACCCCTGGTCTGTTTCCACTTCTATTGGTCCAGGCCATCATCCTATGATATGGAAGCCTAAGGGAGTGTGGGGAGAGCCCAGTGTTGGTTTAAGCCACTAAGTGTCTTGTACATGGTAGGGATGGAGGCTCACATGGTGGAAGATTCATCAGTGTTATTCAACCCCAGAAACAGGGACAAGACTAGGGTGAGGTGAACAAGGCACTCACTGTGGGCACAAAATGGAAGAAGTGATTAAAAACCCAGGTAAATACTATTTTGACACAGTTTTTTTAAAAATTAAAACTAAAGTTAAAAAAAACTCATGATGAACAACATTTCAAACATTTAACTAAAGACAGGATCTGTCCTCATACTTGATTAATCCAACCTCACTTCTCTCACCCAAATTCTGGTCCTTGGTCAGATCCTGTCTTCAAGATTTTGATTTTTGTTCAACATGGATTTTTGGCGTTCATTTTTTTAAAAAATACTGAACTTTTAAAGTATTGGATTACTGAGTACTCATTTAAATTGTGTGCCTGAGGGGAGTGCACATCTCATGCTGGGTTCTTATATACATATCCCTTTCTTTGGAGTCTCGTTGCTTCCTTAAAACCAATCTATTGTCAAATAAATGCCTGAGAATTAATAGCCACAGTTAATGATTAAATCAGCAGACTAGTCAATTTTGGAAAATAAGTGACTTTCGCCTTTGTTGAGGAGAAAGGAACCTTTCTAAATTGAGCAGTTCTAATGAGTGAGTCTTGACTGGCTTTGTTGGTGAGGGAAAAAATGGGATGAAAACTTTCGGGGACTGGGCAGAAGGAACATATGCAAATCAGAGTACCCCCAACACACACATTCCCAGCTTGTGCGCCTCGGATCAAATGTGGGGACTCTATTCCACTACACACTGATGAACACATACCTCAACAAAGAAGTTCAAGCACAGAAAAATAGCCCCAATTAAAACTCTGGACACTTAAGTACACTTATTCCCCTTCTCCATATGCACCTAGGAGTGTATACAATTGCATAGTTGATTTTTCCCCCAGGAAAAAATATAAAGAAACGGAAAACTGGCCCAGGAAGGACTTCTGGCTTAAAGCTCTTAGAAATGGTTCTGGCCAGATCATAAGCTGCCCAGACTTGTGCTTTGTGCAAAATGCAAAGGACCTCCCCCCAACTGTGTCTACATCCCTATCTGCTGGATAATAGGGTTGGGTCAATGAAAGGGAGAAATCCAAAGACAGATCAGCTCATTGGGAGTTATCTGTGATCTGTGGTTATAGTTCACTAAAATATATTTCTCTAACTACCTTTTTATAAATTGCCCTAACCCCCACCCCATGTTTCAACTTCAGTCCTAATATCAAAAATATCTCTTCTTACAAAGTTTTTTTATTTATTTATTTTAATAAACTAACCACAGATTAAGGTCAGCTCTGGCTTAACAAAAGAAGCCGGGATGTTAAGTTCATTCTCCAAAAGTAGAGAGGAAGGAGAAAAATCACTTAAATAGGAAAAAAAATAATAATAATTTTTAAAGTGTTTTGTTTGTCGGGGTCCTTTTGTTTCTTTTCTTTAAAAAAAATTAGTCAATAAAATAAGTTGCTTTCTACAGAAAAACAGCAGCAGAGGATATTAGTGCTTTATGTAGGTTTTTGGTTTTGTTTGAAACAGTCTGGCCAAATGTCTGTCCTTATCCCACCCCTCCCAAGATGCACTTGACCCTCACATATGGTTATTGCTAAGTAGTTAGATCACTCTGCACCCATTCACCTGGAGAAAATTCAACACACAGCTGCTCTTCTCATCACTCTCTTTTCCAGAGGAATTTTTTTTTTTAATAAAATTAAAATCTTTTAAAAAAAAAATCACAACCTTCTTAACTTAGCTGAGCTCAGCCTCAAAAAGGATGAGGAAAAGAGAGGAGGCAATCTCCTTTCAAACTAGATAGATGACTATTCAGAAGGAAATCAAACTTCAGAGGAAAAAGAATCCCCTTTTAAATTCCTCCGCTTCCCATCTCCATAAACTGGAATTTAAACTACCTTCCCCAACAAGCATTCAAGAGCACACTTTACTGTCTTGTCTTTCCAGATCCTTCTGGAGGTAGAATTTATCCAACTCTAATTACTACCCTATTCAAATCAATAGTAAATTTTGTCCAATATCTATTTCCCTCCACACTCCACCACCATGTGCTTTATTCCAACCTAAAAGAACTTTGGTCTCTTTTTTTCTTTAATTAACTGAGAATCTACTTTACCAGTTTCTCCCCCAGACATCTGTCCACTTCCCACTCCCACACACCAAACCCTCTCATACTACTTTCCATTAGATCCTGGGATGGGACTGAAAGGGTTTTGAGACAGAATTACCGTCCCTACCCCTTTGTACCTCCTCAGTCCCATCAAGTCAAGCTCTACAAAGGAACAGTACAGCCCTTGAGGCACCTTCCAACCCTGACCTGATCTTGCCCACTTGGCAGCACTCAAGCACACACACGTATGTTTCCAGCCAGGCTCCCATAAACATTTCTGCATCTGCCCCATCAACCTGGGGGGCTGGGTCTTGATGAGCCAGTGTGTTGCGCTTAACTTTCTTCATTCGGCCCCCTTACCCTCACAGGTTCCATCCACTCAGAACCTGTGCACCAGCAGCTCCCCACCCGGCTCACGTTCCCGCCTCCTCAGTTCTTCCCTGTAACAGCAAGAGCAGAAGTTGTTTGTCTCAGGGTGTCCATAAAAGCTGCAGTTCGGTTGTTTGCATTTGGTCTGGGTTGGGGGAAGCCCCCGGGGGCCGCCAGCCCATCCATCTGGCTCAGGGGGTTCTCTATAGCCATTGCTATAGGAATCAGCCACGCGAAAGTGGGGTGGTAACAATGCACCCCTGTGAACTCCATCCTTGGAGTGACTGCCTGGATCCAGAGAAGGGATGCTGTCCTGGTGGGAGTAGGGTCGCCCGGGAGGGCACTGTCTGGGAAAGGTCGCATATGGTGGCAGGCCCCCCCCACAAGGACCCCCTGCCAACTGCCTTCGGGGTTCCTGGCAGTGCACTCCACCCCCAGAAGGCCGAGGGATAGTAAAGCCCCCAGGATAGCCAGTAGAGTATGCCAGTGCCTTGGACTCTGCTCGGGGGGCAGTCAGTTCCTCCCCGCCATCTGGCTCTGGCTTTTTGGCCGGGGGAGGCCCACTCCCTATCCCTCCATTCATGATCTTCCTCTCTGCCTCCTTCTGTTTCTGCTCTGCCAGGAATCTCTCCTCAGCATCAGATAGGTAGCGCTGGATCATCTCCTCCTGATATTGGTGACGGTGACCCATCTTCAGGGTTCCAACAAAAATAAATTTCCCCTCCCCTTGCATGGCAATCCTCATAATGCTCAGGCTTTGCATCACCTCCTGGCTATACTTGCTCCCTCCATTACCAACAGACTCAGATGTGGGCTTCTCAGATACAGGTCCATCCCCCACTACCTCCTCTTTGACACCTTTCCAGCTCTTCAGTGAGTTTTTCTTCTTCTTCTCCAGTGTCTCAGTGCCACTGCTTACCCCCGACCCGGTTCCCACCCCTCCAGGCTTAGAGCCCTTGCTGTGCATCAGGCCTCCCATGTTCTTCTTGAGCTTGCTGCCCAAGGTTTTGCCAAAGCTGCCCAGTTTGTTAGCCACAGAATCTGCTCTTTTCTTGTCTTTCTCCCGATCTCGCTTTGACTTCTCCTTCCGCCGGCTGCCTTCATTGCTGGTAGAACTACTGCCAACTGACTCCTTGTCTGATTCCCCAGATTCAGGAGTGGATCGGGGCTCATCTCCAGCTGAGGCTGTGGGAGACTCAGGTTGGGCCAGAGGAGCCTAGAAGAGACAAAAACAGTGCTGACGGTTATCCCAATGGTTTGGGCTGGACCTTGGGCCCATCCATCAGCTCTCAGGGCTCCCTGCAGCCGCTGTTATAGGAATTAGCCATATGGAAAGGGTACCAAGTACCCTGTGAACTCCATCCTTAGATTGCCTAGCTCCAGAGAATGGCTGTTGTCATGACAGGGAAAGGTCACCCAGGATTCAGAATCTGTCCTTCTCTGGCTCTAGTCAGCTTTCTCATGGGTTAAAGATGTATGTACTATCCAACTTTGATCTCAGCCACTGCCATCTGACTCCTTTCTATTCTAGATACCAAAAGAAGCCTCACTGCTCACCATGTATTGTATGGTGAACAACCATACAATACTCAGCTTCTGGGTAAGGAGGGAGAATATTTCAGATACCAGAATGTCCTTTATTATAAACATCTCTATATCAAGTACTGTTCAAAAATTAATCTAAAGGAAGTCTTGGCTAGTCACAACCAACAAAGCCCAACCATCCTTTTAAACTTTAGCACTCTGATGTTCATCAATTTTCTCTTGTTCCTGCTGTTCTAACTTAGAACCCCCGGGGTCCCAAAACTCCTGAAAAAATTCTGTCTCCTCCTGGTGCCTAAAACAGGTCTAACTACAGCATGATTGGGACAAAGTAATGACAACCTCAGGTTCATCAGAAAATGTTTTTGTTTGTTTTGTTGTACTACAGATTGAACCCAGGGGCTTATATGTGCTAGGCAAGTGGCTCTACCATTGAGCTACATCCCAGTTCCTAGAAAATGTTTCCTTTTTTAAAAAATTTATTTTTTAGTTGTAGTTGGACACAATACCTTTATTTTATTTATTTATTTTTATGTGGAGTTGAGGATCGAACCCAGGGCCTTACACCTGCTAGGTGAGCACTCTACAGCTGAGCTACAACCCCAGCCCTAGAAAATGTTTCTTAAAGACCGCATTTTAGTATAAGAAAGCAGAGCCTGATTGGAGAAATATAGTCCACAGAGGAAACTAACAGGTAGCAAGGTAGGAAAAGGTATCCTTTGGAAATTATCTGACATCTTCCCATTACTCCTAACCTTGATGCGTAAGCTACCTCTCAGAACAGATTTAGAAGGTAAGCACTAATCAGATCTCCTTATTCTGTCACTGAAAGTGAGGCAAATGTGGGTAGGGATGGAAGAAGCTTTCACCTGTGCATCAGAAGACAATGGGATCCACTTCACATTCATGTAGCTATGCAGCAAATGCAATTTAACCTCTAGGGACAGAATTACACTGTGAAAAGGAGAAAAAAAAAAAGGATTTAAAAACTTAATGTGATCTAGTAAAGAAAAGGGGTATGATATAGTTAAGAAAGGTGGATGGAGGGGCCTCTACACACGGCTTAGGACTCAAACAGAAATGGGTTTTAATCAAAGCTCCACCAATTACTAAACTTTTGTCCTTGAACAAGTCACTTCAACCTCCCTGAAACTCAGCTTGAGTTAATAATGGGTGTCGATAATCATATCTATCCTGTGGCATTGTGTTAAAATAGTGTTTAGAAAGGGCACAGCCATGTCTGGAAAATACGAAATACTAAACAATAGCCATTATTATAATAATATTAGGTGAGGACTTATTTTTAAAAAGCCATAAATGCTGGACTTTAAAATCAAACTCCTTCAGCCAGTTCCCAAAGTTTCAGAGGCCCAAAGAAGGAAGCACCAGGTAAAATGTAAGGGAAGAACTTTTACGTTCATATGCTGGGAGGCAGAAAGAAGTTAAACAGGCCACGGAGAGTGAGAGGGAATGTATTTTTATTGCTGACTAAACTCCAGAAAGACAAAACCCACAGCAAACTAATTTGGTCAGTTATTTAAAATTCTTTTCAATTAAGCTGAGATAAAGTGTGATTTGATTTTCTGACCACTGCTTTGGTGATTCTGGGATGTATGAATGGAGGAACATTCTTCCTACTGTTAAGAAAAGAATGGCTGAGGCCCCAGGATTCCCATCTTTCACAGGAAGACAAAGCACCCACAATATGCAAAAGTCTTGGTGCCTAACCCCTCTTCCCAAAGAAACTTCAGTTAAGATGCAACTGTCTGGCCTCTGAGCTAAGAAAAATCCCCAGGACATAGCCCCTGCTTATGGAAGAGAGTCCAGCTACAAAATAGGATGGAAAGGCTAGGCCTGCCTCACCTGGCCAATCGAACATTGTCATTGTCATCTTTGCCCCACTCCCAGCCCTTTCCTGGGTCCACAGCAAAGTGCAAGGGCAACAGCTTATGCTCTGAATCTGTAAGTGGGATCACAGCTGGGGAGGAAAAAAGATGCCATCAAGAAATCTCCTTGAGGAGAGAGGAAGGCAACTGAACACAGACTGACTTCACTAAAATCATATACAAGTCTCTAGTCATAGTCACTTCTCAATTCTTACATGTGAATGGTCCCAGGCATTAAAAAACAATAGGCTAGTTTTCCCCTACCTCCCAACACACAATTTAGGCCACTAATCTCCATGACTCCCCACCAGTCAGTCAACTAACTCTCATGATATTCTTGAGTTGTTTATTCAGGGAATTCAGAGTCATTAAGATAAAGACAAATGCAGCAAAGCACCTTTTAAAAGGTGCTATGACCTTAATCCATGAGCCCTTTTCTCCAGAGCAAGGAATATAATTTATGTTCCCCCCTCAAACCTTTTGATTTTTTAATTCAAAAACTCTGGTGTACTGTATAACTTAGGAAAAGAGTACCAACATGCATTGTGTGGGCTTGTATGTTGCCCTTAATTCTTTCCTCCTATGTTAGCTCTCATTTCCACTCTTCTAAGTGAAAATAATGCAGACCAAAGGACACTAGAGACATAGACATGCATTTAGCACCTTGTTCCTTGGCATTCTCCTTCTGCTCCATGGACACAAGTGCAGAAAAGTGGGCCTGATCATAGGCGAGCACCAAAGGAGATCGGTGACACTGGCTGGCTGGGACCTCCAAGGGCAGATAGATTCCCCCAAAGGGAATAGGGGCAAATGCTGTAGGAAACCATAGAGATTATTACTAAGGCTGTGTTCTTGCCTAGTGGAAAATCCCTCCACCTGCCTCTGCCAACTGAGTCCCCACTTTCATTCCAACTTCTTTAATAATTGTTTCCAAAGAAGTCTCAGCAATTAACCCCAACTGCTTTACTCTGAATCTCTTCAGAATTTTGCATTTGTTCTAGTATGTATCTTTTCTTCCCCCACTAAAAGTCTATATATTTTTCGTTTCTTTCTTCTTCTTTTTTTTTTTTTTTTCAGTACCAGGATTGAACCCAGGGGTGCTTAGCAACTGAGTCACATCCCTAGCCCTTTCTATTTTGAGACAGGGCCTTGCTAAGTTGCTAAGGCTGGCTTTGAACTTGTGATCCTCCTGCCTCAGCCTCCCAAGCCACTGGGTGTGCACTGCCTGGCTTATACACCCACTTTTCTGCTCTCTTCCTGGTGTTTATTCCAAGGCTCTGCCAATAGTGGGTGCTCAGGGTGGAATGAGGCCTGGCTGGCTGACTCACCTTCTCCTCCAGAGTCCCTCAGCATGGTGTCTGCCACGACGACGATGGGCCTCCTAAGCACATGAGCAAGGACAAAGACATGGAACTCTTCTAGGCTCTCATAGACAGGCTCCTCTGAACTTTCCACCCTGGAGTTGGAGAAGAGAACAGGTGGAAGGGGCACAGTGGAAGGAAGCAGGAAAAACAAAGTGAGAGCCCTGAAGACCAATTCTGAAGACAGAGAAAAGCAAGTCCTTTCCTTGTTTTTCAATCTTAAGGCTACCACTGATCTAGCTGATTATTTTATTACTAGCTGTTTCTACTTCCATTTCACAAATAGGGAAATCCAAGAAAGAATATTTGAAGGCTCTGTGGCTAAGGTGGCATTTGGAAGTTAAAGGTAATCCCTGTCTCTTAATATTCATCTTGCTCAACAAGTCCCTCAGTTCTCTTATCCAGTGGCCCAATACACAACAGCATAACCTCATCCTGCTTATCTTACCTACCACAAACACCCACAATTTGTACTAATCATGTCTTACAAAAGAAAATTCCAAAATTCCTTTTTCTGTGTTCCCTTAAAAAATAGCCTCACATTCTACTCAGTAGCTTAATCAGAAATTTGTGAAATATTCCCATTTTTTATCTCAAGCTTCAATTAATCATGTGGTTAGATCAATTCCATCTCCTGTGTGTCTCCTGTCCCTGTCTCTTCTGACCTATCTTTAGTCTATCACTCGCACACCCTCAGCCCTCTTGCCTGGATTATTACTACTATTGCCTTTAGTCTCACTCCCCCCTCCACCCCATCATCCACTGTGGTATAAGTGTGTTCAAATACAGAGAACATACCGTGCTTTTACAAGTGTGCCCTTGTCATGGGTCCTCTCTTTCCTTTAAACAACCTCTTAGCACAGTGCTCTCTAGACAGAAAACTCCAGAAAAATTCTTTCCTCCTCCCCATTTTGCCACACTTACCCACCACCATTGGCTCCATTGGTACCTAGATGCATTCGGGGTTCACTTGAGGCAAGTTTGATCAGTTCATTCCATTCCTTCTGCCATTCATCCTCTGTATATACCAGCCCTGACTATGAAAGATAAGCAGGGGATGCCAAGCAATGAGAAGCAAGATTCTAAGAGGAAATACCCATTTTAATTAATTAGTCTCTTAGTACTTGATTTACAATTGTACCACAAAATCAAATTTCTTCCCTTTTAAAGTCAAAATCCATAGAAAGAACAGTCTATTATCTTTCTCACATTTTAAAAATCTTCTATTCTTTTCTGACCCATTACAATCTGGTTTTTATTTCTGCCTTTCATCCTACTCTCCCAATCCCCGACATATCACTTCACCTAACTCCAGTAACGGATAAGTCTTTCAAATTGCCAAATTCAGGGGCTGGGGTTGTGGCTCAGCAGTAGAGCACTCTCCTAGCCCTGGGTTCGATCTTCAGCACCATAAAAAAAATAAATAAATAAAATAAACGTATTTTTTAAAAAATTGCCAAATTCAGTGGACTCTCTAAAATCCCCAAGATGACCTCTCAAATCCTTATCTCTAAGCCCATATTACTTCTTAATTTCTATTATTCACATATCCAACTACCAATTAGATACTTCTACCTGTCCAGAGCTACCTCAAATTCTTGACGTAACAACTTCTGTCTCTGCCCAAACTCATTCTTCTTTCTATATTCTTACCTTAGTGAACACCATCAATTATCATCCTAATACCCAAACGAGAAACCAGGGAATTATCTAAGATTCCTTTCCTTCCTTTACCCACCTCATATCTGGATCCCTTCAGTCAATAATTATGAAGCATTAACTACTTCAGTGCACCCCCAACTTGTTTGTTACCTCTAGTCATGTACTCATGTACTCTTCTAACCAGCTTTCTACAATGCTACTGGAAAACTTTTTCTAAAGTTAAAATCTGATGATGTTTGTGTCCTGATGAGAATTTTTTTAGTAATCCTCATTGTCTGACTGACTTAGTTGAAACTCCTTCCCACTGCATGTAACACCCACTTCCTGGCCCCTACCCACTTATCTAGTTGAATAGCTCCCTGATTTAAAAGTAGTACCTGAAGTGCATCACGTTGTTTTGTACCTCTGAGCTTTTGTCTTAGTTGCTCCTTTTCTGCCTGTTGTAGTCCACTTGTCTATCTGGTAATTTCTAAACTTTCAGGATAAAACTCAAGTACCTCTCCTCTGTGAAGTCCTTCCTAAATATCCCTAGTAATTTAAACACTCCTTTTTTGTGCCTTTTCTTCATACCTGTTTCATTTTGTTGCAATTATGTGTTTGAAATCTATTTCCTACTACTGCTCTTAAAAGCCAGGACGGTGTTTTATGTAATGTGTTCAGTGCCTAATTTGTGATCAGTAATCAGTAAATACAAGTTAAGTAAAACTGTAATTTTTATTAAAGGAGTGTGTGTAGTGGTATGATTTAAAAATATCATACTGGCTTTAGCATGTATATGATAATTTGAGAGACAAGTTTACTTTTTAGACTTTATTTGGCTTATATCAGTATTAAAATGAATTTATACTGTTTAATTAAATACCAACAGTAGAAGGATCACATTAGAAACATGAAGAATTTAAGAGCTATTTTAAGCATTTTTAGTAAAAAAGACAAAAAGCTATTTTCAATTTATAAATGCTATTACAAATTTCATTTCAATTAAAGATAAAAAGAACAATGCACAAATTATATGTGGAAGATTCTAGTCACTCTCATATAATCTCTCTCTCTCTCTCTCTCTCTCTCTCTCTCTCTCTCTCCCCCCCCCAGGAGGATCTGACTTCNATTCCACCCTGAGCACCCACTATTGGCAGAGCCTTGGAATAAACACCAGGAAGAGAGCAGAAAAGTGGGTGTATAAGCCAGGCAGTGCACACCCAGTGGCTTGGGAGGCTGAGGCAGGAGGATCTGACTTCCTCTTGCCTATTTCTGATTCCTATTTTTAATACACATAACCACTAGGTGGCATATACTTCTAACCTTATCATTAAGAAAATATTAGGCTTTACCATTAATTTGAACAAAAACCAAGAAGGCTTGAGAAATCAAAACTAATTAAGTTTGGTGTTTGGTACTAGAGTAAGCCAAAAGAAGCTCCTCAATCCTCTTCCCATTCCCCCTGCCAAGGCTGGGTACAATGCCACACACTTCTAACCTAAGACAATTACATAGGCCACATTTCTAGTATGGAACTTGCATTGTGCTGAGCAAAAGAAGTAAAATGATTGCTCCTTCATTAGCTACTATGCATTTTTTCTTTTGGAAGGAAAGGAGGTAAACTTAGGATAGAACTCAGGTACTTGAGGGTCTCCTGTCTAAATAGCATCATAATCTAACCCCATCTTAAAATAAAATAATAATGATAAGAGATTTAAAAGCTGGAATTGGGCACACCTATTTTGACTATTTCCATAATTTTCACTTCATAATTGGTATGCTCTTGTTTGTCCTCTTCTTGTCCCTGGAGCAGTCAAATCTAAGGTTCAGGTGAAGAAGCAAAGCTAACTACTGATTTGCTAGGCTGACTCTAGCTCAGACAAAAGACACTTTCCACAATGCCAAGCCCAAGTTTTGTGGCAAGAAAGATTGTCACTTGCCAGGCGCGGTGGTGCACGCCTGTAATCCCAGAGGCTCAAGAGGCTGAGACAGGAGGATTGTCTGTTCAAAGCCAGCCTCAGCAAAAGTGAGGTGTTAAGCAACTCAGTGAGACCGTCTCTAAAATACAAACTAGGGCTGGGGATATGGATCAGTGGTTGAGTGCCCCTGAGTTCAATTCCCAGTAACCTACCCCCCCCCCAAAAGAATATCACTTATATTGCTTTGCCCATGGATTTATTTCTAATATTTATTGGATGATTACGAACAGGATTCTAATCTTAATATCATCTTAATTTTGACAACTAAAATCTTTGTTTCTTGGTGATGCTGGGGATTACAGGGCCTTATGCATGCTACACAAGCACTCTACCAACTGAGCTATATTCCTAGCTCTCTGGATATAATTTTTGAGAAAGAAACAATACATCTTTCTTATATATTTTAAAACTTAGGACATAAATTTTTTTTTCTTTATACCAGGGACTGAATCCAGGGGTACTTAATCACTGAACCACATCCCTGGCCATTTTTCATTTACAGACAGGGCTTCTCTAAGTTGCTGAGGCTGGCTTTGAACTTGTGATCCTCCTACCTCAGCCTCCCAAGCCACTGGAATTATAGGTGTGCACCACCATGCTCAGATAGGACATAAAAAAAATTCTAAATAAAATAAACTCTTAGTTCTATATCATTACCAGATATAATAATAATGTCAAAGGAGGAAAAAAAGAAACTAGATAGAAGGACAGAGAAAGCTTCTGAAGAGATATTCTCATATTCAATGCCAGAAACAACCAAAACATGCCCCCCCCAAACAAACAAAAAAACCCAGATATACATGAAAAGCAGGGGATATAAGCATAAAAGACAGAACCAAGAAAAAAGGGACTATGGAGGTCTATTATTTTATGTAAATTATAATATCATTATTAAAGAGAAGGGATCAGTCAACTTTTTCTGCAAAGAGATAGATAATATATATTTTAGGCTCTGCTATTCTATTATTGGAATAGGAAAGCAATTACCTTTATAAACATACATGAAATAGACAGGGCTGTTTCATTTTGCCCAACCTCTGTTATGAGGATGGAAAGTACAGATAATCTATTGCTACTTTTTTTTCAATTTTTAATCCATCTAAAACTGAGTATATGCATCCAAAAACTTAAGCACTAACATTCTATAAGAATTTGAAAACATAAGTCCTTAAAAATTAATCTAGCCTTATTTTAAGCCAAAAACCAAAATAAAAAATCCTTAGAATTTTCATACCTCATTTTGCAAAACACTGCCACGGAAGGTATTATCTTTCATATGAAAAGCACAATGTTAGACACCTCTTTTTAAGTCTCAGCTTCCCTACACCAGTTCTTATGATTGTATCAGAGAGCATTTACCCTATGGTATAGGTCACTTGCATTTTCCATAACTTTCAGGATTACAAGGGAAATAATACTGATCTGATTGATTTTATTCGTCTCTGGATAACTTCGCTAAGTTGGTAATGTGAGGACACAAGGTGCCCCCCCCAGGCCTCCTACCTCCTTGTTCTGCTGGGTTTGCTGCCACCTCCAGCGCCTTTTCAGTGCTTCCTTCTCGACTCCCTTCTCCATCAGTGCATACAGAGCTTTCCTCAGCATCAAGTCCCGATCATGGAAACCCCACATCCCTATGGCAAGAAAGCATGACGTAAAGGAGCCTTACCTGACTCAACTCCACTTACTAATTGTGGTTTGTGGTTTTGTTTTTGTTTTTTACAGTTCTCGGGATTAAATACAGGGCCTTGAACAAGCTAGGCAAGTGCTCTACCGCTAAGCTTCACTCTGAACCCCTTGTACATGAAATTATTAATTATGATACACAGACATTGGCATGAAGAAAATCAGGCTAAAGACCACGTTCAAAGAAACTCTAGATGTAATTTAGGGAAGAAGTACTAATCAAGAAAGGATGCTCCTACTCTGGAGGTTTAGAGACTTTGAGAACCTGAGAGTGAGGGATATAACACCTCCCACAAACTCCTGACAGGAAGCCCTCATTCCTGAGGCAATTCTAACAAACTTAAATACAGAATAGTGGCAGACAAGACTGATCTGGCACACAGCAATCAGTATCCAAGCTTGAGGAATGGCTAGAAAATGGAGAACTTTTTTAAAACTAAGAGCAAATAATGTATTGAGTTATGGATAGGTTTAGTAAGTTAAAGTAAGTAAGTGTCAAAAAGGACTGCTGAAGGACTGGGGATCTAGATTAGTTGGTAGAGTGCTTGCCTTGAATGCACAGGCCCTGGGTTCAATCCGCAGCACCACACACACACAAAAGGACTACTGAAAACATCTTTTTTATACACCAAAGGAATAACTATCAAGTAGAATTTTACACACACACGCTCACACAGAGTTGTATATTGCTTGCTTAGTGTTGCTCATTATACCTAGAAGTCAGCTCACAGACTGGGGATTAAGCTAAACCCTGTGTTCACCTCAACAAGACTGAAAAACCAGGACAGGGCTCTCTCCCATCTCCTGCACACACACACACACACACACACCCAAAAAAAAAAAAAAACAAAAACTGCTGTGTACTAACTTCTGCCAAGGATCAATTTGGTTGCGTCAAGTCCTACACATAAGATTTGATTCAATTTCTTCCTTTCTACCAGGGTATAGAAAGCTGTTTTCAAGACTCACCAAGAGAGGCTGCATGCAGAAGGCAGTTCCCATCTCCAGTAGTTGCCAAAGGAAGCAGCCTCTGACAGGTGGGGTCCACACTAACCCACCAATTCAAACGTCCTGGAGAAACATGACAGCAGATTAGCCTCCTCTAGGAGTACTACCCAGAATAAAACCATTGCTCTATTACTCTAAATCTTCTTAAGACATATTTAGTCAGTCAGAATCTGGTGAGCATAACTGGTTAGATCAATGGATCTTAAGTAGGGACAATTTTGTTCTAAGAAAACTTTAGGCAATGTATGGAGATATATTTGCTTACCAAAACTGGCAGGGGATTTGCTACTAGCATCTAGTGAGGAAGAGACAAGGGATGCTTCTAAATATAATGCACAAGGCAGCTTGCGCAACAAAGAATTATCAGGCCCAAGATGTCAATTGTGCTAAGATTGAAACTGCTGGCTACTTGGACTGGCCCTGATTTCTTCACTCTGGTCAGGAGATCTGTAAATACTGTGGCAACAAAACTCAGTATAAATCCATTATCAATATAACAAATACAACTCTGTATTATCTGCATATGTGATAATCAGCATATCAGCACGTATGTGGTATGACTTTAAAGACAAAAGCAATAAGACAAAGTATATGAAACACCCAAGAAAATGAGCCTTGATTCTGTATAGTCATCTAATACTTCCCATTATTTACAGGAGGAAATACTTTAGTTAAAAATAAATATATTTACTTAAAAACTTTATTTAAAAGTTTTCTTGAACTACAGAAAGAAAAACTGGCCTAAATTTCACTAGCCCAGATGACTTGCTAACTTTTTAAAAAACTATAAATGCATGTAATTAATATAGACAGGTACAAAAGGAAAAATAAACACTCTCTTAGTATGCCCCACCTCCCCTCCAGTCTTTCTCCCATGGGAGTTTTTTTTGTTTTGGGTTTTTTTGGGGGGTACACCAAGTATTAAACTCAGGGGCACTCAACAACTGAGCCACATCCCCAGCCCTATTTTGTATTTTATTTAGGGGACAGGGTCTCACTGAGTTGCTTAGCACCTCACTTTTGCTGAGGCTGGCTTTGAACTTGAGATCCTCCTGCCTCAGCCTCCTGAGCCACAGGCGTGCGTCATCATACCCGATGAGAGTTTTTTAACAAGTGAACTTTTCCCAGGATTCCCAGCTGCCTTGCTCTATATTAACTAATTTTAATAGTTTAAGACAAACACAAATGTTAAAGTAAATAGATTTAAGGGGAAAGGTTCATACAGATAGGTCTGACTTCTACTGCATCATCTATATCAATAGTACTCTGTTCTCAAGGGTGCTCCACAGCCAATTATAATTAGTTTGTGCTCTTTCATACATTGATTTTTAGGTACTGATTCCTAGGCCTTTTACATATATATATATATATATATATGGTTTCCTTTCTATCAAATACGAAACTTCCAAAATAAAATGTCTAATCTGTATCCTTTCCTGTAACTTTAGAAAGCACTAGCTCAGTACATGTTTATCTGACTACTGCTTTTTTTTATGGAATGTTTTACAAATTTATGTATCATCCTTGTACAAGGACTGTGCTAATCTCTATATATTGATCCAATTTTAGTATATGTGGTATGGAAGTGAGCACCTGACCTCTGCCTTTGATTGCAATCAGATCACACACTAGAAGCTATTGATCAAGGCCAGCCCTTCCAGGTGGTTATCTACAGGTACAGAATAGAGGGAAGAACACTGGAAATGAAGCACTCACTGACCTGCCTGTTCCAAGGCAACCAGCATGGACTGCTCAATGAGGTCTCTCTCTATGAAGCTGCGGAAGTCTTCATTGTACACAGTGAGATCTGGAAGCTGGAAGGCACAGATGGGCATTTCCAGGGGGTGCTCACTGCTCCCCCCACCCCCACCATTGGAGGAGACATGGGACCGGGCCAGGGAAACAATGCTGGAGCTGGCGTGGGAGATGCCCCTAGACAGGCGTTTTTCTGCAATGAGAAATGGAGTCACCTTAGAACATACATAACCCACTCAGAGAACTCTCCACTGATGTGATGGTTACCTCTTGACAGGGTTTCCATCAGGGAAAAACTGAGTCTAACCAGCTTCTAAACATCATGGCCCTTTTTCTCAAGCCAAGTAAAACTGAAGAAATACAGAAAGCAACATTTTTGCAGGCACCAATTAGCACCAAATATACATTCCTCTTTCTACCCTTGTTTGAAATTTGCCTCACCATCCTCTTCCTATGACTGTATTCTTCCACTTCTATTTTCAATATGAGAGGGTTTGCAACTTGATCCTTTAGTAACTTGATCGTGGTTTGGTAGAAGGAAGAGGGAAATGGGGTCTCATTAGACTAGATTTAGTCTAATAGTCTCTCTGATACTTCTCAGGGTCTTGGAGAATGTGGAAAGAATTTCCATTATAGAAAAGAAAATTAACAGAATCTTATTCACACAGGAACTTTCATCTTACCATCAAAAACACCTATTTATACTATTTACTTCATCTTTTCTTGATATTCTCATTTATCAGAAATTTATAGGGACAGTCAATTCTTAACATGCTACAGAGGTAAAGAGTAATATAGATAGTGCCCTAAATCATTTCGTCTGTTTTGAATATGTAGCACTTGTAATTCCCCCACCAATATTTCACTGTGAGTGCAATCTACTTAGTGTAGTATTATAATTCATTTGCATGGCTTAAGTTATATAATAATTATCACAGAGGGATCGAGTTCAAGTGTAGGGTAGCCATTCTCGATTCAGTATTTCCCAGAGATGAGATGCACAAAATAAATTTCCCTCCAACCCCATTACTAGGGATTGAACCCAGAGGCACTTTACCACTGAGTTATATCCTCAGCCCCTTTTTATTTTTTGAGACAGGTTCTCACTAAGCTGCCTACGCTGGCTTCAAACTTGCAAGCTTCATGCATCAGCCTTCCAAAAGTTGCCGGGATTATATGCATGTGCCACCTCACCAACTATGAAGTAATAGTGATATTATTTTAAAATATTTTTCAGAAACTTAAAAAGTACCATGTGCACTTTTTAAAGTGGTGGTGCACACCTATAAGCCTAGCAACTCGGGAGGCTGAGGCAGGAGAACTGCTAGTTCAAGTTCAGCCTCAGCAACTTAACAAAGTCCCATGCAACTTAGTGAGACCATGTCTCAAAATTTAAAAAAGGACTGGGGATGTGACTCAGTGGTTAAGTACCTCTGGGGTCAATCCTCAGTACCAAAAATAAATAAATAAATAAATAAATACAAATAAATAAAAAGTACCACATGTCTGCCTGACCATGGTAAAAAAAAAAATAAAAAATAAAAATAGTATCAAAAGGGATAAAGAAGTTTCCCTTGCAATCAAAATTCTTGAACCCTTCCACAGAGACAAACTTTTATATCCTTCTGGAAATTTTTAGGGACACAGAAGCACATATAGCTTTTTAAATTGTATTTTTAAAATACAAGGAGCATGCTACATACATTTTAATAAATCTTACCATTCAGAATATATTTTTAGAGACTTTTTTTCTAAAATATCACTCAGTTCTACCTAATTCTTTCTAATGACTGAGAGTATTCCACAACATGGATGATTATAATTTATTTAACCACTTTTTTATTAATGGGCATTAAAAATTATCATCAAGTTTTAATTATTATGAAATAGTCACATTGCATGTGTATATATTTATGTATTTGTTTATTTAAAGGAGATATATGCCTATAATCCCAGTGGCTTGGAAGGCTGAGGCAAGAGGATCACAAGTTCAAAGCCAGCCTCAGTAACTTAGCGAGAACCTGTCTTAAAATATTAAAAAGGGCTAGGGATGTGGCTCAGTGTTAAGAGCCCCTTCGTTCAATCCCTGGCACAAAAATAAATAAATAAATAAGTAAAATACATACAAATACACATATATGTGATGAATTTCTAGAAATGAAATTGTTGAGTTAAAGAGTATATAATTTTTCAAATTTTGATAGATACTGGCAAATATTAACAAATTACTCGGGCTGGGGATGTGGCTCAAGCGGTAGCGCGCTCGCCTGGCATGCGTGCGGCCCCGGGTTCGATCCTCGGCACCACATACAAAGAAAGAAAGACGTTGTGTCCGCCGGAAACTAAAAAATAAATATTAAAATTCTCTCTCTCTCTAAAAAAAAAAAAAACAAAAACAAATTACTCTCCAAAGAGGCAGATGGCAGTGACCGACTCTTAATTCTACCCTTATATACGCTTTATCTCAATAATTAGATTGTTACCCTCCTTCCTCTATTTCTTTTACACTATCTGAAGAAGGCCTTTATTCAGGATAACACTCAAGATGCAGAGAGACAGTAAGGGGCTCTGGCCCCTGGACAGATTGACACCATCTCAATGTGGGTTTGGCTGGAGATAAGAGTAAGGAAAGAAAACATCTCCAAAGGATCACCAAACTTTCTGAATCTGTTTAGCAATCCCCACCCCTCCTACTCCCTATACAGAAACATCCCTCAGTTAGCCCAGTACCTTGAATGATGTCATCCTGCCGCTGTAGGATGGGTCGTAGAGGGTGAGTGGACTCTCTATCAGAACACCCCTTTTCAGGGGTCTTGGAGCCACTATTCCCTTCACTGAAGGGTGGGGGCAGGTTCCCAGCATGAACTTGACGTAGCTGTTCGAAATCACTGAGGGCAGCACTCACATCCCAATTCTTTCCTATCAGGAAACAAAGCAAAAAGCAAATTATATACTCAGAGTAGAGAGAAACTGGAGGACAAAAAGACGATATCAAAATTGGTAAAATATATTAATACACATTGCAATCATATTCTTTCCTTATCCTGTTTTAATTTTCTTTTTTTTTTTTTTTATAGAAAGAAAAATGAATTTATTCACAGTTTGGCCAAACCAGAAATACAGCTATTCTGCATTCCCAGAACCCCACAGTGTTTTAATTTTCTTCAAAATATTTTGATCTAAAATGTCAATTTTCTTCTTCTTCTTCTTCTTTTTTTTTTTTTTTTTTTTTTTTTTTTTTGTGCCAGGGATTGAATCCAGGGTGCTTACCCACTGAGCCACATCCCCATCCCTTTTTATATTTTATTTAGAGACAGAGTCTCACTGAGTTGCTAAGTGCCTCACTAATCTGCTGAGCCTGGCTTTGAACTCAAGATCCTCTGCCTCAGCCTCCCAAATTGCTGGGATTACAGGCATACACTCCAGCTAAAATTTCAATTTTCTTTATATTTATTGTCTATTTCCTTAATAAGCTTCATGAGGTTAGAAACTTTCTCTCTCTAAACTCAAAGGGCCCTCAGAGATCTAAAAACTTTCTTTCATAGATAAAGGAAAAAAATCTTAGAGAAGTGAATTGTTCAAGACACTTGCTTGCACCAGGGCCCAGCAGAACTTAAGCCCAGGTCTCTTTATTCTGGAATCCAAGAGGTTCTTAGCCTAGGTGTAACTCTAGGGTGTTCTAAGCCACTTGAAGTTGTTTATAAAATTATGAGTGTGTATTTTTCTAGAGAAAGCATTGATAGACATTATCAGCTTATTGGATTGGTTATAATGGATTTTCCTATTGCTTTCTCCATTTAAATTATTTAATAATTATATATTGCATAATTATTTACACTTTAGTTATTCCATCTACCATTACCTTAATTCAATTCTTATCACCTAGTGTCCCTCATCCAATCCACTCTAAAGAATCCCAGGAGATTCATCTTTCTAAAGCACAGTTCTGGTCATTTCGTTCCATGATCAAAATCTTTATGTAATGGCTCACCACTACCTACAGAATAAAAACAAGGCTTCTTTGCGTAATATTCAAGGATTTCTATGACCTGGCCTACTTTTCCACCCTTTTCTCTGAGCTTCAATTTCCTTATCTATGAAAATGCAGATGATAATATCAGTATCTATACCTCAGGGCTGTTATAAAGATGAAATAAGTTAAAAGAATGCGGAATAGTGCTTGGTATGCAGAAAGCAGGATATATGCATTTACTGCTGTAGCTATTGTTCTTATTATTAGAATTTTCCAGTTAAGCCGTACTAATCATTCATGCTTGATGATTTTATTTTTAAACCATTAAATTCCCCATTTGTTCAACTCCCTCTATTCACTCTTCTCCATTCACCACTGACTAGAACAGGCTAAGATGCTCCCACTGTAGGGTCTCCCCACTATCTACACTGCCTCAAAAGCTCTTTCCTACAATGTATCTACACAGACAACTCCTAATTAGCTTCAAATGTCACATTCTTAATAAGGCCTCCCCTGACTGCCCAATTAAAATCACAAAGCACCTCATCAAACCCTATGGTTTTCTGAAGCACTCAATACCTTACATTATAATTTAGGCACTCAATAAATATTTGTTAAATAAATGGTAGTTTTTCCTAAGTTCATGAATGAATGAATGAACAAACAAATAACATATCTTGAGCACTGGATCTGTTTTAGTTCCTCATAATTTTCATCTGGTCTTTTTCTTTTTCTTTCTTTGGTGGGGTGGGGTGGGGACCTGGGATTAACTCAGGGGTACTCAACCACTGAGCCACATCTCCAGCCCTATTTTGTATTTAGAGACAGGGTCTCACTGAGTTGCTAAGTGCCTCACTTTTGCTGAGGCTGGCTTTGAACACAGAATCCTCCTACCTCAGCCTCCTGAGAGTCTGGGATTACAGGCATGTGCCACCATGCTGAGGTTGGTTTTTGTTCTTTTCTGAGGGAAATTAACTGGTTTCTCAGCTGCTTATCTCTCTCCCCTCCCTAATTTAGTTTTGTTTTGCTTTTTTGTGGTACTGGGGATTGAACTCAGGTAGACTGTGTTTTATCACTGAACTATATCCCCAGTCCTTTATTAGATTTTAAGACAGGGTCTTGCTAAGTTACTTAGCTCGCCTCAAACTTGCTGTCTCCAATTTCAGCCTCTCCTGCTTTAGCTTCCCAAGTAACTAGGATTAAATGTGTGCACCATGGTACACCAGCTTTAATTTTTTTTTTTTTAAACTACAACCAGAGTTAACATTAAAAGGAAAAAATAAAAGACTAAAAAAGAGACACAAAAAGAAAATGAGAAAAGGTCCTTTGATTCCTCTTCTAAATTATATTTTAAATCTATCTACTTCTATCTCTATTGCTACCATTATGGTCTAAATCACCATCATCTCTCACATGAACTGTGGCAATATTCTTAACTGGTTTTACCACTGGCCACCTTCTAATCCATTCCACAACCTACAACCAATACACAATTATAAAAACTCAAATTTCATTATGTCACTCCTCTGATTAAAATCCTTCACCAGCTTCCCAGTGAACTTAAAATATAATTTAAATTTACCAAGGCTATCAACCACTACCCCCCTTCCCACATGTTCTACTTCCTTTCAGTCTAATCAGCTGCTCAGATTCTCATCACTCTTCTATCACTCTTCCTATCTTGATCACTATTAGCTACTCTAATGTGGCAAACTCTCTCTCACCATAGGGCCCTTGTGGAAGCTATTTCTCTAGCAAAAAATAATCTCTTCTACATCCTTTTGTCTTGCTATTCCTATTCAGACTTCAGGGTTCAACACAAATATCACTTCCCCCTCTAAGGCCTTTCTGCACTCTGATCTGGACCTAAATCAGACTTCTCCTGTCCCTCCAGTCTCAGCACCCTCAACTTTTCTTTCATTACATGAGTGTACATGCATGCACACATACAGCGATAATTTGTTATGTAATTGTTAAGAGCCACACTCTGAAACCAAACTGTTTAAATCCTACTTCACTTCACAGAAACTCAGTTTTCAAACTTATAACAGAATGGTTGAAAGAATAAACTAATGTATCTCAATTATCTTATACATATTGAACATTTACAGGTATCTGACACATTACAAGAGGAATGGGGAATGGTTACGGATTATTTTGTTAAAGAGGAGGTTTTTGAGATGAATCTTGAATGAGAAGGAGACTAACGGAGGAAAGGACATTGCACACTTAGGAAACAACCTAACATGGTGAGGGAAAGGTGGTAAGTTAAGCCTGGCTGGAGCAGAGGAAGTAAAGGGAAAAGTAGTAGGAATTGAACATGAAGTAAAGGGAAAAGTCAAATTGAAATCAGTAACCTGGAATTTAAACCCTGATCTTCTGTTTCCAAATTCATGCTTTTCCCATGGTTGGCTAAGCAAAAGTCACATTGTAATACCTTACTAATGGCTGGCAATCTAAAAAAATTGCCTAAGAATGCTAAGTACTTGTCCCTCCTCTGTAGCTTGCCTGTTTGTGCCATTATATAATTTCATCATCTAGAAGCATCATTAATTATACTTATAAACAAATAATCCTATGGACATGATTCCAATCCTTCAGGGCCTTAAATCTAGAATAATCAAACTTATAGCATATATCATATATAAATATAAATAAAAGCAACAAAATAAAAACATTAATTCACTTAATAGAATTACTCATATAAGTTAATAAAGGAAAGAAAGAAAATGGATGATCCAAATATGAAAATCCAAGTCTTACAGATCTAGATTTGTTTTTGGTTTTGGTTTCTGACTAAAGTAAATTTTCACTTACATTATCTGAATAAACTGACAGTGGAAAAAGCTACCCCAATGCAAAAATAGGATTTGAATTTTAAAAATTATGTTGGATCATATACAAAGTAATAATTTAAATGAAGAACTTACTATACTATACACAAAGTATCTTCCTGATCACCTTACATGTTCCAAATCATCCTAATAATAAGCATTACATTTTAGTTTCTTCTTTCTCACCCTTGACTGCTTACCTTCCAGGAGATCACGGGCCAACCCTGGCTCTGCTCCTGTGGAACGAACAAAATCCGACAGGACAGCATCCATGTCCAGGGTCATGTGATCATCAAGTACTTTCAGGCAGCTGGATGAAGGCAGTGCATAGATCAAAATTCAGGCCTCCACCTGAGAAGGAAATAAATAAAAAAGGCTCAAATTATACTGGAAAAGGATGATCACAGCTCCCATTTTAGCAGCTTTTTTGGGGGAGGGGAGTACTGGGGATTTAACTTGGGGGCACTCAACCACTGATCCACATCCCCAGCCTATTTTGTATTTTATTTAGAGACAGGGTCTCACTGAGTTGCTTGGCGCCTCACTTTTGCAGAGGCTGGCTTGAACTCACGATCCTTCTGTCTCAGCCTCCCGAGCTGCTGGGATTATAGGCGTGTGCCACCGCGCCCAGCTATTTAGCAGCTTCTTAACCAATTGGGGAAAATAACTATCCTAGCTCATAGATTTCAGTTAAATTTTAAAACAAAGCAGCTTCAATTTTATTTTGAAGAATAACATTTTATTTCCTAATTCTTTACTAAGTCTTCATTCCTACATTAACCACAAACCACTTTCACTAGAGCTTTTCCTCTACTTCTCTAGAGCATCACATTTCTTCGATGAGTCTGCTTATCTAAACTAGAAAGGGAAGCAGCAGACCGCCACCCTCAAGAACTCTCCTCTTCGGGCTGCAGCTGTGGCTCAGTGGTGGAGCACTTGCCTAGCATGTATGAGGCACTGAGTTTGATCTTCAGTACTGCATAAAAATAAATAAAGTATCGTGTCCATCTACAACAACAACACAAAAGAACTTTCTACTTATAATGTCTCTAACATGACACCATGTTCATTTCCTTCCTGGTACTTGATATACCCTGAAGTCATCTTAATCACTTGCTGTCTAACCTTGCCTTTTAGTATAGAAGTTCCCTGAAAGCGGGGAATTTGTGTGTCTTGCTCACTACTGTGAACAGCACATATCACTTGATATTTAGCATGGGGCTTGGCACACAGGACCTCAATAAATATTTACTGAACGAATAAATGAATGAATACTATACATTGGATAATTTTAGGTTCACTAGTATACTTATGGAAATGAGAGGTATTTAATAAAGTGATTGCCAAAACAATAAGATATTCCGAAAATCCAAGTGGGGATTTCAAAAAAAGTCCATAACAAAAGTCAATCTTTGTCTACTAACTTCATGAATCCAGAAAACATGCCTACCACAAACATGTCTTCCTCTACCCAGAACAAATACTGTCAAGTATGTTCCCTGAAAAAGATCTCTTCTTTCAGTTTTGACTTCAGCAGAAACTATCTATGACCTGAGAGCCTGGCACCAACTCAACATTTCTCTGAGGTTAACAGTCCCAGCTAAGGGAGCAATAACAGAGTGAAGAACAACCTCTGACCAAATTCTGGTAGGTTTATAGCGTTCTGTATTAGAGGATTCATTCATAAAGTCTCCAGATACCACAAGACAGTGCCCTACTATACCCACCAATCCCATCTTTTAGGGAAGGCCAAAAGCAGAATCTTTGATAGCAATATGTGTCTCAAATGATTGTTCAAAATCATTTCCTCCTAAAAGTCTAAAGTCTAAGGATGACTCCCAGATACTTTTTCTTCATGCGTCCCCACATCCCAGAACACAGCTTGTTTAGTGGTGTGATCAGACCTGATTTTCTGTTTTCCTTAGAAATATTAAGGCAAATAAACAGCAAAGATTTGTGAGTTAAAAAACAGTAGGGGGACTGGGGTTGTGCTCAGCGGTAGAGCACTCACCTAGCACCTGTGAGGCGCTGGGTTCAATCCTCAACAACCACATAAAAATAAATAAATAAAATAAAGTTTTTAAAAAAAAAGAAAGAAAGAAATACCTAGTCTTTAAAAAAAAAAAAAATAAGAAAAACAGTAGGTTGCTGGGCACAGTGGTGCACACCTACACAATCCCAGTGGCTCAGGAGGCTGAGGCAGGAGGATAGCAAGTTCAAGGCCAGCCTAGACAACTTAACAAGACTCCTTCTCAAAATAAAACGTAGAAAGGGTTGGGGATGTAGCTCAGTGGTACAGTGTCCCAGGATTCAATCCCCAGTGGAAAAGAAAGAAAGAACACTTGACTAAGCCACAGGCATGCAGACAATTTCCCAGCTAGACCCAGGCTGGAGAGAAGCAAAAGAAACCATCAGTGAGTGCCCTGGCATCACAGATCTCATGTGTCAACACAATAGGTAGGTCATTCTTTCAAAAAACATTTTTTAAACATAATAACTTGGAGGTCTGACATTATCTAGAAAGACTTGCTCTTCAGCAAAAATATGAAGACTAAAGCAAACTTCTTGGCAACAAATTCTTACATTTGTGTCTCTAGTTGCGTGCCAGGGACTCCACCTAACTCCTTCCAACAGGAGAGGAGATGAGCTTTTGTTATATCACCAACACCTGGCTTAAGCTTCTCAAATTCTAAATGGGGACATTAAAGCCATGACAACACTCACAGCCTTAGGCTCTGTGTCAGCACACAGGAAGGAAAAAAAAAAACTAAACAACAACATAAAACACTTGCTTTCAACCTTTCAAATAAAACAGAGGATGCACTCAAATATTTGTTGATTGGTGTAAAGACAGATCTCAAATGGAGTCAAAATCCTCCAATCTTCCAAAGGCAAAGGCCTTTAGCAATTATTTAATCCAACTTTGATTCCATGCAAGAATCTTTTTCTCAACATTTCTGACAGATAAACATCTAGTCTTCACTTGAACACAAGTTCTGACAGGGAACTCATTACTTTGCCATGATATCCATTTTATTGTTGGACAGTTCCAATTGTTAGAAAATGCTTTTCTAAACAAAAGCTGAAACTATCACCAGACTCCCTCCCCCTGTAACTTACATATAATGGTTCTTATTTTGTTCCCTAGAACAATAAAAACTGACCACATGCATGGAATTTTCATGGAAAATTATTAGATAAAGCTTCCTTTTCATAACACTTGTAGATCAACTCTGCAATATTATCATGAGCCAGGCTTTATTTGACAAAAGCCTTCCTTATATCAGTACTTGCTTGTATCTGTATTCATTTGTAAATGTTTATGCTGACTCTATAGTATAAATTCAACACCTTGAATAAATGAAGTACATTGTGCAAAATTCACTGTTGCCAACTTTGTTTCTTCTCACTCCTACTTCCACTTCCATGCCCTCTTGAAATGACAGCAATCAAGAATAAAAACTAACAAGTTAGTTAAGAACTTTCAAAAATGCTCCCTTATTCAACAACAAGACTGCAACTGGTCTCATTATATCCAATTTACAAATACAGAAACAAACAAACAAAAAGCCTTGACAAGTCAGGTGGATGGCCCTAAGTCTGAACCTCTGATATTTCTGTGAGACCACACTGCTTCCCAAGGGATTAGGCCATTATTGATTCCAGGAATTGTACTGATTCTTAACCACTTCTTTCTTTGACTATAGGAAAGAGCTGTACCTAACACATTGATTAAAGACCTGCCTTGAATTTTCCTCACTCCAAATTTGTCATATTCCTTAGCAATTTTAACACCTATCTACATAATCTATCCATAATCTCCACTGCAAAAATTCACTTCCTGAAACTATATCACCTTTAAACCTTTTTTTATTTTTATTTTTTTAGTTGTTGACGGACCTTTATTTTAATCATTTATTTCTATGCAGCGCTGAGAACTGAACTCAGTTCCTCACACATGTGAGGTAAGCAATCTATCACTAAGCCACAACCCTGGCCCCACATCACCTTTGAATCTTAAACTCTAACATCTTACTCTACCACAACCTCACTTTTATCCAGCTTTTCCTCACTACTTGAAACTTGCTTTCTAAGACATTCAATCTCTTAACCATCATATTCATTAATTCAACACAAATTCATGGAGTGCCTACTGTATATTAGATACCATGCTCAAGAATAAACACACAACACAATCCTCATCCTTACAAAGTTTCCAGTATGGAAGGGGGGAAAAAATCACAAAATTTCAAAAAATTATAATAAAGAAATGTTGGGGAGAGGAATGTTATCTCCTATAAGGAGTCAAGAAAAGCTTCCCCAAAAAGCGATGTTTCACCTAAGAAATGTAGAATAAATAGCAACTGAGAGACAAACTGGGATAGGAAAAATGCTCCAAGCAGTTTAAACATATACCAAAATTCTGTAGCAGGAAGGAACAAAGAGGTGAGAATGGTGGAAAATGAGGAAAAGATCATGCTGATTATAGTGAGTCTAGTTTGGAGGGAGCACAGCAGACTGAGGGAGAATTGGTTAGGAAATCACTACAAGAGATACACTAGACTAGAAAGACAGCAAAGACTGCGAAGAGTAGAAGATTCCCTTCTTGCCTAAACAGAAAGTGAAACCAATGATTTAGGGCTGGGGATGTAGCTCAGTGGTAACACCTAGCATGTAGAAGGCCCTGGGTTCAATCCCTGTCACCACAAAAGTTTAAAAAAGGCAGGGGGGGCGGGGCGAGGATGGGAAGGGGGATAAGAAACGGTTGATGGAGTGATCGTTTGTTAATATCTCTGTGAAAACCAGGGACTGCTGAGCAAACAAGATCACATAATCTTGCAGAATAGTATCACTACAGACATGGTACTGTCACCTTTTCACTGAAAGACCACTGTCTTTTCCTTGACTTTGTTACCTCAACTAGTCTTCTCAGCTACTATCTATCACACCACTTCATCATTTTCCTTGAGCCTCCCAGTCAATTCATACCACGTTGATGACTCCTGGAAAATGACCTTGCTTTCCACTTCACAGAAAAAAGTTCCAAAACAAACAAACAAAAACAAAACAAACAAACAAGGGGACCCTTTAGGTTTCTCCCCTGCCCTATGTGTGGCTTACTGTTCCCCTTTCCCGTAAAACTCCTTAGATTATGTTCACTCACACTACTTTCTCAACCCATGTTCAGTCCTCAACTAAAATGAGCACTGACTTATGTTAAAATCATGCAATCCTCCTTATTGTTCATCTCCTTGTAGCCTCCCAGGTCACCTTGGTGAACTCTCCTGTGCCTACACTAAAGGTTGGCACACTCACAGTTCTAGTCTTAGGTCTTCTGTCTTCTCATTTTACATCATCCCCATGAGAAACTTCATTCATGCCCTGAGCACCCAAATGCCAATGACTCCAAAGGTATCTAAAGCCTCAGATTCTTTCTACCTCACATGGGAAACCCACAGACACTTCACACTCAACATGATAAAAACGTGAGCTCACTTTCTCATCTGCTGCCACCCTCTTGAACTATTCCTCTTCCAGTATGGCCTATTCTGGCAAATGGTACCACATCATCCCAGGCACTCAAGCCATAAGCCTGGGGGCCAACCTGCACTTTTCTCTCTTCCCTCATATTCACAAATCTTTTTCAAAGCTCTACTATTTTGTTTTTAAAGGTCTCTTAAATCCATCCAAGGCCTTTCATAGGCTCTCTTTTTATTCCATCTCAATTTTCATAACCTGGACCCAGAAAACGGATTCTTAATGTCTTCCTCTTATTCTCTAAACATTAATCAGCCTTCTACAAGTATCCACCATGAAGAATTTAAAACATGATAGCATCATAGCCCACTGCTCTAAATTCCTTAGTACCTCTTCAATAACATCCAAATTTCTATACACCCATAAACAAGGCCCTTCATCACCTGGTTCTTCCTCTCATTATTTCCCTCCATGTATTGATAGTTCCCCAAGTATACTATATGCTTTGCATATACTGTTTCAAATTTCAGTTCCTTTGCATATACAAGTTTTTACCTCTTTAAGACTAATTTGAGTGCTACTTCATTTATAAAACCTTCTCTGACTTCCCAAGTTAAACCATCCACTTCATTTGGTGACCCCACTGCATCTTGTACTCTACCTCTATAATTTTATCATAGTTCATGGCATTTGTGCTTATTTACTTTTGTCTCCCCGATAAATCAGAGGCAATTTGAGGGCAAAAATCTTGTCGTGTGCATCATGTATCCTAGCATTCAAGCACCAGCAGGAGCTCCACTTTTTATTCAGATAAATTGAAGTGTGTTTGTACAACAGTCAACTGCACATACATACCCACCAGTGTTGCACACAGCCAAGTCTAAAACACTGGCTCTTCTCAAAGACATTTGCTTAAGATTTTTATATGATTTTATTTACAAAAGCTTTCTCTTCCTAACATTGTTCATCTCAAACTAATTATCAGATAGTAAAATCAGTCTGCAGGCACTGAGTACCCAACTACTTATTAACAGAAAAAAAAAAGACCCCAAATCAAATACTGATGGTAGATAACAGACCACTGTTAAGATGCCTGAGAAACTACTGATCCTACATTCTCTCATTTACAACATCCCCCAAAGCGCCCACATTCTCGCTGCATATCCACTTCCCTGGCTCCACCAGAGCTGCTTCTGAGTCCTCTCCAACTCCACTCAAAACTCACTGGAAAACCACAACTTCAAGACTGTCAAGAATTTTCAAAGGTCAGACACTCCTCCATGTCTATGAAGTCAGCTCCAAGGAATCCAGACAAAGAGAGAGGAGAGACAGAGGCACTTTGAAATTTCACACAATTCTCATTAGGTGGGAGGGAGCGATGAATGACTGTCTCGGCAGTCTGCTTTTGGTTAAAACTGGTCTTTACAACAAAAGAAAATAGACCCTTCTTAGAAAGAAGATATGACCAAACTGCACTCTAAACGGGCCTAGGTAACACTAAATATTACAACCCAGAGGTAATAAGATGGGTCCTAAGAAAGGAAAGAAAGTAGTAGATGTTAAAGTTTTAGACATTTTTAAAATTTAGAATTCCAAACACCTCTTAAAAGGTTTGTGTCATTATCCCCACATTATACATGAAAATGCCAAATAAAGCTCAAGAAGGTTACGTTATATACTCAAGGTAAAATGTTGTAGAACCAGGATTTTTATGAACCCACCTGACTCCAAAGATCATACCACACTTAATCTGGGGAGGAAAACTGAAAAAACATGGGCAGTCCATCCACCCAGAAATCCATTCTCACTTCTTCAATGCCTCTCAACTCTGATTTGCAAAAAAGAATTGACCCTGGATTTAGACAAATCTGATTTCAAATCTAGGGCTGGGGATATGGTGGAGTGGTAGAGTGCGTGCCGGGCATGCCCAAAGCTCTGGGTTCGATCCCTAGCACCAAAAAAAAAAAAAAAAAATTCCTGAACTACTACTTAAGGACTATATAACAAAGGTTAATATAACCATTTTCTGCCTCATTTTTTTATTTATAAAAGTGGGAGAAATATCTGTGTTATCAGATCTCTTGTCAGGAGTAAATAATGTAAGACATAAAAAGCCTGTGCATGTATGAATATGGCATAATCCCACTATTATTTATAATTAGAATGCACTAATCAAACAATAAAAAACAGGGGCAGGGATTGTGACTCAGCAGTGGAGTGCTAGCCTAGCCCGGGCAGGACTCGGGTTCGATCCTCAGCACCACATAAAAATAAAGGCATTGTGTTGTGTCCATCTACACCTAAAAATATATATTACAATAAGTCCTCAAAAATGTCAGCTGCTTCTTTTTCCACTCATTCTTCCCACATACTCTGCTTCATTCCACTGGTGCCAACACAGCTCCCTATAGCTTTCTTTGTGTGGTGTGTGTGTGTGTGTGTGTGTGTGTGCATGTGTTGCTGGGGATCAAACTCAGGGTCTCACACATACTAGGCAAGCACTCTGTATCCAGAGTTTCTCTACCACTCCCAAACAAACCATTTTCCATTTTCTTTTCTTCCCTCTGCCCCCCCCCCCCCCCCCCNTTTTCTTTTCTTCCCTCTGCCCCCCCCCCCCAGCCGCCCCCAGGCTACCAGGGATTGAAACCAGGGTATTTAACCACATCCCTAGTCCTTTTTCTCATTTTTTGAGACAGGGCCTCACTTAACTGCTGAGCCTGGTCTTGAACTTGCAATCCTCTTGCCTCAGCTTCCCAAGTCACTGGGATTGCAGGCTTATGCCACAGCATCTGGCCCTACAACCATTTTCATAGTACAGTCTTAACATACAAATAATGTTCAGTCTAGCATTCCCATTCACGTCTTTCAATGCAAATTTCAATAAAACATCATAAAGGGGCTCATGGAATGGTTCAGAGTACTTGTCTACTGGCATTTGTCAGTTCAGTGACACTGATAAAAATCTTGCTTGGATTACAGTTATTTGAGAAATTTAATAATTTGGAAGGTTTCTACAATGGCAGTGACCTTTGGAAAATATAGGGGCAGGAAGAGTTATCATAGAGAAATTCGTTTGTTATTATAATATTGGCACAACAGTAGCTTGAAAAGAAACAGAAATCATGTTAATGTTTATTTTTTTTAGATCCAGACCAGCTTGTCAATTTTCCACAAACACTGAATTTCTTCTTTTTCTTTTCAGTTAGGGCTAATTATAGTCCATGTTTGTGTTCTCAATAAATTCAACTTTTCTAAGAATATCTATCTGCAAAAACAAAAGTTCTACTTGAGACTTTAAAGATTCTAATTACTGAATTTTTAACACAAAAAGAAAAAAGATGAAACTACAAACCAACAGAGGCTAGACTAGTAGAAAAACACACTATTTCTCTGGAACCAATCCTCAAACATTCAGTAATTGGCAACCTTTTCTGCCTTGCTCGATTCCTAACCATTGGTTATTTCACTGTCAATTATAGAATTTCCAAAAAAAAAAAAAAATTATAGAATTTCCATGCAAGGGGAGAAATCAGGAAAAAAAAAAAAAAAAACAGAACTTCAAATTACTATACAATCTGCTCTTACTTATCCAAAGGAAATTAATTCACTTTATAAATTTCTTTTGGTAAATTCATTTCCCTCAGCATATGACTGCTGACAAATTTTTTAAAAACCTAAATTAGAAAAAAGAAATTTGCCTTTTATAAAATTATATAATTCAATTCAAAGAAAGATTTTTATTACTATGATTATTTATTATTAAAATTTCCATCTTTAAGTTCCACAGTTCCATCATTGCTGGGATACTAAGGCTTATTTGAACTCCTACAGGTCCAATATGTAAAACATCTACTTGGCATTTGCTACTGCATGCTGTTTATAAATTGGCCTTTTGGGCTCTCATACCTTAATGCTCCAATTTGATTATCAAAATTTGCCAAATTGGTCTACCATCTATTAGATATTGCCCCAGGGCTTCGGGAGGCAAATAAAAGAAAGAAACTACAGTCCTTCTTATCATTAAGGCAATCTGGTCTGGTAGGAGAAATATAAACATAAGTCTGGGGACAGAGAAAGGAACTTCACTAGGACCAATTAGGGAAGCTTCTCAAATTTTTAGCTCAGTCTTTAAGGATGGGTAGGAGCTCAAGATAGAATTAAGTTACTTGATGTTGGTTCCTTTCTTTTATACTTTAAAAAACTGTAAACAGACCTAACACATTGTTTAGTACATAGCAGAAGAAATGTTTAGGGTCCTAAATTATTCATGCTAGTCCATGTGTGTGGTTAACTGAGAACTATACCTAAAACAGGCTTGTGAATTACTTACTGGTTTCAAATATTTAGTGGTTTCGGATCTGCCCCACCCATCTGTATAATCAAGGTCTATATGAACAAATGTAAAATATTTGCACAGCTAGCTGTCTGATCACTACGTATCTTCTCTTCTGTTGTTATTTTTGTTTTTAAAATATTCTGACAAGTAATAGCCTCAAAACAAAAAATATAAAACTTAAATACTGTTTGAGGTCTTTAATTCTGTCTTTTCTGATAGAAAACATATACACAGAGGGCTGGGGATGTGGCTCAAGCGGTAGCACGTTCGCCTGGCATGCGTGCAGCCCGGGTTTGATCCTCAGCACCACATACAAAGATGTTGTGTCCGCCGAAAACTAAAGAATAAATATTAAAATTCTCTCTCTCTAAAAAAAAAAAAGAAAAGAAAAGAAAACATATACACAGAGAAATTCATAAAGCCTATATGATACTCAGAGAGCAAGGAAGTTGAACCTAGGTATTCTGACTCTGACACAGAGTTCATATCAGTTCTAAATTTGGTATAAATGATTACCCTATAGGCTAAAGAAAACTCCTAATATTTTGCTTTTAAAAACACTGTACATACTCATCCACACTGTCCCCTAGCCATTACCATCCTTCTTACCCACCCCCTGCCAATCCCACAGATTTACACATTTTTTTCAGCTTGGAGTTCAAAAGCACAAACTCTACCTCAGGGTATCCAAAGCACTAGTAATATATATATTTTTTTCTTTCAGAAACAACCAAGTCTCTTATATTTCTACACCTAAAATTATTTACGAGCATTCATACCATCTGACAATTCCAGTCTACCCAAGAACATACAATATACACTTCTATTATTTACATAATTAACATTTCACATTCAAGTATTATGTGGAACAAACTTGGTGGGAAGGTATAGAAAACAGTCGGTTTTCCTTGTGTGGCACTTTGGAATCATACTTTCAGAACTAGAATGTCAGAGAGCATTTCATTCCATGTCCTCAAGTTGCAGATGACAAGAACATACAAACCAGGCAAATGAGATTTGTCCAAAGTCACAGAGTTAACTAGTGGTAAAACTAGGTATAGAAAATAAAGTTGATGACTCCCATTCCATTTATTTGACTGCACCTCTATCACTAGCTCTCAATTTTCCACACATAATCCATTTTGTAATTTATCCATAAAAACTGCCTTTCTCCCTACCACTCAGCTAAATCTCTTACTTCTGCAAGTATGTACCAAAGAAAATGATGTGTACTTAGGAAATTCAATCATTCGAGCAAAACAGTTTCAAGAAAGGAAATCATCTATAAAAAAAATCATGAAGGGATGCCAAAATCAAATCATCTTTTTTTTGCTCATCACCACTTTAGATATAAAATGGATTTAGATGTATTCTACAACATAATATCCCTAAAGTCTGAAGTTTCACAGCAAAGGAGAGAGATAATTATGTTTCACATAGGGATAATTTTTCTTCTTTTTTTTTTTTTTTTACTACTGATAGTGCAAAGCTATAATATACTTCTCATACATTATTCAAAAATCATTGCTATAGCTAAAGTTTGAACATAAAATAAAACCAAGAGAAATATTATCATTTTATTTATTATTATTATTATTATTATTTTAATTGCCTTTCTTTAATTTTTAATATAGAACTTTTCTTACCCAAAAGTATAAAAATAAATAAAGCAATAATTTTTCCTACATTCACGTTTATTCAAGTTTATCTGTGGAAAAGTAGCATTCCTCTTCTTTTCAGGAAGAGCCACCTTTAGCATAGTGGGACCCAGGTCACTGCCATCCTGGATGAAAATTTAACCTCCTAACATAATTGTTCAAATAGCACTTATTAAGGACCCATCATCCCTGCTTTCTAGAAGTTCATCTATTAGGCTGGTTACAGAAAAACCCCAAGATAGGTATCAACTAACTTCCTTTCTTCAACAAAGATATACTGCATACCAGGAACCAGAGTCAGAAAAAAATGAAGAAATTGTATAAGGTAAGAGAGGTCTTTTCAAAATTTAGTAATTTAGATGTTAGTAAACATCTCTACTTTTTTTGATTATTAAAATCATACGTTCCTCACCAAGAATGCTAATCATTAGAAGATGATGACAGTACGGCCAGGCACAGTGATGCACACCTGTAATTCCAGCAGCTCCAGGAAGGGAGGCTGAGACAGGAGGATCTCGAGTTGAAAGCCAGCCTCAGCAACTTATTGAGGCCCTAAACAACTCAGCAAGACCCTGTTTCTAAATAAAAGGGCTGGGGATGTGGCTCAGTGGTTAAGCACCTCTGAGTTTAATCCTCAGTATAAGAAATAAATTTAAGGGCTGGGGATGTGGCTCAAGTGGTAGCGCGCTCGCCTGGCATGTGTGTGGCCCGGGTTCAATCCTCAGCACCACATACAAACAAAGATGTTGTGTCCGCCGAAAACTAAAAAAAATAAATAAATATTAAAAAAATTATCTCTCTCTCTCTCTCTCTCTCTCTCTTTAAAAAAAATTAAAAAAAAAAAAAAAAAAAAAAAAAA
>NW_026000079.1:7047916-7064029 GCF_001458135.2 Marmota marmota marmota | reverse complement strand
AAAAAAAAAAAAAAAAAGACATTACAGTGGTTTGGTGGTGGGTTTTTTTTTTTTTTTTTTTCTTTTTGCAGGGGGAGTGGAGGGAGGCCGGCAATGCTGGGGATTGAACCCAGGAATGTTCTACCACTTAAACTACATACCCTAGCCCTTTTTATTTTTAATTTGAGATAGGGTCTTACTAAATTGCCAAGGCTGGCTTCCAATTTGTGATTCTCCTGGCGAAGGCTCCCAAGTACCTGGGAATACACCATGCCCAGTTTGACTGCAAAGTCTTTTTGCTTTTTTTTCCTTTTGGTATTGGGGATTTAAATCAGGGGTGCTCTACCATTAAATTACATCCCCAGCTTCCTCGTTTTTTTTTTAAATGTTTATTTTGAAACAGGATCTCCCTAAATAACTGAGACTGGCCTGGAACTTGTGATTCTCCTGCCTTAACTTCCTGAGTTGCTGGGATTACAGGCAAGCACCACCACACCTGACTTGTAAAATCTTCTGATAACAACATTCAAGCAAATATTTTAGTCAAAGGCACTGTTTCCTTAATCTTACCAAAGGGAAGTCCATACAGATACTGATCTGGACTAATACATTTTGTAATTATCTATTATAAAAGATCCATATTATAGGAATGTGAATAATCTTACCCTGAAATTGGGAGGAGTTATTTCCTATGTTGACAGACGCTTCCAGTAGAATAAGCCTCAAAAGTAAAGAATGACAAATCCTATTAAACTTTCTTGCATCATACAGACTGGGTCAAAGTAGTATAAGTAACCTTCACAATGACATAGCACCAGGACAAGTTAGAATGACAGGTCTTTGCTTTTCCTTCTCCCTTCCATGAAAAATACAAAAGTACATTAGTCATCTGGCAAATATTTCATTGCCCTCTGAGTCTTTCTCCTTGAAATTAATCCAAGAAACCAACCCTTCTAAGAATGAGTTGTATCTCATTATTATTTTCAGTGGTGGTAGTAGTGACAGCAACAACTGTTTGCTTTGCAATTCACAAAATACTTTCAAATATATTAGCTCATTCACTGAAAAAAAAAATGGAGAGGGGATAAAAGGAAATAACATAGGCAACTATCTCAAACATCAAAAATCAAACCCAGCTTAACCAGAACCAAAGGGTCAAGAAGTTACTTCTGTCAAAAAATCATATGACTGACTTTATCAAAGCCACAAGTGTACCCTTAAATCATGCACTTAAATAAGAGGTTCAATTGATTCAATCTGTAAAGTTAATATTATAATCTCTGTAAGAATCTAATATTAAAAATCTTTGTTACCCAATTACTTTGCCAAATGCTTTACTCAAAGCTAAATGTTTAATAAACATCTTTCCAAAGAAGAAATACTTAGCTGAGAGGGATGAACCACACCGGCAGTCCCAGCTACTTAGGAGGCTGAGATAGGGTGGTTTTTAGCCCAGGAGCTGGACACACCAGTATGAGCAACATAGTGAGACCCCCCCCACTTCTCAAAAAAAAAAAAAAAGGGGGGGGGAGACTGTACTACAAGGAAGCCATCCTAGGAAGACAAACTGACAACATTCAGCACTCAAGTACCTTTTTAAGATTTAACCAACGTTTACTGTGTACCTATCAAGTATCATACATTATGTATAAGTTAGACACATGTACATAAATCATCATTAATCTCATGAGCTATGCCCAGATATTCCTGGATCCCCAATACTAAACGGACTGGACCCCAAGTACCAAATAGTTCTAATACTTGCAACTTTGATCCCACCTAATTAATCTCTAAAACTCAATTGGAATTCAATTCCTATTGGAATTCAGCTCCTCCCTCTTAGTGCCTAAGCATTTGTTAATGCTTTCTTCTAGGTAATGCTCAAAAAAAAAATCCTTCTTCCTGATTCTAACTGCTAACTCCAGAATAAAATACCACCCATCTCAGGTAGGCATGTGGTGATAATGGCCATAATCTAAAATAAGCACCCTCTTTGATAACACAAGCTAAAGAATAAACTTAGAATGCTAACAAAACTGATTTCAGCTAGGCAGAAGATACTAAATTTTTATATTCTTCTGAACCTCAAAATTCTTTTCTAGCCAGGAGGGGCAGTGCATGCCTGTAATGCCAGCAACTTGATAAACTGAGACAGGAGGATCACAAGTTCAAGGCCAGTCTCAGCAACCTAGTGAGACCCTGTCTCAAAATAAAACATAAAAAGGGCTGGATATGTAGCTCAGTAGTACAGAATCCTAGGTTCAATCCCCAGAAACACACACACACACACACACACACACACACACACACTTCTTTTCTAGAATTCTGAAAACAGAAAGTTTTGCTATTTGAATAAACTGCAGAAGCCAAGTCTTACCCAAGTGTCCCCATTTATATACTCATCAAAAAGAACTCAGGAAAAGAAAAAAAAAAAAAAAACACACATTCCAACTGGCATGACAACATTACAATGTTAACAACACATTACTCACCATTGTGCTACAAGAAAAAACTTGTGAGTGGGCAAGGAACTTACAGGAAGTCAAGGAAACAAACAGTCCTCAAAACACAAACTCATCCAAATGCCAAGCAGGTCACACTGCCCAGTTTATACCCAGGTATGAGGGGGTAGAGAGGGAATGGAGAAAAAGAAGTAGGAGGGTGGAAAAGTATCCCTGGGTAGGTACGCTTCGACTGCACCACAACAGTTTTCTTGCACTCATCATGAACCTTTTAAATAAAGAATTACTGTGGGTTCCACCTATTTTTATGACTTATTTATATATTTACAGAGGACATGCAATATATGTAAATGGTAACATAATATAATAATGTTACCAGCATTCCCTTTGGAATCCATCAGAGCTATATCTAAATCTTCTATCACTTTTTTGCTTGTAACCTTGGCTGTTATTTAACTTCTCTATGCCTTAGCAGAAACTCATCTGACATTCACTATGATATCCTTGGCACCTTAAACATAAATCATAAATAGTAGTGAACCATAGTACTAAATATTTTGAATGAACTAATCTGTAAGTGGGTATAACAATATCTTATGGAATTGTGACAAATATTTAAATGAGGTTCTATATAAAGCACATAGTATAACTCAGGGTTGGTCCTGGAATTAAATAGTAAAATTTTCCTCCCTTTACTCCAGGTCAGAAGTAACAGAAACAGCCATGACAAAGAATAAGATGGGATAAGGGTTATACAAGCCAAGCATTGGAATATGTTTACTATTAGGGACCTAATCTTAAAATTCGGCAATATTTAGTCTTTACTAAATATTCAACACAGGAACAGGCCCTCAATAGGAGCATAATAAATGTTAGTTGATTCAGAAAATACTATTTTGAATCCTCAAGTGTCTCTTACCACATAAAAGCCTGGCCAAAAAGAAGAGAGGGATAAGAAGGAGTAGTAACTACATGTTAAACTAACAACATATTACAAAGGATTTTCAGAAGGGTATTGACCCTATTAACAAAAATAGGTTCACAATTGGTTCACAGTACTTACTCTCCTTCTCAGGTAATAAGATTTATTTTAAGTAAATTGTTCTTAACTATTGACAGGTAAATAAGTCTGGAAGATCTGAGTCCAAAACTGTCTTCCCTTCCTTTACTCCAAAAAAGGCTAATGATCCAAAAAGACTTAACCCATAAATTGTTAATCCAATGGCCTACCCACTTGCAAAGGAGAAACTGGAAGTCAAAGAGAATATGTACTGAAATCCCAAACTGGAAGGAATCTTTCCCTTGAATACACAGAACTAAATCTCAGAAGACAGCTCTAAGAAACCCAGACCACTGTTGCATTATGAGCATTATAAACATAAGTATACACATTCGATGTCTAAATATATGGAAAACCTATAGAGAACTGAAACAGCTTGTGGTTAAACCTCATCATAATGTGGTCTTCAACTTCCCATTTCATTTCCCAGGCTCTTGCACTGTATTTTTAACCACTTGACCCATATCCTCTTAAGAAATAAGAAATAGGACAAAGAACCCTGAATGACAGTAAAAAGAATGGCTCTACACTAAGTTCTACCACTTACTAAGCATGCAAACATAAACTAGTTACTTAAACTCTCTGAATTCAGTACTAACTAGAAAAGTTGGACTAGATTTTATGCTGTACAAAGAAAGAGTCCCACCAAAGTATCCCTTTGTAGAGATGTATCAGAAACCAAGTAATCTCAGTTCCCCTATAGCTATAATTCATTTGAAAATGTGTATACTATCCTTACCTAGCCCTTTTCCACAATAATCAATTATCAAAATCTATTTCTTTTGAAATCTCTCCCCCTTTCTTCATTAGGGAAACTATACTCTCTAAACTTGTACATAATTCTACATGACTATATTAGTATTTAGTACCCATGACTTTTCATATTACTGTTTATCTCTCTTTTTTTTTAAAGAGAGAGAGAGAGAGAATTTTAATATTTATTTTTTAGTTTTCAGCGGACACAACATCTCCGTTTGTATGTGGTGCTGAGGATCGAACCCAGGCCACACGCATGCCAGGCAAGCGTGCCACTGCTTGAGCCACATCCCCAGCCCTACTGTTTATCTCTTATGTAAATATTCGGTACTCACAACTAATTATTAAGTTCTTGATGACTTCTAACTCCACACCTGAGGCCTAACTTTTAAAAGAGAAAATATCTAATAAAATGTTTGTTGTTGATAGTAACTATTATTTTGGACAAGCCATTTATATTTTCTGGCCCTCATTTTTCTCACCCAGAAAATGGTGACAATATGCAAATTACTCTTCAGTTCTAAAATACTACATGATGATGATACACACACACTGCTATATAACCTGTATTTGTTTCTATTTCTTTTATTCTATATATACATTTATGTATATGTAATTATGTCTTTAACCTAGAATGTTGATTCTCAAGAGACCAATTCTCCTACTATTTGTTTATTTACTGGGTTAACACCTCATTGGCATCTCCTTAGTACATCTTGCCCAGATTCTAGTACATAACAGATGTGCAGTAGAAAGGAATTTACAGTCTCAACTAGGCAGCAAGCATCAAGGAACATTTGTATAACCTTAATTTTCATAATGAACTAGTATATTACAAAAAATATACAAAGATGATGTGAGAAAGAACTAATCTAATGTAGTCAAAATGAGAAGCTACCTTGTGTCAAATAGCAGGAATTTATTTTAGGCAACCAAAGAGCCTATGTGTAGCAACTCTTAAGTGTAACTCTCAAATTCTATTTTCAGAGTTCTGAGAAGAAGTCTTTAACCCCTGGTCAGTAAACAACAGAGTCCAAGCATCCTTCATGTCAAAGAAGATTCTTTATCTTGTCCCTTACCACTGATGGAAATTTTTAGAAATGAATGGTTTAAAATTCAGGTGAGCTCTCAGTTCAAAGGAGACAAAAGCGAATGCTCACAAAAGAACACATAGAACAGGAAAGTTCTAAAAACAGATGAGAACTTGCCATCTGAAACATATTTTTGTTAGCATTTTATTTTGCTATTGTCTTGCCTCAAGTACTTATACTAGACTATTTCATGTAAAATATCAGGGTTTTTTGGTTATTATTCTTTTTCTTTTCCCCTATGGTGCTGGGGATCAAACCCAGAACCTCATGCATGCTAGGCAAGTGCCCTATCACTCAGCTTTATTCCCAGCTCTCAATGTATTAACACTAAATCCTCAGAGAAATCTCCTTTTCCTTTGACATCAGCTATTAATGATTCAAATGGCAGTAGTAGACCAACTTATTTAAATAACCCTGACTTTTCAAAGAACTATTTTAGAACCCAATACCAATATTTCCAAAACTAGTCTATTTAAGATATTTCCCAGGTAGGTATCTGTAGAAGGTAGTTTAGATATTAAGTTTGACATAGTCAAGGTATAAGGAATATAAAGAATCCTAAACCAGGTTTTAAGGATGAGAATAAGCAGAATCTATTTAAACATTTTACACTGATCTCTTTCCATCTGCCACTGTTCCTGAATCCCATTCTATAATATCAGTAAGCAACAGATATCTACTAATTCCTGCTATTTACTGTTTCTGTTCCCTTTCCTTTCTTAAACATTTGCTTCCTCTCCCTAAGAATAGTTTTGGGAACCACACTGTAATGGTCTGGACCTAGGAGGAGGATTCTTAATCTCTACCTTCCCTATTAAGTCCTCAGTAAAAACAAAGAGCCACAGGCAATTTTATCTTCCATGATTTTCCCTGTCACCAGATCTTCCTTATGAAGGCTAGGAAAGAGACATGGGGCTGGCAGGAAAGGAGAAGAAAAAGTTATTTACTTATAGGAAATGTAAGCTTATTAAACTCAACTCAATTAATTACATGTAGATATTCACATCTCAGGCTTATTTTCCAGAGCCTACTCTAGCTAACAATTCTTACAACCTTCTCAAATACACCAAATGTATACTCAGAAATAAAAATATTCTATCAAAAATTTGAACTAATAAGATGGACATCATTACCCTAGGTACATGTATGATTGCATGAATCTCAACATCAATACAACCAGAGAACTGAAATGTTGTGCTCCATTTGTGTATGATGAATTGAAATGCTTTCTGCTATCATGTTCAAGTATAACAAATAAAATAATAATAAAAAAATTGAGCTAAAGAAAACTGCAAAAGAAAGCTAGCTGCGAATTAAAATTCAGAAATGTACTTTAGAAGTATAAATGGATTTAGGATTATCCACTTCAAAAAAAGCCCATAACGCCATTCTTCAAGAACTGCAAAAAGAAATCAAGACTATGTATTCAATTTAAACATACAAAATTATCAATATTTGACTGCTTTTTAACCTACCAAATACAATTTCATGTAGATCACCTTAATATTTAATGAGGATAGAGAGATTTACTATGAGGCCAAAACAATGTTATACTGGGACTACACACTGAAGAATTAAAAGAATTTTAAAACCTGCATTTGAAGCTTTCAAAACAACTTAGCCTCATCAATAAAAAAGAAAAGTGTGGTTAAAAGTGTATGTACCTATGTATGTATGAATGTTGTTTATCAGGCTTTTCTTCTTTAGAGGCCAAAGACTTACTGGTCCTCAGCAGTATTTAGCAAGTAAACAGATAGGCTGCTTTTTTTAAATGCCCATCTCCAATGAAGATGTCAAGACCTTGATGACAAAAGCAGAATTTGATAGCTAGTGAAATGAGTCTGGCCACAGAACACACTGCCTCAAAAGCCACCAGGATCAATTCCCAGGAGTTTCCCCATTGGGATGATATCACCTATCAATTCCCGTTTCATTTTCCAAGGAATGTTTGCTCTCACCTTCCAGTCAAGGAAATTAATCTTGACTGCTCTCAACATTTATGTACATTTCAATATAATTTCCAGTTCTGAATGTTTCTTTATAAGCGTCTTTAATATGGAGGTCACCCCAATATTCAAAATTAAACTAACAATTCAACAACACAAAGGATGGTGTTTAATTTCTTATTCATTAATCTACCTATTTAGTCACTATGACTAAGTTAAGTTACTGTGGCGAGCCCCACAAGGGATGCAAAGATTAAAGAGTACACTTATCTGTTTTCAAGGAGACTACAGTGTGGTAGAAGAGGCATGCCAACAGCACAAACAAGCCAAACTACAAGAATGTACAAATACCACATGACAAGTACTAATAAAATGATAGGATTCAGCAGTGGGCAAGATCACACCCTGTTAGAGAGAAAAAAAAAAATCAGAAAAGTTTTCATGGAAGAGAGAGTTTACACTGAGACTGTAAGGAAGGTAGGAAATTTTTTTTAACAAAGCAATAGAATAGAGATTTAAAGATGAGGTGAATAAACTAGATCTGCATGTAGATACATCTGAGAAACAATGTTTAGAGAAAAAGTTGTAAAAGGATATTATAGTATTCCATTTATGTAAGATTTCAAAACAAAACTATATGTTGTTTATGAATATATGTGAAAAAATATGTAAAACATGAAATGATAAACACAAATTCAGGTCAGTAAATCCCTTGCTAACAAAGGGGAAGGGAGGGCAGAACTTCAGCTAATCTATAACACTTTATATTTTATAGGTCTAAAACAAATATAAAATGTATTGATCATCAAATTTGGAATGTGAGGTCAAATTTATCTGCTTGGGGTTTTTCCCCTAAAATTTTCTAAATGTTTGAAATATCACATTACGTATGATTTTTAAATCAAGAAAGGGGGCTGGGGATGTGGCTCAAGCAGTAGCGCGCTCGCCTGGCATGCGTGCAGCCCGGGTTTGCTCCTCAGCACCACATACAAAGATGTTGTGTCCGCCGAAAAACTAAAAAAAAAAAAAAATATTAAAATTCTGTGTCTCTCTCTTAAAAAAAAATAAATAAATAAATCAAGAAAGTATCAGATAACTGGAAGAATAGAGGAATCATTAACACAAAAACAAGAGGAGTAGTTATCGATTCCCTCTAAACTTTAAAGAAACTTGATTAGTTTAGCTTTAGGCTAGAGAGGGGCTCTCCCATCCCTTACACAGTGTGCACAAGAGGCAAGGCACTTAAAACAGTGTGGAGAGGGGGGCTGACAATATTGGACAAGAAGGAAGTTTTTATTGCCATTCTAAATCAGATAGCTGAGGGAGCGAGAACCACCTTCCACATAACTTAAATGCCAGTGTAACCAAGTCATCTCCCCCAAAACAAAGCCAAGGAAACTTCCAGCTACACAGGAATTCAGACAAAAACTCACTGTGAGGAGATTTTCTGTGCCTCCTCTCTCCTCTCCCTTGCCCCAAACATTCACAAACAAAAACAAAATGTACCCTTGCCCACTTGAGAAAGAATTAAGAATTGGCAGCTCTGCTAAAGTGGACAGTTTCCAAACCAAGGCCCTTCTCTGGGGAAGATGTTGACAAAACTCAGAAAAAAGAATAAAGAAATCACAGATCAGTCAAGTTTTCAGGAAGACCATCAATGGAAGGTATCTACTTTTCTATAGTCCCTTGAGTCCCAACTTCCTCCAGGAGAATCTAAGACACTCTAAGATACATTCTATTCTGTTCTTTCCCCAGCAAAAATACCCAAAATCAAAATCCAAATTCTCACTCTAAAACCGATTTCCCTTCATGAAAATCCATTATAGTTAAAAATGTAGGGCTGGGGATATAGCACAGTTGGTAGAGGGCTTGCCTCACTCACATGCACAAGGCCCTGTGTTCAATCCCCAGTACCACACACACACGCACACGCACGCACACACACAAAAAAAAAATTCAAAGAAAGAATCTGAGTATAATGACAAATCTTGTTTGGGGGCGGGGATAAAATGTACTCTCTGGCATTATATAATTCATAGCCTATTTATCTTTTTTTAAAGTTTCACTGGCACAAAATTAAGTTTAAAAGAAAACTTCAATTGTAAGTGGCACAGGTTTGTAATCTCAGTTACTGGGAAAGCTGAAGCAGGAGGATCACAAGATCAAGGCTAGCCTAGGCAACTTGGGGAGACTCTGTCTCAAAATAAAATGAAAAAGGCTGGGAATACAGCTCAGTGGTAAAGCACCCCTGGGTTGAACTCTCAATACCACAAAAAGAACAAAGAAAACAACTTGAAGAGAACTCAGCAGGAGAGATAGAAACTCAATAACACAGATACCTTGACATTCTTCAACATCTGAATTATTACAGCTGAAGAATCCTAATATACTATTCATCCCACTCCAGGGAAACCAACTGCCCCAAGCCAAAATCCCTCTTCCAAAAGGTACTCTCAGGGTAGGTCTTCCTCATTCAAGAACCTAGGAAGAGATCAGGGTTCACACTTTGGACTGGTTAAAAAGGACAGTAGAATGGACAGAATCCCTCTGTCTTCTAATACAATGTAAAGTGGCAGAATGAAACACTGGAACGGGACATGGGAGAAACACATTTATTAATCATCTAACACATACCAGCCACTGAAGATTGAATTCTAGACCAAGCCATTACTAAACTATTTCTATGATCCAGAGTAAAAAGCTCAAATATCCTTCTTGAAAATGAATGAGAAAGACTAAGAAAGCATAATAGTCTATACAGTTCTTTGATTCTATAAACAAGATCACCCTCAACAAAATGTTATGGTTAAACATAAAGAAGTTACTAAAAGGTTCTTCTGCTTTGTCCTGCTCCGATCTACTCTTCATACTACCAACATAAATAATCTTTCTTGGATAAGAAATTTGTCACTCAAAAAAAAAAAAAAAATCCTTAAATGGCTCATCAATTACTGGCCATGGCTAGCATGCCCTGGGTTCAATCCCCAGCACAAACACAAAATAGATAACACTACTTACTATCCATGCCCCCAGCCTATCCTTGCCCTCCAACCCTCTCCTCCAGCCATATTACTAAAAAAAAAGTTTGATTGTTGCATTCCTTTAAACTTTTGTTTAAGCTACTTTCTTAGCCTGAAGTGACTTCTCCCCAGTCTTCTGTAGGGAACATGCTTATCTTTCAAGATTCAGCTGCAAATGTCATCTCCTCCAGGAGGCTATTTCCAATCTCTGCATGCCTAAGGCAGAACTGGCCTTTGGGCCCCTACATTCCCCCCACTGCAGCATCTATCACACATCATTCCCTCTATATATTTACACATTTGTCTCATCCCACTAGACCGTTATATAATTTGTAGGTAGAGACTCTGACCCATTTCCATCTCTACAGTCCTTAGGAGATATCCAGCAGTTATTGGATGGAGTAGAACAGAAAACAGGAAAGGAGAAGGAAGAGCCAATTCTGATGGCCTGGACAGTGGGGAATGTTTGTGTTGAGGTGTACCAGTACCACTATCTCTGCCCTTCCTCTCTTTCCCTAAACTCTAGTTCTCTGAGAACTTGCTACAGATACCACATCTATGCTGAATAACTGCAAAACTACATTTCCAGGTTTGTTAACCCCACCTGTATCCCAGCTATAGGCTCATAACTCTCACAACCAGAACAACTTTCATTTGGACATTTCATCCACTTTAAATCCAGTATGTTCCAAAGAACTAATCATATTCTCCTAAAAAATGAGGAAACATTCTAACTTCTTTATCAATGTCTCAGACACCCAGACTTATTTTGTCATGGTCATACCTGCCTTGTCACTCTCTTGGATCTTCAATATCCAAGCCTTCACTAATTTCAATTTTTTTGAGTCTTTTTTCCACTCTTCTTATTCCAGCCTCCACAGATCTTAACTCAGGCCTCGTCACTTCACACACTCCTGGTGACACTCTCCCTTCCCTCTAAGCCAATCTGTGTCTTACTGTCATCGTATTGCTATCCTAATCAAAATCCTCAGTGATTTCCTATTTCCTATCACTTAAAATGTAAACTTAAAAACTTGATTTTTTTTAAGACCCCACACAATATAGCTCCAAACTAACCAACCCACTACATTTGATTGCTGTGTATGTCTGTCTTATCACTGCCTCAACAACATCTTAGATATGGTCCTATTTTCAAGATTTTGCTTGGTTCCTTTCAGCTTCAAAACAGAATGATCTTTATTATCCTTAGTACCTCATATATTTTGATTTTTTTAAAGATTTAACATTGATAACTACCTTCGAATTCTTCTACCAAAATACCTAGGTCTATCCTATGTAATTGATAATATATTTTCACATTTAAAAGGTGTCGAGCATATTAACAGAAGATCAACAGGTATTCATTCCTTCCTATTTCCCTTACTTCCAACTGGACTGTAAACTCAAGTGTACAAAGTTGTCATTTTTTTCTAATCCTCTGCACAATAGTATAGAACTGAATTCATAGTAGGTCACCCCCTATCCAAAACTATTTCTGAGAGGAAATAAAGGGATAAGACATAATCTTTAAAACATGCAGTTGAAAAATAATCTCAATCTAGCTATACAAAATAAGATTTTCCTATTATTCCACCTCTAATTTCCAACTCAGAATTGCTACAATCTCCTCATTCAGGAGGTACTAACCTGTACTCATGACATCACAAATGTAGTTTTGTAATGAACTACAAGCGGGGGTGGGGCGGCAGGAATAAAGTAAAGCAAGTCAACTAAAAGAACAGTGGTTAAAGTTGTTTTTGGTTTTTGTACTTTTTTTACTTCTTACAAGTATATACTTCCTATTCCTTTTTTTTTTAATTTACCATATTTTCAAAGAAGAGAAGGAAAAATCTAACAGACTTTCAGTGAAGCTGCTATCTAAAGGAGCCTCTACAGATCCCAAGACCTTTGAGAAAAACATCTTAATCTTCAAATGCTGCATAATGCAGTGAGATTCCTCCAGATATTGTGAGTAAAAGGCTCATTCAGGCTGGAACATCATCTACCAATCATTCTTAGGCATGAGGCAGACAGTCTGAGAGGCCACACTGGACCTACTCAGATTTTGAAAAGAAATTAGTTTACATTAATATACTCAGGATAGTCCAGTCTTTTTTTGTTTATTTGGTTTTTGGGGGTAGGAGGAGGTACCAGGGATTGAACTCAGGGCCACTCAGACACTGAGCCCCATCCCCAGCCCTATTTTGTATTTTGAGACAGGGTATCACTGAGTTGCTTAGCACCTTGCTTTTGCTGAGACTGGATTTGAACACGCTATCCTCCTGCCTCAGCCTCCTGAGCAGCTAGGATTACAGGCGTGGACCACCTCATCTACCTGGATAGTGTAGTCTTAATTATCCACAAATTGATTATTCACCTTGTGGATTTCTAAGGCCAAATCTTTAATTCAAGATTATCTGCTATTTGCCATCATTGTATTCTTACCATCAGGTAAAACTGTTTTAGAAAAGTAAATCTCATTTCAACTTCACTAAAATCCTAAGATAAATCTGGGTTAAAATATAATGCATTTTCTTTTTTTTTTTTTTTTTTTTTGGATCTGTTCAGAGTTTAATGTAAGACCAAATATCCTATGATAACATTACAAATGAAAGGGAATCATTCCAAGACCCACAGGATGAATGAATTGAAATCATAATTTGTGCAGTGTATTGACTAAAAAAAATATAATGCATTTTCAAAAGCAAGAAATTTCTTAAATTCTGAATTTCTATACCAGTGTTCCCTGTTAGTAGCAGTAATTAAGAGTTAAATGTACTTTGAAATATAATACCCTCCTTACCATAAGCTCTTGAGAACCCAGCCATAGTCTTAAGATTTCCCCACAAGTTGGTTCACTGTTCGATGGGCACAAGCAGAAATCAGCAGAGTAAGGTGTGTAAATACAAAAACTTCTATGAGGAATCTTATATCTCCTTGCTGCATCCCTTCAAGCCAAAATGGTACAGAAGAGAAGCAGAAGAGTCACGATGTACCGGTGCCCGCCTGACTCCTTGTCCCTGAGTTCCTGGACCAAAGGGCTGAATACTTCTCATTAAATTCATCCTTTGTTCAAGGACCTACAATGATTCTATTGACCCTTCTATCAACATCCAACAGTCTGGCCTCTGAGTCCTTTCACCCTCTTGCCTGTTCTACCCATGACCTGACCAACCCATATTCGCATTCTCATGACCCCCCACACACACAATTTAGTCATTCACACCATCATTGCACTCTGTAAATTCTATAATTTCTATTTGGATGATCCTTTCTTTTCTTCCTAACACCAAAAAACTGTTTCATTTACTTGAATGTTCATATTCATTTTACAGATAGAGAAGTAACTCGTCCAAGGTCACATTGTAAAAAAAAAATCAAACCAAGATTTCAACCAAGGTTTGTCTGATTCCATAGTCTATACCTCTTTATGACTAATCCATAGCCTCCCAAGTCCATTTCAAAATGTACTAGTTCAGTAATCGCCCCTGGTTTATCTAACTGTTACTTCACGTTTTGTCAGCCCTTACAAACTTGTAGCACATTAAACTTGGTTTTGTTAATATGCTGTTTCCTAAATGTTAAAGCTTATGATAGCTTAATTTAAAAGAAGAAAAAGTCCTCTCTATATTTAAAAAAAAATCAACATAATTCAAGATTCCTTTCAATACACAATGGGGGAGGGGCGGTTAGGGATGTTGAATCCAGAAGTGCTTTACCACTGTACCACATCCCCCAGTCCTTTATATTTTTTTGAGACAGGGCCTCACTAAGTTGATGAGGCTGGCCTTCAACTTGTGATCATCCTGTCTCAATCTCCCATACTGCTGGGATTATAAGTAGGTGCCCTGGCCCCAGTTATACAAATGTTTAATTATTTGAATTTATCAGGAGTTACTGAGAAAATTCCAGTCTGCTATTCCACAGCTTCTAAGTTCCCATAAGAAGGATGTTACTGAGGTCACATTTCAAAGCATGATTAGAGGGTCTTTCCCTTCAATGGGGTAAGTGGGTAAAGGAAGGCGTATTTCCCTATATATACACAGAAACAGACTCACTGTTATTGGCCTCTGCCATTTTCCTTTAGCATGCTTGAGATATTCAGGAACTCCAAAATTTTAATAAGTGGTACATAGAGTCCCCATAATAATGTGAAAACATTTTTAATATTGAAGTATCCCACCATAACCTTTTAATCATACCCCGTAGATTAATATATGCAGTTCAGCTAAGGGAAGTTACAAGATACAGATATAAGCCGAATCTACACATATTGGCACCAACCAACTCATGGAGAATAAAGCAAGACACTGGGAGAGTATAGTGATTTTAAAAAATGAGATTTTCGTCTCTAAATGAAATCTTTTTTTCACCAAGCAAACAAGGTGAACAGGGGTAGATACTAAGCAATTAATGATTCAGAACACTTTTAAGGTGTTGATGACAAAACACCAAATTCTAATAATTAGCATTTATTACTGGTCATCCTGCCTTACACAAGTTATCATATAGCCCTTTCTTTTTTTAATATTTATTTTTTAGTTGTAGTTGGGCACAATATCTTTATTTTTATGTGGTGCTGAGGATTGAACCCAGGGCCTCACACGTGCTAGGTGAGCGCCCTACCACTGAGCCACGACCCCAGCCCCTCATATAGCTCTTTCTTTGGCAAAGTTTATTTATTTATTTATTGAGGGAGACTTTGGTATTAAATGAAAGGGATAAATCAAATCTGGCAACACCAACAAAAATCAGTAATAGTTTGGAAACTTTCATTTTTCCTTCTTGCTTTAATGTGTAATGTCCAAAGAAATATTTGTTCAATTCTGAATTATGCATGCTAATGGATAATTATTGGCAGAAAGGTGCTGATAATCCAAAATGGGAGGAAAGGCTTTTTTAAAATCTATTTTGGTTTTGAAATATGTTTTCAGCATATTTATCTTCTCAATTATTCTTGGTATGATCTAATATTTGTATTCATTTGCAATGTCTAAGTACATAGTAACTGGCTACTTAGTCTAGGAGGTGCTCTGAGGCATGCCAGTTTGCTAGTGGAAATGAAGACTGCTTTTCAGCCTATACATGAGTAACATCAATTTAATTTACTTTATAGTTCTGTTCAGCTTTCAAAAAAATCAATAGACTAACACACACCAGCTTGGTTACTAAATTTTAAAAGACCTGCTTGAAAAAAAAAAAAAAAGAACAAAGAATGTAATTAATTCTTCACTGTTTGTCTATAATGTATTCATCTGTAAATTATGCACAGCAAATGTTTAACTACAAGTCTGAGTCTGATTCTCCCTGGCCACCCAGCCTAATTCCCTGCAGACTTCTCTACCCCATCAGGAATGTAACGTCAACTTAAGTTATATACCATAAAAACGTCTTTAAAATATTGCGGGACTAAGTACTCTTTGGGGCTAGTCCCACCACTACCTCTTCTCTCTACACCAGTCTTTCCCACCTTTGAAATCGGTCCCGAAAGACAAAGGGATTCAGTTTCCTCAACGACCACCTAAACACACAGTAGAAGCCAACGACTGAAAAATCACCAGCCTCTGATTTTCTAAATAAAGCATTTGATACCGTACTTATAAAAAGATAGGGGAAATAAGTCAAAATGCTGCTAATTCTTGGCTTTGCAGTCTTAAAAAGAAAACTCCCGGCAAAGTTCTGGGAGGACTTCTTAAAATCTCACCAGTCAGCTTCTCCCAACTGTGCGATGTCTCCGTCGGGGCTGCGCCTAGAGGAGCCGCGAGGTCAGACGGGCACCGACCCTCGAGGCGGGAGAGG
>NW_026000079.1:6938999-7047265 GCF_001458135.2 Marmota marmota marmota | reverse complement strand
AATAGGAAGGAATGAATACCTGTTGATCTTCTGTTAATATGCTCGACACCTTTTAAATGTGAAAATATATTATCAATTACATAGGATAGACCTAGGTATTTTGGTAGAAGAATTCGAAGGTAGTTATCAATGTTAAATCTTTAAAAAAATCAAAATATATGAGGTACTAAGGATAATAAAGATCATTCTGTTTTGAAGCTGAAAGGAACCAAGCAAAATCTTGAAAATAGGACCATATCTAAGATGTTGTTGAGGCAGTGATAAGACAGACATACACAGCAATCAAATGTAGTGGGTTGGTGGTGACACCCAAGCCGCCCCCCGGCCTCCTCCCGCCCCGCCCCGCCCAGTAGCAGCCCCGCCTTCAGCGCCGCTCCCGGGGCTGTGGCTGATTTGGCGTTTGCCCTGCGAGTGACCCGGTGCCTTCCTGCCCTGCCTTCCTAAAGCCCCTGGACCGAACGTCTTGAATAGGAGCTGGAGGGTATAGGGTAGACTTTTGAGAATTTTGAGTAGAGTGAACTGGCTCCAAACCTTTGAGAAGGAACAGAAATGGGGTAGGGTAATTCTAGAAAGGTGAGAGGATGGAAATACTTTAGAAAAAAAAAAAATGAGATTTTAGTTACTCTACACAATCATCTGGACTGAGACGGAAAATTAACAGCGCTTCTTCCAAAACAGCCTCCACCCAGTTATGCATTTTCCCTGTTCCTGTGCTCTTGAAGTGAACATACCTTCTCTATAAACGCTTAATATTTACTTGCGTAACAACGATGCCCTGTTGACACATCTGCCTTAGAATGTTAGCACAATCAACAAAAGTTATGTCGCACTTTGTGCTTGTAATAGCTTTTACAGCATTACAGCATAATTCGACTCAAATATTTATTGAATTCCTACTATGTGTAATGCAATGTGCGCAATGATATTGTGGAGGTAAAAATCAACAGTACATAATTCCAGTCATCGAAGATTTTACAATTTAGTAAAATATATAAAACTTTCACATAAGGCAGAACTCACATATGTGCTATGTGAGTTACAGTAAGTTATGAATTTGAGAACATAAATAAGCCATCTGTGCCACATAGTAGAACTTCCACATTTGTTAAACGAATAAATAAACAGGAGAATGTGGAATGTTTCAAATAAGAGGCGTTGAATAATTATCTATGACAAAACAGGACCAGCTCCTGTTACAATACAACCAAAGTAATCCTAAATTCTAATTCATATTCCTAACATTATGGCACCTGGTCTGCATATTCAAGACAGTGTTTATTGTCTCAATTGTGCTCCTTAGGCCTAGGTAAAATAAATATTACAGTTAACTTCTCCTTCCTCTCACTACTTCCTGCAGTTCAGTTTCTGACACCTGAAAAAGGAAACTTCCTAGACAGTAATGACTCTTCAGAATACCCTGAAGTTTAAAAGTTGAAGATTGCTGGGCATGGTGGCACATGCCTGTAATCCCAGACACTCGGGAGTCTGAGGCAGGAGGATAGAAAGTTCAAGGCTAGCCTCAGAAACTTAGTGAGGCCCTAAGCATAGCAAGAGGTTCTGTCAAAATAAAAAGTAAAAAAGGTCTGGAGATGTAGCTCAATGGTAAAGCACCCCTGGGTTCAATCCCCTGTGCAAAAAAAAAAAAAAAAAAAAGTTGAAGATTTAAGAATGAATGGGCCTAGAGTCATGCTTACATATCCAGATCAAGCAAGTCAGAGTGCTTGGCATGGGACATGTACAGAGCCTTCCATACAGGCTAACAAACAGAGACATTGGACCTTGGTTTAAGTATTTAAATGGGGAATCACAAAATTTGGCCACTGTTCAGTGGCAAATATAAGGAGGAGAGTAAGACAAGATTAGTTATCTATGCTGATTCTAACTGGACTCCATTGCCACCCACCCTTACCAGTTAAATTTGAGGTAGGAGGGCAGAATGAGAAGCTCAAAATTCTGAAAGCCGTTTACTACCACTGCCACAGACTCATGAAGACCAGGAATGAGCTGTGCACAGTGGCACATACCTGTAATCACAGCAACCCAGGAGAATAAGACAGGAAGACAGCAAGTTCCAGGTCATCCTCAGCAACTTAGCAAGACTCTAAGCAACTTAGTAAGTCCCTGTCTCAAAATAAAAAAGGTTAAAAAGGTTGGGAATGTAGCTCAGTGGTAAACACCTAGGAGTTCAATCCCCAGTACCAAAAACAAACAAACAAACAAACCAGGTATGGAGTTCAAAGGCACTCTCTCTCTACCCTCAGCACAGGCAGACTCTTTCTTTTGGCAGGATCCATGAAAAGTTTCCAGATTCAAAAACTGGGCCAAGATGCTGGTCCAAGTTATTTAAGTGACCACACATTATAATCCTGCCTGGAAATTTAGGGACCAGGAAGTGATGGGTTTGCAGTTGCTTTGTGCCTATTTCTTGCTCTGACCATCCATCACTCATTGTTGTTTGTGCAATTGCTCAATGGGCTGCTTGTCTTTGGTCAGCCCAGGCTGTGTGGGTAGCAGTGTGGTCAGCTGGGCTGGGAGCCAGGCCACCTGGGTTCTGGTCCCAGCTCAGCCAACCCCTAATCCATTAATTGACTCCCTTCCTATGCCTATGTGTCTTTCTCTCCCTAGAAACTAGAGGCCTCCTCTCTAGTAGTGTACAGCCATTTAGGCTGTCACTATATAGATGCGTAAAAGGAGCTGTCTGATATAAATGTCACAGCAGCCTGAACACAGATGATTATTTTTTGCCCCAGGTGAAATTATAATAGTACAGAAAGAAAGAAAAAAAAAAACAGCAGAAAAAATCCTACCAGTATACACAGTGTACACCCTCAACTGCTATCAGGCTCAAAGTTCTTTTCCACCGTAATGGCCTGTCTTTGTTTACTCTTCTTAGCAATTCTAAGTTTGCTTCAAGGATCTCCCTGACCTTTTACTTGACTTTAAGCAACAGCAAAAAAAACACAACTTTGCATTTCACCAGAGGAACTAAAAAGAGAAATATATTAATACCAGGACTAATGGATAGAATAGGGGAAAATGTTCAGACAAAGTTATGTTGCTGCTGTCCAGAGAAAATAAAAAAAGAGAAAAATTACGTGCATTTATATGCTTTTGTGGTGGGGGAAAAAAAACAAACCAAAATAACTTCCTTTCCACCACCACCACTATAATTTAGACCAGTGGTTCTAAGGAGTTTTTAAAACTATGTACTATACATACCTAGAAACCTCAGATTAACTCAGAATTCTTGGGATTGAAGATCATGCAATGAAAAAAAAATTTATATATATATATATATATATGTATATATTTATATTTAAATCCAGGGTTCTTCTTAAAGGTAAACACCTTCCTGCCCTTTGACCAGCAAGTTTACTTCTAGGTATTTACTTACCAGAAATGAAAATATATGTCCCTGAAAACTTATACATGAATATTCATAATAGTTTCATTTATAATAGTCACAAACTGGAAATATCTCAGATGAACATAAACAGAAAAATGGAAACCTGCATTGATCATACCATGAAATACATTTTAAAAAAATAACCAACCTTTAAACACAACAATATGGATGAATCTCAAAATCATTTGTTGAGGGCCAGGGGTGTAGCTCAGTTGTGAGCATTTGCCTAGCATGCATGAGGCCCTGGGTTTGATCCCAGCACTAAAAAAAAAAAAAATTTGTTTTCAGGGAAAAAAAAAATTATATGACGTTCAAAAACAGGCAATCAGTCTGTTAGAAATCAGCCCTTTTTACCCATGGGAGGGGTGAAGAGTGAATGATTGAATAGAAGGGACATGAGGGAAATTTCTGGGTTGGTAGAAATGCTCTGTATATCTTGATAAGGGTACACATACATCAAATTGCATACTTAAGAATGGTGTGTGTCAAAACTCAACTCTAAATGGATCAAGGACCAAGGCATTCGACCAGAGACCCTGCACTTACTAGAAGAAAAAGTAGGCCCAGCTCTCCAACATATCAGCTTGGAAACCAAATTCCTCAGCAAAACTCCTAAAGCGCAAGAAGTAAAATCAAGAACTAATAAATGGGATGGTATCAAACGAAAAAGCTTCTTCACAGCAAAGGAAGCAATCAAGAACATGTACAGAGATCCTACAGACAGGCAGAAAATTGTTACCACCAGTACCTCAGATAAGGCATTAATTTCTAGAATATACAAAGAACTCAATAAGTTAATAAGTGGGCAAAGGAACTAAACAAACACTTCACTTAAGAAGAAATATGAAAGGTCAAAAATATATGAAAAGATGTTTAACATATCTAGCAATTAGAGAAATGCAAAATAAAACTACTTTAAGATTCCATCTCCAGTCAGAATAGCAATTATAAAGAATACAAATAACAGTAAATGTTGGTGAGGACGTGAGAGAAAGGGTACACTCAGACATTGCTGGTGGGAATGCAAATTGGTGCAACCACTCTGGGAAGCAGAATGGAAATTCCTCAGAAAACTTGAAATGGAACCACCATTTGACCCAACTATCCCAGTCCTAGGTTTATACCCAAAGGACATAAAATCAGCCTACTACAATAACATAGCCACATCAATGTTTATAGCAGCTCAACTCACAATAGCCAAGCTATCGAAACAAACTAGGTGCCCTTCAACTGATGAATGAATAAAGAAAATGTGGTATAGATACACAATGGACTATTATTCAGCCACAAAGAAGACTGAAATGGCATTTGCCGGTAAATGGATGGAACTGGAGAATATCATGCTAAGTGAAATAAACCAGTCCCCAAAATACCAAAGGTCAAATGTTCTCTCTACTTTGTGGATGCTAACCCAAAACAAGGAGGTTGGGAGGGGAATAATAGAAATCCACTGTATTATACAAAGGGAAATAAAAGGCAGGGACAGGGAAGGGGATAGGAAAGACAGTAGAATTAATCCGTGGTAAATTTCCTACCCTTGTATTTGTGTACAGACCAGAGTAACTTCACATCTTGAACAACCACAAGAGTGGGATCCTAAATAGATTAAAGTATACTCTATGTATGTTAATCTGCCAAAGTACATTCTACTGTCATTATAACTAAACAGATTTTTTTAAAGAGTATATGAATTTTACCTCAACTCCAAAAATGGAAAAAAATCCAGTATTCCTTAACCAGCCTATAAGTTTATATGAATTTGTGGATCATCCGATTGTTATTTGCTGATTATGAAGCTCCATGAGGTTAGTTCACAATTTCATGTACAGTAATTAGCATGGTATCTTGACTTATGTAGTCAGTTGTTAAATAGCTGTAGAATGAGTGAATGAATGAATTAGTAGCTAGCTACCATTGTTTGGGTAGCTTATTATTCCATATTTAGACTCTTATAAAAGTGTAACTAGAGCCAGGCATGGTGGCCCTTGCCTACAATCCCAGCAGCTTGGGAGGCCGAGACAGGAGGATGGCAAGTTCAAAACCAGCCAAAGCAATTCAGTGAAGTCCTAAGCAACTTTTGTGAGACTCTGTCTCAAAATAAAAAATCAAAAGGGCTGGGGATGTAGCTCAGTAGTAAAGTGCTCCTGGGCTCAATCCCCTGTACCAAAGGGGGAAAAAATTATAACTGGACCTCTCTATTCTCAGACCCTCTGTCTGCTTGCCTATCACTGCTAGATCATGCTTCCTAAAATATTTTATTGATCTTTTCTCTCTTTTCCAAAGCTATCACAGACATATTGATTGCTTAGCCAATGTCCATCCCCCTTCTTCCTCCTTGATTATAGAACTGTGATTATGTTCAAGTAGCCATCCTCTGTGAGGCTCTGAGCTTAGGGAAGATTGGTCCAATAGTGGAAGATTTGCCTTGGGCAGGGAAGGCTGAATGAGGGCTATGGGTGTGACACTGATGGAGGGCGAGCTTCCGTTCTCCTTGCCATTGCTCTGTTTAGGCAAGTGATAGAGTTCTGACCAGTGTGAGATTCGAGGAGACCTGCTGGAGGTTTGGGGGAAAGATTTCTTTATTCTTACGAAGAGACAGAAAGAATATATTCTCTTCTGCTGATGAACATTCACTTGGAATTATTGTACTGGTCATAAGACAAGCCAATGTGCTAAGGATGGCAAAGCAAAAGATTAAATGGTGAATGGTGGAATTAACCAACCTTGTAGTGGTCATACAACAAAACATTTTTAAACCATTTTGAATTAATTTTTCTGTTACTTATAGCCAAAAACATCTCAACTAATAAAATGTCATCAATAATTCTTCAGTAGCTATAGGGAAAAAGTCAAGATTCCTTAGCCTGCTTGTAAGAGCCTACACTTCCTGATTCACGTCTGGTCCTAACTCCAGAATATAATAATTTATTAATTTCCATCTCTACATTTGTGATCTACTTCCTTTACCATAAGTGGTGTGCTGGTAACTATTAACAACCAGTTCTACAATAGGACATAGGGAGGAGCTTAGATTTGTTGTATTTACCAATTTCCATGGTGCAAATATTCCTACCACTGGGCTGGGGTTGTGGCTCAGTGGTAGAGCACCCGCCTAGCACGTGCAAGGCCCTGGGTTTGATCCTCAGCACCACATAAAAATAAATAAATAAAACAAAGGTATTGTGTCCAACTACAACTAAAAAAAATATTTTTTAAAAATATTCCTACCACTGAAAATTTCAAGAAATTGGAGATACCAAGAGATACGCTTGAGCTGCCTTCAGCACACACCTGTGTTATACTATCCAACTTTCTCCCCTAATCTGCAAGTTTTCTCCCTATATAGAGTTCAAGGCCCAACCTATATCACTTCCTTTTTAAAGACTTCCTCTAAATTCCTAAACTATAAATGTCTTTACCCATCATTTGGAATTTGACAATTGCCTTAAATTATTAATTTTCATAGGTATTTGTTCATAAGTCAACTAATCAATTAATGGGGAAAAAACCAGAGAAATAATAAAAGTACTAAAAGAGAGAAGAGTTCAGTGACACCAGATTACCTTCCTGTACTTCCCAAAGACTTCCTGGGATTAGGCATTAGGGGGGACTCCTAAGAAGAAAATCCCTGCCTGCAGCCATTTGAGCACTCAAGACTGCTGGAGGTACTTTATTATAAATAGGACTTATCAGCTCCCAATTATTGCAAGTGCCAGTCCCTGGGAGAGGAATGTTAGAACATTAACTAAAGGTCTCTTGGCAAGATTGGGTGTGTTCCTATTCTGGTCCTGTCAAATCCCCTGAGGATGTCAAAAATGGGCTTTTAAGGTCATCAGAGGCCAACAGGTAGGAAAGAAGAGAAGCCAGTTCCTTAGGCTGACTGGAATGCCTGCTAGGTGGGTCAGCTTCATCTCCACCTCCCAGGTGTCACACCCTCGAGCTTGGAGGAAACAAATAATTAAGTCTGCCAAGACATTGGCTGAGGCAATGAGGAGAGGCCCAGGAATGAAATAAATGACTAAGTCCCTCGGCCCTTGACTAGGTCAGCATTGGGAGGCAAGGCAAACTGAAGCTACTAGAAACTGCAGAGTATTGGGAGGTGGTGGGCATAGAAGATGTGAGACTGCCTCAAGACCTGATTATTGCTTCAGGACATTTGCTTAAGCCTTCTAGTTAACTACCCCACCCCCCTTTTTATGTGACTAATGGCCCACATTGACCTCTATAGGATCTGCACACTAAGAATGTTTTCCTAAATTATAAATGTATGCTTCTTTTCCTGCTTCAGAGAGCTATATCTAACTGGCATCTACTAGACTCCCTCAGGGATGTACTTACTCCCTGACTACTGCTTTCCAGATTAACGGACTGAAGCATTATAGCTGTTCTGTGTAGCTTGTGGCCTGTGGACCAGCCTGCAGCTCCAGGTCATGGAGAAGCAAATGGAAGTCAGTGTCTTCAGCTGGAAAAGAAATACCTGAATTTGGAAAGTGTCAATATTTTTAACTGACCTTCCTCATAAAATCCTGAAGCCAGAAGAAATTAGTGGAATGAGAAGACTAAGAACTAGGGAAGTATCCATGGATGGGTAAAGAACTCTAGGAGCACCCAGGGAAAGGGGGAAGAAGTAAGAGAAATTTTAAAAGAAAGTACTGAACACGGTAGGAGAAAGGAAGGAAAATGAGGACCTGAATAACGAGAATTGGTAGCAAGAGGCCCCAAGTCAATCAGGGGGTGCTGGCTGTGCAACACTTTTTAAGTGGGTTAGCTGCCCCCAAATAGTGCCCTGCCTCTTCTTCCCTGAGCCATAGGTCACACTCAAGTGGAAACTCCACTATTACCTGCCAGTAAATAATGCTGAATCAAGCACCAGAATGCTTGCCTCCTTATTTAGACTCCCTACATGAGCACCAAGAGATCACCAGAAATGGGAATTGGTACAATATGTGAATTCTGTTGATATTTTTAAGTAACCACTATTAGGTAGAACTTGACACAAGCAATGCCATTTTGAAACATATCCTCCAGGGGGCTGGGATATACTCAGTTGGTAGAGTGCTTTCCTTGCATGCACAAGGCCCTGGGTTCAATCCCCAGCATAAAAAAAAAAAAAAAAAAAAACTCTTTCTTAGAACAAAAGTTACCTCAAGGTCACTGTAAACCTGACCTAAATCTCAGACAGTACTCCCCTATCATACAAAGAAAACCCCCTCCTCATTTTCCCTATGTCTACCCCAGACTATAAGCAAAAGACAGGTCTCAGTCTCCACTGCCCCCCCTTGTTGAGCCACCTCTTCCCTATTTCTTTTACTAGCTTCTTTCCTTACACCCACCATGTATAAGACAAGCAAAGATGAAATCATTGGGGCTGGGGTTGTGTCTCGGTGGTAGAGCACTTGCCTTGCATGTGAGGCACGGGTTCGATTGTTGTCACCACATATGAATAAATGAATAAAATAAAGGTCTGTCAACAACTTAAAAAAAAAAAGATGCAATCATTGCCAGTAAATAACTTTCATGAAAATATGTTGGAAGTCCAAATCCTTCTCAGCTTGACATGTCTTTCATCTTAGCCAGAAAAAAAAAAAAAAAAAAAGCTGGAAGGTGGTGTAGATTATATAGGGACAATGTGACCTGTGATTACAAAGATTATTCTTGAAAAACCTAAAAGGACAATTATTCTTGCTGCCCATAGAGTATATTACCTTTGAATTCCTGCTTTCTATGAGATGTTCCATTTAATCTTTAGCTTCCTCCTCCTTCTTTCTCTATACAAATAGTATTTGTAGGCCTTTATGCCACAAACAGCTTCTGACACTCAGCAAGAGAACCCAGCAGTCACTCCTAGTGAAGCTCAGCCAAGTGAGTTGATTTGTTCTGCCCACCCCTGCGGGATGCCTGCGGGATGCCCCGGTATCAGACATACACACACCTATGATAAGGAAACCCTATACGCAGTTTATACCAGTGTTCCTACTTTAACTTTAGGTTAGTGTTGTTTGTTTTGATGTCTGAATCCATGTCAATAGCTCTACATTTAATCACAGCAGCAATTCCTTTCTCAATTCTCACTGCTACAGTCCTTACTCATTACCTCTGACCCTAAACCATTGTAAAAATTATTTCATAATTGATCTTGTTGGCTCTCATCTCTCTTCTGCCACCTACTCTTGATGCCTGGCAGAAAGCTGATTTGTTACATCATTCCCCTGCTCAAAAACATTCAATTGTCCTTAAAGAAAAATGTATCTACTCCCAATAATACAAATAGTAGTATATGGGCTGGGATTGTGGCTCAGTGGTAGAGCGCTCACCTAGCACGCGGGAGGCCCTGGGTTTGATCCTCAGCACCACATAAAAAATTAATTAATTAATTAAAGGTATAAAAAATTGCATTTAAAAAATAGTAGTATTGTTATCATTGTTGGCATTACCAATAGGGACTATAAGAATTCAGAGAGCTCATGGATTGTTTTGGAATCATTGTATAACCGAAAAATAAAATGCTGTTATTTTAAATAAAAACCAATTGCTGCCACTGACCCTTGAGGGAGATGATATAATCTATACAGCAAAGAAATTATTCTTCACACTGACTTCTTGCCATAACAGAACTGACGAAGGGAATAATGGCCACTGCAAATCTCTGTTCATTCTTCTAGTCTCAGGTGGAAACTGGAAGGGATGTTCCTTTATCTAGAAAGACACATTAAAGAATCTTTGGCCATACTAAAATAAAAGGAATCAAATTATAAAAGAGGAGACCTATGGAAGGTTACTGAAAAAATGAAGAGTCTACAAGAAGAGCAGAGGCCAAACTATATGGCAATGTAAGACCTCGCCATTGCCCCGAAATCTTCAGCAGAGCCTCACATGTACACAAGCATTCTGTGTGGATGGTGTTTTTTTGGTGCAAAAGGAGCAATTGTTTCACATCTGAGTGCTATGTGGTACAAAACAGCAACAGCTCAGGATTGACAGAGCAATGATTCATCCAAGGAACTTGATCAGTAGACAGAGAAAGCATAAGGCACAGCCTCCAAATCCCTGGAGAAACTTGGAGGATCCTATCAAAAGGGGAAATGGCCTTGAGGTGATTACATTTGAATCTCAAAGCACCGAGTAACTTCACAAGAATGGGTTACCATTTCACAAGAGATTAAGTATTTTTCCTTTCACTCACTTTCCCCTGAGTACCACTGGGGCCCGTGTGGCTGCCAGGAGAAAATCAGTACCTCCGTGGTGATGGTGTTGACATTCTTCCATTTTCCTTTCATTTCAAGGGTCTACTCAGAGGCCTGGTCCCTCGTGGGGTTTCTGTCCCTCCCAAGCTGTGGTCAGTAAGCAATTTTCTTCCTTCCCAATATAAATGTTTGCTCCTTGGAGTCATCTCCCCTCCATCCGAGGGGTGGAATCTGGGCAAACCCTTTGGAACAGCAGTATCTAAGGTCTTTTTCTTAGTGAAAAAGAAAATCTGTCTCCTCCCCAGATTTATTGCTGCCCTTATTGCCATTTCTTCCCTGACAGGTCTCCTGTGGGTAAGCGTTGCTAATGAGGGAACCCAGATAATTAGTAGAGGGAATTGGAGTCAAAGAGAGAAACAGTGGAAGACACCATCCTACTGTCCTATTTAGTAAAACCAGTATCTGAACAGAACAATAGGCACTCTCCCTGTGGCCTGAGGGAAACAGTAGACCAGAAAAGAGGCAAAAGACAGGCAGAGAGGGGATTAGTACTAGAGGAGGAATAAGGAAGGGGAGACTCCCCAGGGAAAAATCAGCACTACCCTTGAGAACTATGCCATGTGCCTCCCAGCCCTAAGCCCTGAACTTGAAAAGGCCCCATTCTGTCCTTCCTCTGGCCACATCCCTCCCTATTGAATAATGAATCTGTAGAAGCAGGACACAGGAACTTCTAGAGCTCAAGACTCCTTCCAAGACCACCTGTGGGTGCCCAGGAATTTGGAATTTCCAGCTCAAATGGCCTGAGCCCCTTTCACAGTCTGTGCAGGCCTCTTCCCTCAGCCCCAGTTCTCAAAGGTGAACAGCACTCCTGATGGGCTGGCTCCAAACCACAGCTTCAGGGGTCCAGAAATTCCTAATTTGAACTTGGCATTCTAAGTTGTCTAGAAGGATAAGGATACATTTTATTTCACAAATTATTGGATGATTTTTAAATATTTAGACATATGATATATGGACCTATGTATCTTACCCCAGATCTCACAATGTTAAGGGTAGGCCTATTTAAAATAAAAAGTGCTTAAGACCAGAGAACTATATATTTAAGGAGAAAATGTGTTTCTCTGCTACTTAGTAAAAGCCCATTAACACTTAGATATTTATTTAAAGTTACTGAGTTATCTTGAAAATTTCCTCTGAAATCCAGTAGACCCCTACCATATCTATATATAAAATCATAATTCTCCAAAGATGTTTGGTGTACCTAACTATTGGAACTTGTTGATTTCTTAGTTTCCAACAATGGTGTGGTTCCTATCCTTAGGGGACTTATCTGGCTCTGATCTCATCTCTACTGGGGCAGCCCCTCCCAATCTCTTCTCCTCAGCCTGGCCTCAGTCTCCCTCCCTACCCACCCCCCCAATTTTCATTAGTAGAATTGTAATAAAACAAAAGTCATATTCTTTTAAAAACATGACAAGATTTTCTGTTATTTGGGTTTGTTTGTTTTTTAATAGCAAGTGGAGCCAGGTGCCATAGTGCATGCCTGAAATCCCTGTGACAGGACACTGAGGCAGGAGGATCTCAGGTTTGAGGCCAGCCTCAGCAATTTAGAGAGGCCCTAAGCAACTTAGCCAGAACTTGACTCAAAATGAAAAGGGCTGAGGATGTAGCTCAGTGGTAAAGCACCCCTGGGTTAATCCCCAGTGCCAAAACATAAAAATAAAATAAAACAACAAATGACTTGGCTTATTTGTAGTCCTTTCTTTAAAACAAAAATCAGCTAACAACTGTTTTTTTTTTTTTTAATGACTCATATTTTTCCCTCTTTGGGGTTATATAATTTTAGAAGGAAACGTATTCCATTTTGCTATATCAAATGGCCTATTGTTAAGGCTTTTGCTGTCTGTTTTTTTCCCTAGTGGGAGTGAGGAAGAAGGCAGGCCCAGGTGGGCAGGGTCCTAGAAATGGACTTTAATACCTCCCACAGCAGGTGGAAGGTGTAACAGTGGTCTACTTTATGCTTTGAATATAGCCCTTGCTGCTCTGCCACTGGGACTTATTTTTACAATGGACATGTTCCTTTCTCCTCTTCTCTCCCTGCTCCTCTCTAATCTCTTTCTTCCCCATCCTAAACAGAGTTACCTCAAGAAATGACTGTCTCCAAATTAACAAGTGAATTACAACTCAGGCAGAACACACAGAATGTAGTAGCCTTTGAATCCTTCTTTAGAACCTCCCTGTTCCCTGGGATGGGCAGAATCACAGCCTTGGGGACAGGGCTGTGTGAGTCCCCTGTGCTTCTCCTTTGCTAACAAAGCAATAAAACTTCTTTTTCCTTTTTCTCGAAACCATGTCCTTGTTATTAGATGAGGACTGGGAACAAGGACCAGGCTTTCAGTAACGAGGGAATGAAGCCAGGGGGTGTGTATAAAACTATATTTGGAGAGGTGTGGCATGGGTCAAACATTAATCTGGAGAAGCAAGATCTTGTCATCTCATCAAGTCTAAGGGTCAAATTCAGAGCCAAAAATAGGAGATGCAGTCAGAGATCAGGAACTCAGTACTAACTCAAGTCCACTGGTAAAAGCAGGTATGAGATGAGAGCCCCGTGCTCAGGAGTAAAGCAGGTGGAGTCCTGATGCTCCCTATTATGGGATGAGCAAACGCCAAATAAACCAGGGTCAGATTTAGTGAGAGAAGACACCGCAACACCAAGCACAGTAGAACCAGCTTCTAGTGCTCAATGAATACTCTTCACATGATGAAATGGATTTCTTCACTAGTCAGCAATTTTTATGGGGAATATATAAGATTTATTGAAATATGCATGTTGCTCACAAATTCAGCAGCTTTCCTGAAGAGAGACAGAAGGAATATTTAAAATTCACTAAAACTACAGACGCAGTGTTTGCTTTAGACTTTTTCTTGCTACCAAATACATTATCACGTTCAGTCATTTAAAAACAAACATTTTCTTATTCTAAAACAAAGGAAAATCTAGTCTCTCTATCTGTCTCTTAATTGTACTTCTCCAGTCGGAGTTTAGAACTCATTATGGAAGTAGTGAGTCAGGGTCATTTCCGCAGTCTTCACTTGTGACAAATACTGTGACATTTGCCTCCGGGGTTGAGGAAGTTGATCTGCTGGGGAAACATGGAAAAGAGCCATGTGCACAGGTACTCGCATAGTACAACTCACTTCATGGGCTTCTCTGTGTGACACCCAGCCCCAGCCACAGTGCGTCATCTGGGAGCTCACTGGAAATGCAGACAATAGACTTGTGGGCACAGACAAAAGTCACATAATGACATCTTATCACCATGTCTCTAAAATAGTCTTCTGAAAACCACTAACTACAGATGGGAGTCTACCCTCTGGGCAAATTGGTTGTGAGTCATTCTCCATTTACCTGAAGTTTCATTCAGCTCTTTAGTACCCCATCAGGTTCATCTTATGTATGAACACACACACACACACACACACACACACACACTCTCTCTCTCTCTCTCTCTCTCTCTCATCACACACACACACACACACACACACACACACACATTTGGGGAGCGTACCAGGGATTGAACCCCAGGGGAACTTAACCACTGAGCCACATCCCAGTCCTTTTTTTATATATTTTATTTTGAGACAGGGTCTTGCCAAGTTGCTAAGGGCCTCACTAATTTGCTAAGGTTGGCTTTGAACTTGTGGTTCTCCTGCCTTAGCCTCCCAAGCCACAGGGATTACAGGCGTATACCACCATGCCCAGCCAATGATATATATTTATTTATTTATTTAAGAACCTAAGGGAAAAAAAGAAAGATCTCAAAGTGCCCTGTTACCAAGGAATCCCTGGGGTTTTGTTTTTTGTTTTCTTGAGGGGTTTGTTTTGTCTGTTTTAGAGGGAGTCTCACTAAATTACCCAGGCTAGCATCAATCTCCTGCACTCAAGTGATCTTCAAAAGCTCAGGGAGTCTCTTTATTCAGCAGCAGCAATAGGAGCAAACAACATTAGCATCCACCAATATATTATTATTTGCCCCAATTGAGTAAAAACTTTGTCACAATTAAGTGACAGCTGGAAGTGGAGATGTGGGTACTAGAAAAGACAAGAAATTCCTCTTACCTAGTGTATGTTCTGAAAGCAGAATCAGGAAGAACTAACTTCAAAGGCACTGAGGCAAAAAATATGGAATTTTAGTTCCTAGAACACTCAGAACCACTATTATCAAAAATGTGAAAGATAACAAGCCCTGGTGAGGATGTGGAGAAAAAGTAAGCCTGGTTCTCTATAGGGAATGTAAATTAAAACAGTCACTTTGGAAAATAATATGCAGGTTTCTCAAAACACCAAAAGTAGAATTAGCATATGATCAGCAAACTCACAACTGAATATATATCTAAAAGAAAGGAAATCAGTATATCGAAGAGATACCAGAGCTCCCATGTTTATTTTAGCACTATTCTATGAATAGCCAAGATATGGAAGCAAATTAAGTGTCCCTCAATGAATGTGAGTGGCTTGTTTTAAAATATGGTGTATATACACGATGGAATTCTATACCGGTTTTCTTTCTTTCTTCCTCTCACAGTGCTGTGTTGGAACAGAGGGCTTCATACATGCTAGGTGAGTGCTCCACCACTGAACTACGCCCCTAGCAGTATACAGTCTTTTAAACAAAGATATTCTATCATGTGTAACAACATCAATGAACCTGGAGGACATTACACTAAGCGAAAAGTCAGGCACCGGAAAAAAAACACTGTATGTTCTCCCTCATATGCAAAATCTAAAAAAGTCCAATTCATAAAACAGAAAGTATAATAGTAGGAAGCTTTGGTCAAACAAAGTTTCAGTTAGACAAGAGGAGTAAGTTTAGAGAACTCATGTATAGTTAATAATAATATAATACATATTTCAAAATTGCTAAAAGAATAAATATTAAACATTCTCACCACAAAAAAAAGAATGAGCCAAAGGATATGATCATCAGCTTAATTTAATCTTTTTACAATGTAAACATACATTAAAAAGCACAGTATACCCCATAAGTATATATAATTATTTGTGAATTTTTAAAAATTTAGAGAGGATAACCTGACAGAGTGACGTCAATACTTCCTCCTTCCTCCTATACATGTGAGTGATGATGATTTCACTACTTTATCTGAGAGCAATCATATTTCCTTCGTCATTTTGACATACCAGATAGTGGTCAGTGCTGGGAACATAAGAAACAATGATTTCTAGTGGTGTACCACTTCTTGGCATATTAACAGAAACATTTTATGAGCACTTACCTCCATAAGTCAATGGAATAAGTATTTCATTCCACAAGTTCCAGTCTCTGTTTAGCTTTTCTAAGAGCTTATGATCTATTTTAGATTATAAACTGTAAGACTATTCAAGTAGAAACAATTATGTTTTTGTTGTCAAGAATTAGATGAGTGCAAATGCCCAGATAACCATTTTTCCGGCCGGAGTGTGTCCCTGGTTACTGCCTCTGTATTCCGGGGAATAAAGGATCTCACAAGCTTATGAGGGGACACTATCTTAAAAAGGAAGAGAACAATAAAGAGGATAAAGGATTTGAGCACAAGGTGATGAAGCCTAGCAACAGATGGCTGATGAAGAAAGCTAAAAAGGGAAAAAACACTCATCTCTATATTACCTTGAGTGTTCTTCTCAGAAATTAAAGAAATCATTCTTAATCTTTTAGGAGTTTATTCTGAGATATATAATAAGAATCATAAAGACATAGAGATAGTTGAAAATGGATGCCTCAATATATAGAAATAATATCAGCTACCATTTTAGAGTATGCTGTGGGCCAACAAATGTAAAACTAAAGGACTGGTGATGGTTTTCTTATTTAATCTTCCCAATGGCTCTTTTTTTAACCTAATGATCAATGAAGTTTTATAAAACACCACAATCTTTTCTTCACTCAGTGGTAAAGCATCCCTAAATTCAATCCCCAGTACCAAAAAAAAAAAAAAAAAACACAAAACAACAACAACAAAATAATTCTATTTATATTTGAATTATGTTTGAAGTGAGATCATTCTCAATACTTGGAAGACTTATGTCCAACAAATAACTATTATAAATAAATGCAATTATGACTCCATTGTTTAAGGATGTTTTAGATTTGTACTTCCAATAGATCAGGAATAAATTTACTAAAGAGTTCAGGAGACAGTGGCACATGACTATAATCCCAGGGATTAAGGAGGCTGAGGCAGGAGGATTACAAGTTTGAGGTTAACCTACACTTAGCAAGACCCTCAGCAATTTAGTGAGACCCTGTCTCAAAATAAAAACAAAAAGGACTGGGAGGATAGCCCAGTGTTAGAGCACCCTGGGTTCAATTCCCAGTATCAAAAGAAAAAAAAGGGAAAAAAAAGGTCCAGAAATTTTAGCAATTTAACCCAAGGCGAGTTCTAAGAACACATTCACAATTGCTTCCAGTAGAGGTTGTTCATTCTTTAAATCTCCATAGTCCCCAGGACAAGCAATTTGGGGGTAGCATTCTCCTGACCTCTCGTTTTTCATATGAAGAAACCAAAGATCAGAAATTTATGTAACTCACCCTAAATCATATAGCAGGGTAGTTGCTATGGATTCTCCAAAGGCTGTTTGTTACACAATATTGTCATCTCTGAAATCTAAAAGTCCATATTCCACAAACTGTAATGACGTATCCCTCCAGATGCTCCTTACGCTCTCACGCTTGTGTTCTAGCATCTGAGCCATCTCAAGTTCAGATGTCTTCCAGCAGCACTTTCTTCCAGGGAAACCTGAGTCCCACAGTCAAACTGTGGGTTACTGGTTCCCTCTTGTCCTTACAGACATAACCCTGAGCTCCTCCTAATCCTGCTCAGGCAGCTGGTTCTTCTCCCACTACATTCTAAGCACAGCTGGAGAAAATCACTCCTGCGGACTGGTAACAGTAGACCATTTTAAATGTTAAAAACCACTCTGTAAAGCCTTTGGTCACTATTGCAAACTTTCACCATCATCTCTTTAGAACCATCACCTTACTCTTTCTAAAAAAAATGACCTCGCTTCCCACTTCACAGACAAAATTGAGCCCTTCATGTACATTTGAAAGGATTTCTTTAACCTCAGGTCCTATGTATATGAACCTATATAGACCTGAATCCACCCAAGTCTTACACAAGTTTCTAGATAAATCCTTTCTTCCCAGCTTAGAGGAACTATCCCTGTGTTCAAAGTTAATTATCCCCATATAGTGCGAAGTCCCATCTCCTCCTTTTTCCTCAGGAAACTTTTACCACTAATGTCCCATTTATCTGCTATATTTTCAATTACTCTCTCCCATTTTACCTTCATTTTAAAATACACAAAACAAAAAATGAACTCATCTCTCTTTCTGCTTTCTGACTGTCATTAACTCAGCAACTTTCCTCCATCACACCATCCACCATGATTGTCTTCCTCACCTGTCACCCAGAGCTATGGAGGTGGCCAACCAGGGATTAACGCTCTGAAGCCATGAGCTCAAAATGAACTTTTGCTACTCTTGAAAAGAAAAAGAAAACCAGAAGTTTACACCAAATCTCTTGTTTTTACTTCCTCAAATTCCATTTGCTTTTCAAAACACTTGAATTGGACTTCCATTTCCATCAGTTCACTGAAACTGTTCTAGCAAATGTCTGCAACTACTGTAATAACTACTTTTAATGAATACTATTGTTTATACATTCTATTTTTCATTGAATACAGTTTTAAAACTTTGTTCATGCAGTTATTGCATATTTTCTTAGTTTTTAAATTATATAGATACAGATTATTAGATTTGATTATTATGTTATACTTATGTTTCTTTTTTTTTAATATTTATTTTTTAGTTTCAGTGGTCACAACATCTTTATTTTATTTGTATGTGGTGCTGAGGATTGAACCCAGCGCCCCGCGCATGCCAGGCAAGCGCGTTACCGCTTGAGCCACATCCCCAGCCCTTATACTTGTGTTTCTGATGTGAAAGGAAATTTTTTTCTATTTCATTTTCAAAGTGGTTATTACTGGTTTAGAAAAACACATCACTTTTGTATGTTAGCCTGCTCCAATAATTTGCCCATTTGTTTTCTTTTCTATGTAGATCATTATGTCATCTTCAAATAAAGACAATTTTCTTTTCCAGTATGTACACCTCTTATTGTTCTATATCATCCCATTGGTTTAACTTTCAGTAAATAATGAACAGTAGTCATGAATTCCCTTGTCTGCAAATTCTTCTAAAGTTGCACCATTGGGCTACGGTTGTAGGTCACAGGTAGAGTGCTTGCCTTGCACTTGTGAGGCCCTGGGTTCAATCCTCAGCACCACATAAAAATAAATAAATAAAAATAAAGATATTGTGTTCATCTCAACTAAAAAAATTTAAAGTTTTGAATTAAAAAAAATAAAATTGCACCATTAACTATACATATACTTAATTATTATGTAAAGTATGTAAGTATGTATATATATACATACATACATATAATGTCTTCATATATATATATATCTTCTTATATATAATATCTTAATGTATATTAATAATCTTTTTTTTATATACTGGGGATCGAATCCAGGGGTGCTTTACCACTGGGCTACATTCCTAGCCTTTTTTATATATTATTTTGAGACAGGGTCTTGCTAAACTTTGAGTCGTCCTGGCTCAGGCTCCCAAGTGGCTGGCATTACACGCATGTGCCACTGCTCCCAGTTACATTGAGAATCTTTTATCAAGTTAAAAAATTTCCTCCCTATTCCTTTTCTGCCACGAGTTTTTATTATTTACTCAGGAATGGATGTTGAATTTTATCAAATCCTTTTTATATATCTGTTGAAATTATATTTCTTTTCCCCTTCTGGAGTATCTAGTAAATTTTAGTCATTATTTAATATTAAGCCATTCCTACAAACCCAGAATGAAACCTTGTCACGATGCATTTCTTTTAATGCACTGCTGACTTTATATGCCAATATTTAAGACATTGCACTTGTATTCATAAAAAAGAACGGCCTATAATATTCTTTTCTGGTGCTAATATGTGCAGTGTGGCTATTCTGGGTGGCTTTGCCAGTGTATACACTAAGCTGGAGTGTTCCCTTTTCTTTTCTGTGTCTTTACAATAGTTTAAGTAATAATTATTACTTTTGTCTCCAGTGTTGAAATGTAAACTCCCTGAAGGCAGGAACTGTGTTTGCTCATCATCTGCTAATCTCCCAGCAACTAGAACACAGCCTAACAGTAGGGAGTCAAAAAGTAATGGATAAATAGATCTCTCCCTATTTATACAAAGGCAGATAGTATCTTTTTATTGGTAGTTGTTATGTTTTATGATATTCCTTATAATATCAGGAATTGTGTTATAAGGAATATTATTTTGTATTATAGGAAATATTATAGAATTCCTTATTTCCTTTACTATTAGTTTCTTATATGATTTTTTAACAATATGCTTAATAGTGCCTAGCAAGGAGGAATCTAAAGAATACTTATGAAGCCCGTTGGGGTGGCGCATGCCTGTAATCCCAGCAACTCAGGAGGCTGAGGCGGGAGGATTACAAGTTCAAAGCCAGCCTAGAGAAGCACTTAGCAACTAAACAAGATCCTGTCTCAAAATAAAATGTGAAAAAGGACTGGGCATGTGGCCCAGTGGTTAAGCCCCCCTGGTTCAATCCCTGGTACAAAAAAAAAAAAAGTGAAATAAATTAAAGAAAATTTTAAGTAACTTGAAAGAGCACTGTGCCACCGTATTTTAGATGGGGCACAGGGCCAGGCCTAAACAAAGCTTTTCTCCAGTGACAGCCACCTGCCCTGCACCCCTCATTGTGTTCCTCATTAACCTACTCTTGCTGTTTCTGGCTCGATGCTCTCAGCTGTCCCACAGCGCCTGTTAGGCCTGTTCCTCTCCCTTCTACCTCCATAAAATTTACCTGTCCTATTTTTTATTTCCTCAGGGCTTAAGGCTTCACACAGCAAATCAGACAAACTAATTTTCATTAAAAGAAAACAGTAATTGGAGAAGCAGGAAATGCCTAGCCAATAAATGTGCATTTTAATAAAACATTGGGCTTTTTTTCTGATTTTGAAATTCATGCTTGTTACAGGGAAAAAAATCACAAAGAAAATAAAAAGCACACAAGGAATCTCAGATAAATCATAAAATTTTGGTTTTAATATAGCATAGCGGTTAAGATCCCAGACTCTATTGCCTAAGCTTGAATTCCCACCTCTCTCACTGTCTGACCTTGGGTAAGTTACTTAGCCTTTCTCTGTTTCAGCCTTCATCTGTAAAATAAGGGTTAGTGTTAGTACCTATGATTACTAAGAAGATAAAATTAGTTAACATATGTGCTTAAAACAATCTGTGGGGGCTGGGGTTGTAGCTCAGTGGTGAGCACTTGCCTAGCACATGTCAATTCTTAGCACCACATATAAATAAATAAATAAATAAATAAATAAAGGTCCATTGACAAATTTTATTTTATTTTATTTTTTATTTTTATTTATTTTTTTAATTTTTTAAAAAGGTAATCAATTTGTATTAATAAAGCTAATCAGCACACAGATTCCCTTAAATACCAGGATCTCACCAGATAGTCCATATGCTCTTTAATGCCAAGAAAGGAAATGAAGAAATCTTTTATTGTTTTGCTGGTTTTACCAAAATAAAGTTTTTTTCATCTTCATAAATAGTAATAAACTTCAGAGATTTTAAAGGTTTTGTAGCCCAGTATTACAAGATTTCTCATAATAGTTATCTTGACTTTTGTAAAACAAAGACTATTATATCAAATAGCCCGATTAAGATCAATGATCAACTGGTAGGGACAGTTTCCACTTATGGATTGACTCCACTGATTTCAATTAGTAATTCAAAATTACAAACATGAAAATTTTCACTATTATTTTTAATAATATAAAACAAAGTTTTAAAAATTGCCTAAGTACATTAGTCAAAAAGTAAAAATTTAACGTTAAATGAGAAAATGCAAAATGTAATTATTTTATGGTAACATTAACTAACCTTTATTGTTTCAACTGCTAATTGACTATGTTAGTATTATATATACCAAATTTACTAGTTACTTTTCTTACTGTTTTCTTAAGTAGTAAATAAAATAAAGAAAAATATAAAAGCCATTTTCCACCAGGGATTCCTTACAGTTAGCAGCAAAACCTATCAACAAGGCCACCCACTAGAGAGGAAATTTAGAAGATATGCAAAACCTTTTTTTTTTTTTTCATATGGCATTGTAATCTTTTTTTTTTTAAATTGGTTGTTCAAAACATTACAAAGCTCTTGACATATCAAATTTCATACATTAGATTCAAGTGGGTTATGAACTCCCATTTTTACCCCAAATACAGATTGCAGAATCACATCGGTTACACATCCACATTTACCCCAAATACAGATTGCAGAATCACAAATTTTAAAAATTAAAAAATAAAACAATCTGTGAACCTTAGTAAGGTAAATGTTAAGTGTTTGCTATTATTATTTTGGCAAATATCTTCACAGATAGGCAAGGCAAATCAACTGACAGGCAGAAAAGGGATTTATCTATAACGACACATACTTCTAAAAAGCATTGGAATCATTCTTTACCTAATTTTTTTTCTTTCTTTTTTTGCAGTGCTGGAGATCCAACTCAGTGCAAGTGTTCTACCACTGAACTAAATCAACTAAATCTCTAGTCCCTGTCAGTACTTTTCTTTTCTTTCTTTTTTCTTTTTTTGTACTGGAGATTGAATCCAGGGACACTCAACCACTGAGTGTTGTTTATATTATATTTAGACACAGGGTCTCACTGAGTTGCTTAGTGCCTTGCATTTGTTGAGGCTGGCTTTGAACTCACGGTCCTCCTGCCTCAGCCTCCCAAACTGCTGGGATTACAGGCCTGTGCCACCACACCCAGCAATACCTTTCTTATTTATTTTTGTTTCTTTTTATTTATACATGACAGTAGAGACTATTTTTACATATTCATACAAGCACAGAATATATTTTATTCTAATTAGGATCCCAGTCTTATAGATGTACATGATGGTGAGATTCACTATGGTGTATTCATATATGTACATAAGTTTTTTTTACTTTTGTCACTTAAAATTACACGATAAATATCTTCCCACATTTTAATACTTTTCAACCGTTGATGTTTCAAATGGTAAGTTTGTAGGCAGAATTTAGACTCTGCCTTTTCTTGGCCAGAAACATGTTTTATAATTTGAATTTTAATGCTTTTGGGTGGAGCTTAAACTCTAAGTTACAACAATTCTTACCACTTCCTATTGTCTAAACAGCAAATAAATCTAAAGGCTTTGAGGTATTTTACTTCAAACATGATTTTTAGTAGTTGTATATTATTTCATCCTATGACTAGACAATTCTTAACTAATTTCTATTATTAGACATTTAACTTGTCTATAATGCTAGGAAGAACATCCATTTTAAAAAACCCTCTTTAGATATCTTTATATTTTTTTTACAGCTCTTTTCCTTAGAGAACTTTCCGAAAAGTAGAAATGCTGGGTCAAAGTTTGAATATTATTTATTTCCTTATTTATTTGTACTGGGGATTGAACCCAGGGGTGCTTAACCATTGAGCCACATCCCAATTCTTTTTTATATTTTTATTTGGAGACAGAGTCTCACTAAGTTGCTTAGGGCCAAGATCTTTAAAACATATTGCTTAGTTGCCTTATAAAAAAACTGTATTGCTTTATACTTCCTGTAGCCATTGCCTTGAGCAATTACTGATACTGATATTATCAGTTTTTTAACTTTTGCCAAGAGGTCTATTTCTACAATAATATACATCTCTTAAACATGTCCTATTGAGGACAAAATATTTCCCCACCCTTAGCCTCTCAAACTCATTCTTTTCTCTGCTGCCCAGATAACTAAGTAGAAGATAAGAATCTTAGCTATATCCTTAAATGACCTCCAAGATTACTCAAGTGTCTCTATACTGCAAAGAATTTGCCAGAGGTAAATAACAGGAGTAAGATATGGAATATCTTTAGTCTCTGGTAACCTCTATCATTAAGGTATAAAATTAACATTAATGTAATTACTACTGTTAGTGTTAATAAAAGCAGCAGTTATCATCTATGCTGACTTTACTATGTTTATTAATCCTCGGAATAAACCTTTAGATCAGTATTATAAGTATTATAATAGACAAAACTAAGGATCACACGGGTCAAAGAAGCTTGTGTAAAAGTATATGACAAAAAGCAGTAAAGACAGAATTCAAGCTCAGGCTAATTTAATTCCCAAACCACAATACTAAATGGCTCTATGCATAGTATTATTACTAATAGGCCTCTTTCATTTAGCGCTTTTACTTCCTCAAAAGGCTTTCATACACTTAGTTTGGCCCTGATAATAAGTCTGTAGGATATAATTGAGAGGTATTAGAACTAATTTATAGATTATGTCAGTAAGCCAAAGTTTGTTGCAGTATACAGTAATAATAAATACAAAACCTCTAGTGTCTGTTGTTTTCCATTAAGGTCATAATCAGTACCATATTTACAGTTAGAACATAAAAATTACTCCCATAAGCACTTTGAGTTAGATAGAGAGGACAGCCCTATAGATTTTCCACTCAGACTTCTTTTAGCTGCATCAGGAATGCCAAATACAGAATTATGACAGGAGTTCTGGCCTACTCCAGCCCATCCTCATTCAGCAAGTTTGTTCTTTTTCTGTTTCTGCTCCCAGCTGACAGAGCTACTTTTAAAAAAAGAAATCATTTCTGCAAACACATTTGAAGCAGCTCATCCCTCTGGCTTTTAACAGAATAGGACTCTGACAGAATAATCTAGAAATTGTTTTCCAATGCTCAAATAAAAGTGCTTGAGTTTTTACTATTGGGGGAGGGTGTTATGCCGTTAGATTAAACAAAAAATATAAATATCTGTGTAGGTTTTGGCTTGTCCAAAATAGCAGATTTTGGACATTGCAGCTTTTGGACTTCTGGGCATTTAAAAATGCTCATATGCTGTAAGTGTTATTGCATAATTAATTTTAGAAGCTTTCTTCATAAAGATCAACACCTGTTTCTTTATTCTTAATTTGTTTCCTAATGAGTGATAAATTGGAGATAGAATATTCCAATTCAGGGCAAGGCTGGGGAAAGTTTGAGCCCAGGGAATGAGTGGGCGTAGCAGCAGGAAAGAAAGATAGCCTGGGGACTAACACCTGAGTTTAAGGGACCGAAGGGGAACACCAAGTGCAGGTGTGGGTTGTATGGGTACCCTCACAAAATATAGTGACATTTAGAACACCTAATATCCTCTCACACAGAACTGTCAGCTTCCTGGGTTCTAGAAAAAATAAAAGTAATATGCCAATCTCTATCCCGATTATGGGAGTTACCAAATGTTATGTTTCTACTGCTTCCTTTAAATGTACATCTCTTACATGAGCATGGTGGTGCACACCTGTAATTCCAGCGACTCAGAAGGCAGGAATATTGCAAGTTCAAGGCCAACCTCAGCAACTTATGGAGACCCTGTCTCAAAACATAATAAAAAGGGCTGGGGATGTGGCCCAGTGATAAAGTACCTCTGGCTTCAATCTCTGGTACCTAAATAAATTTATATCTCTTTTATGGTTGCAATAAAAATACATGCTCAATTAATGTTACCACTGTGTGCCAATGACAGTGCTAGGAAAGGATTTCTCATTTTTACAGTGCACCTGCAGAATAGTCAATTATATCTTCCATTGGACAGTTGGGAACACTGGACCCAGTGAGTCAAGTCACATAGCTTGTGAGGGAATAAAGCTAAGACCGGGATTCTGGTTGCTTCAGGTTCAAAGTCAGTCTTTTCATGACATCATTCTATTTCCTGATGACATATCTTTGTCTGCTAATTGCTCATATATTGTTTTGTTATGAAACTTGACCATGTTACTACATGGTCTTCATCATTGATCTTGTGATTGTTCAACATTCCAAATGAGATAGGCAGGCTCGTAGGAAGAAAGAGACCCTTAATAGATGGAGACCCAGAATTATGAGTGACCAGCCATGCTTGTCTTTAATTAGATGAACAAAACCTCCAGCATATGCTTGTACCAGATCAATCAGAACAAAAACATAATCTGCCGCAGCCCGGCTGGCTGGGCAAAATAAGCGGAGGGTGACGAATAACTTGTGTACGTTGATACAGCAGGAGTGGGAGCCATTTATTGCAGGACAGGAGCAGTATTTATACATTCCACACAGCTTATCTAATTAGCATAAACTAGATACAGCAGTCAACCAATCAGGAATCTCCACACTTAATGGCTTGCTTTTGTTACTTCTCAAACCACTCCCTCTGGCATTTTGCCAGGCACCATCCAGACTTGTTTATGAACTCTAACATTCCCCTGGCAAAATGCCAGGTGTTATTTTGACTTGTTTACAGACTCTAACATTTCCCCCTTTTGTTTAATTTAAATAACGACCATAGTGGTTTTTACAGAAACACCATAAATAACCTGCTACAAACAGAAAGGGAGGATACAAAATGCCACAATACCAAGCCAATTGATGGCTCCATGCAAGAAGCCCTTGGAAAAATTATACCAGCAATGACACCATTAGCAAAGATATCGAGTTACAATTTGTTGTAGATTACAGTTTGTTGTCTCAGTCCAGGTAAAGCAGTGTATCAATAGATTAACTCACAGTCCAGGTAAATTACAATCCAGGTAAGTTCTGCAGGCAGCTAGCTTGATCCGAAGTCTCGTCTGTTTCTCAGCCGAAGTCTCGTCCGGTTTTCAGCAACACTGGAAATTCTTCCACCTTGGTCTTTACCGGCACTGGGACGAAGGCAGGAACTCCGGATGGCTAAAGAAAATCCTGTAGCATTCTACTAAGAAAACAACCTTCTGAACAATTTAGTACATTATCTCAAGGTTTTTTTGCATTTGAAATAGCATTAATAGTGCTCATTACTCATCAGCTTCCAGGTGTGGGAGAACCATTGTAGCTTAGTTATTGGCATTGAAAATGACCAAACATCAGGGACACCAGTAGCGTCTTCTGCTGGCTGTAGTGCCTGGGCAGCCCCAGATGGCCCTGGGGAGTGTCCCGGACTCAAACTGCTACTGGGCACAGGGAGCAAGAGCCTGCGAGACTGTGCCTCCAGGTCAGGTCTAGATTTGGGCTCGCGGCAGTGGAAGAGCCAGCTCTCCGGCCAGGAGGCGGGGAAGGGCCAGTCGCCGCCGCCTCTTGGAAAATCCTTGCTGCGCTGTGACTGGCTTGCACACTCGGCAGCCGCCTCTCCGCTTCACGTACCCTCCGGTAAGTATTTAGTAATAGCCTTTTGCTGCAACTTTTTTCCTGATAATCCTTCTTCTTCTGAACTTTCTTTTTCTTTCTGACTAGAGTTCCTGGGCTCTTATCAACACATGCCCTAACTATTCTTGGTTCCACTGGGGTGCCTTCTTCCCTTAGAAATTTACTTCTCACCCCTTCCATATTTTCATCATAAAGACAATACAATACACTGAGACAAAACAAGACACAAACATACTGTATCAATCTTTTCCATTTTCTCGAAATGGCCATTTTTCCTCTCGCCCTATCTGCCTAGGGACGAGCAGATTTGCTCCCGTCCTATCTATGGACAGGCAGCTTTTTTTCGTCACTTACCCCCGAGTGTCCCGGGGCTCCCGGTACGGGCCACCATCTGCCGCAGCCCGGCTGGCTGGGCAAAATAAGCGGAGGGTGACGAATAACTTGTGTACGTTGATACAGCAGGAGTGGGAGCCATTTATTGCAGGACAGGAGCAGTATTTATACATTCCACACAGCTTATCTAATTAGCATAAACTAGATACAGCAGTCAACCAATCAGGAATCTCCACACTTAATGGCTTGCTTTTGTTACTTCTCAAACCACTCCCTCTGGCATTTTGCCAGGCACCATCCAGACTTGTTTATGAACTCTAACATTCCCCTGGCAAAATGCCAGGTGTTATTTTGACTTGTTTACAGACTCTAACAATAATCAATTTAATTGTCACCAGATTCAAAGACCTACACAATGTGCCCACAAGTGATTTATGGCTAGATCAGTTAACCAAGAAGAAATATTCTGAACTCCAAATATCAAATAATTGAAATGAGATTTGATTTTCAAAAAAGCTTGCCTGGGAACTTGCACATTTCTTCCCAGGAAAATCATCCTCTCTGGGAGGTGAAGGTTATCTGCAACCCCTGCCTTTGGAGTGTGTATGTCTTTGTCGTCTTTTAACCAGTCTTTATTGTGCCTTGCTTTCAATGCATCCTAAAATTCTTTTCAGCAGCATAAATCAAGAGCTCTACCAGCTGATTTGAGGTCTCACTACCCCCTTGGAAGGACCTCCTCAAACCTCTATCTGGTGACACAAAAAGTGAAGCCATGGGGCTGGGGATGTGGCTCAGTGGTAGAGTGCTCACCTAGCATATGTAGGGCTCTGGGGTCGAGCCTCAGCACAACATTAAAAAAATAAATAAATAAAATGAAGGTATTGTGTCCAACAACAACTAAAACAAAATTATTTTTTTAAAAAGTGAAGCCATGATTATATAATCAATTATTTTCCCATTTCTGATACTTTTAGGATGATAAATAAAGCTACAATGCATTTGGGAGTGGGGGTACTGGGGATTGAACCCAGGGGCACTTAACCACTGGGACACATCCCCAGCCCTTTTTTGTACAGGGTCTCACTAAATTGTATAGGACCTCACTAAGTTGCTGAGGCTGGCTTTGAACTTGCAATCCTCCTACCTCAGCCTCCTGAGCTGCTGGGATTACAGGCATGAGCCACTGCACCTGCTATAGTGAATGTTTTAAAAACTGTTTTAATAGAATGGTCCTCAAAGTTGAATCCAGGGAAAAAAAAACAGTATGAAATTCAGATCAACTTTCAGACTAGGCTCAGTGGCTCATGACTCAGGCAGCTAAGGCAAGAGGATCTCAAGTTTGAGGACAGACTCATCAATTTGTTGAGTCCCTAAGCAACTTAGTGAGACTGTATGTCAAAATGAAAAGAAAAAGGGCAGGGGATGTAGCTCAATGGTAAAGTGCCACTGGGTTCAATGCTTAATAACAAAAGAAAAAGAAAAAAGCTTTCAGGTGATTTCCATATTGATTAAAATCATTGATTCATCTTACTTAGTGAAAAAAAGAATACTTATGCCAACTTATCAATATCAACAACACATAAAAAATTAAACAATTGGAGGTCATGAATGTCTTGTTTAGTTTTAGAACTGAATTATTCATCTGATAAGATTTATATGTAAGTAACATAAACTCTGTTACCCTGGATAACAAAGTTATTATTATTAATTATTGATATTAATTTATAAGTTAGATATGTTCTTTACCTATGGCTATTTTCAAGCATATATGAAAAATAAGAGCTAGCAAAAGTAACTTTTGGCAATAAAGACATATATCTCTAAGATAATGAACAAAGAGGGTAGGAGAATAGATTGAACAAAAACAAAATTTTTGAAGTTGGATAGTAAGTATCTAATTTAGCAGATGATGCATTATCATACAGATGACACCTTATCATAAATTTTAATTCTTTAAAAATGTATGAAAAAACAAAAATATATGAATATTTGCTAATCTTAAAAAATTAAACACTCTGAGTATACTGTAGAATATATAGTTTTGAACATTATTTTTCTCTTACTGTGACTGAAGTTCAATTTGCTTTTTTTGGCAGGGTGGTGGGGATTAAACCCAGGGCCTTATACATACTAGGCAAACACTCTATCATTGAGCTACATCCCCAGCTTTTTAGCCTCCTTTTTTTAATTTTCTTTTACATTAGCAAAGATCTCTGCTGTTAAATAGCAGCAGTCACAACAGGCATTCTCGTCTTATTCATGAAAAGGCTTCTAATATTTCATAATAAAGTGTAATGTTTAATTAAGTTTTTAAATAGATAGCCTTTATTAAATTAAGGAAATCTCCTTTGTCTACTTATAATAGCTTTCATTAAGAGTGGGAGTTAAATTTTATCAAGTTTTTTTTCAGTACTTTAAATAATTATCTTTTTATTCTTTTTAAAAAAATTTTTTTAGTTGTCAATGGAACTTTTTATTTTTTATTTATTTATATGCAGTGCTCAGAATCGAGCCCAGTGCCTCACACATGGTAGGCAAGAGCTCTACCACTGAGCCACAACCCCAGCCCTATTCTTTATCTCTCAGTACAGTGAACATATTCCCTATTGTCACTTATTTTACTGAGATTAATCTTGATTAGTTAGGATTAGTCAATTCAACAAATATGTATGTACCTAATATATGCAGGTTCTGGTCTCGTCAGTTGGCATGTATTAGGGAACAGGCAATGATTGTATCCCAATGGAGTTTATATTCTATAGACACATCTATGATCTATTTTTCTTTTAACGCATTGCCAAATTTAAATTGCTAATATTAGACTTAGCGTTTTTATATTTACATTCATAAGTGAGATTGATTCAAGTTATGTTTATTTTTGCTTTTATGATAAACTTGTTGACTTCCCTTTCAAAATTAGGCTAACCTTAAGGAAATATATTGCTGAGCACCATGATACACCCCTATAATCCCAATAGCTCCAGAGGCCAAAACAGGAGGATCGCAAGTTCAAAGCCAGCCTCAGCAATTTAGCAAGACCCTGTCTCAAAATTAAGATAAATAAAAAGAGTCACTGGGGCTGGACTGTGGCTCAGTGGCAGAGCACTTGCCTAGCATGTGTAAGGCACTAGGTTTGATCCTTAGCACCTCATAAAAAAAGTGAAATAAAGGCATACTGTCCACCTACAACTATTAATTTTTTTTTTTAAAGGAACCACTGGTTTGATTCCTGGTACCAATAAAAAAAGAAAGAAATATATTGCAAGTGTTCCGTTATTTTCTATGCTATAGGAATATAGAAATAACTGATAAATTTCTTAAGAGGTTTTCTATAACTCACCCATAAAGCCACCTAGGCCTGGAACTTTTTTTTTTTTCTTTTAATTAAAAAATATTTTAAATTGTGATTTTTAAAATTGTTGTAAAACACATAAAATTTACCATCTTAATTTTCCCCTCTTTGGGTGGTGGGAATTGAACCAAATACCTCAAGTTCTCTACATCTGAGCTGCATGTCCAACACCCTTAACCATTTTTAAGTGTATAGTTCAGTAATATTAATTATATTCATATTGTTTGGTTTATTTTCCTCTTAAATTATTTTTACTACCTTTTAAATTGTTTCTATAGATTTTGGTTTATTAGTTCTCTACCTCTTTTTGAGTCAATTTGGTTTCTATTATCCCAGAAATTTCTGATTCACCTAGATTTTTAATGTATTGATCTTAAATAATGTCTAATACTTTCTTATGCTTTAAAATTTTTCCTGTTATGTACTCCCCTTTTTTTTCCTTTTCATGTTTTTATATTTTTCTCCTTTTCTATCTTTCTTTCTCTTTGCATCAGGCCTGCCAAAGATTTATCTATTTGACAGTTACCAAGAATCAGTTTTTTAATATAGTAATTAAGTCACCTTCTCTCTCTCTCTCTCTCTCTCTCTCTCTCTCTCTCTCTGGAGAGGGGATGGAGGAGTCTTGGGGATTGAACCACTGAGCTACATCCCCAGCCCTTTATTTACTTATTTATTTATTTGAGACAGGATCTTGCCAAGTTGCCCAGGCTGACCTTGAACCTGTGAGTATGCTGCCTTAGCCTCCCCAGTCTCTGGGATAACAGGTGTGTGCCATCATGCCTGCTCAAATACACTTTTGTTTAAAATGTTTTTATTTTGTTTATTCATATGCAGTGCTGAGAATCCAACCCAGGGCCTCACACATGCTAGGCAAGTGCTCTACCATTAAGCTACGACCCCAGCCCTCAAATACTTTTTATTGTTTGTTTTCCACCTCATTAATTTCTGCTTTTATTTCTTTTGATGATATCCTTCAGTGTTTTTCAAGGGTTGTCGATGATGTTCTTTGTCTAGCTTATTGAGTTTAATGTGTGGTTCATTGATTTTTCAATCTCTCACTTTCTAGAGTGAAACACTAGTGCATTTCTAAAGCCATACATTTTTTAAAATACCACTTTCTGTATACTTAAAGGTTTAGCTTTGTAATGTTTTCAGTGTTGTTTTAAATTTCAATTTCTATTTACACTTTAATTAAAGAGTTATTTACAAAAGTTTTTTTTTAGAGAGAGAGAGAGAGAATTTTTTTTTTAATATTTATTTTTTAGTTTTCGGCGGACACAACATCTTTGTTTGTATGTGGTGCTGAGGATCAAACCCGGGCCGCATGCATGCCAGGCGAGCGCGCTACTGCTTGAGCCACATGCCCAGCCCACAAAAGATTTTTCTTTTTCTTTTTTTGTACTGGGTATTGAACCCAGGGCCTTGTGTGTACAAGGCAAGCACTCTACCAACTGAGCTATATCCCCAGGCCTATGAAAGTTCTTGTTGGCACTATATACTTTTACCCCAACTCTCTTTTCACATTCGTTTCCACCCAGGGAATCAGTCCCCCACCTCAGGGCAGACACTCTCTAAACTAGCCCCCTCCACTGAGCTAAAGATGAGCATGCCTTCTTCAGCTGGTGGTCCCCAGACACTCACTTTACCCTGCTCCACCTTTCTTTATGCATCTCTTTCCTGGCCCCGCTGAGGCCCTAAGGTAAGGAATTCAGAGATCTGTTATTACCATATTTTGAAACAATGATTCTCAAAAGGAGGTTCAGAAAACTTTGCATTAGAATCACCAGCGGTATTAATTTAAAGCATTGTTTCCTGAGTCCCATCTCACATCTATTATGTCTGATTGAACTCAGGGGCGCTTAACCAGAGAGCCACATGCCAGCCCTATTTTGTATTTTATTTAGAGACAGGGTCTCACTGAGTTGCTTAGTGCCTCGCCTTTACTGAGTATGGCTTTGAACTCCAGTCTCAGCCTCCTTAGCCGCTGGGATTACAGGCGTGCCCCATTACACCTGCCCCAGTCCTTTTTACATTTTATTTTGAGACAGGATCTTGCTAAATTGCTTAGGGTCTCACTAAATTGCTAAAGCTGGCTTTGAACTCATGATCCTTCTGCCTCCGCCTCCTGAGCCACTGGGATTACAAGTTTGTGCCACCATGCCCGGCTCTATTATGTCTTTTGGGGTAGGGCCCCAGAACTTCCATTTTTAACAAGCTGAATCTATTCTAGCACATTGAAGTAACAATCATTGCTCAGAGTGACACACAATATGCTTTAGGCAAGTTCAGAGCAATCCAACTGGGTAGAAAGGTGTTAGGAATCATGTCATGTAAAGAATACTGTATTGGGATTGGGGTTGTGGCTCCAATGTAAAGCATATACTTCTGATCTATGCTTGAGGCCCTGGGTTCAATACCCAGCACTCTTCCTCTCAATCCCAACCCTTTCATCACCACCCAGCAACAACAAAAATTTTGTGTCAAAGGAAACTAAGATGTTTAAAGCTAGAAAAATAAAAGACTCGGTGGGCAGAAACCAAGATGCCACTTGTGCAAAAGGTCCTTTAAATTTATTCCATAAAGTTTTCAAAAGGTTAAGACAAAAATGTAAAAATTGGTGATCAGTTTTGTCTCTAAAGTAAGGAATAGATTTCCAACAATTTAAGCTCTTTAAAACTAGAATAAGGTTCTTGTGAATTAGTGAGTTCACCCCATCTGAACAAGCAGATAATGAGTGACTTACGCCAGAAATGTTGAAAAGGGACTTTTACAACAGGCTAGGTGATCTCTATGTTCCTTTCTGTTGGGATAAACACTAATCAGTGCCTAGAAAGACTTGTTCTAAGCAGGTGAGATAAGAAGGACTCCAAGGAATGTGATAATGAAGAAAATTTATAAGGGAAACTGGCCACGTTCCGTGTCTCCAGTGTTTAGGGTGGGGGTCAAAGCAGAACCATCTTGGTTGTAAAGTAAAAGAAAATACTCGTAAAAAACTGAAGAAATCCATCTGCACAGTGGGCGTGCAACCTGTCTTATATTCTCCCCCTAATGTGGGCACGGGGCAGCCCTCCATATCATCCTGGCCTGCTGCCACTGAGGAGCACAAATATTAAAATGTTCCAGCCTCTCCGCTGAGTTCCTCAGGTTCCTTTATGCAGATCTGTAAACAGTATGCTGAGGCCTTTGAAGCCCTGAGGTTGAACACTTTCCAACCCTCAGGATTCTTAAGATTCTCTAATTTTAGGTACCTGAGCTCAGTAAGAATTATAAAAACAGATACTAAGACCCATTTCCTCATAGTCAAAGATTCAGAGCACACTTAGTGAGTAAACAGGACATGTACAAAAACTGGTCTGAATACACAGGTGTGGTGGCATACGCCAGTAATCCCAGCAGTTTGGGAGGCTAAGGCAGGAGGATTGTGAGTTCAAAGATAGCCTCAGCAATTTAGTGAGGCCCTAAGCAACTCAGTGAGACCCTGNACCAAAACCCTTTTTGTTTTTGAGACAGGGTCTCACAAAGTTGCTTAGGGTCTTGCTAAGTCATGATGGAGGCTGGCTTTGAACTTGTGATCCTCCTACTGCAGCCTTCTTAGTCACTGGGATTACAGGCATGCACCACCACACCCAGCATTGTTCTTAAACTAAATTATTCAAATCAGAAATATTATTTGGGGCTAAGGATGTTTCCATTCCCAGCATTGAAAAGAGAGACAGAGCTCAAGGAAATATTGTTCAATGAATATATACCAGAGTTTAGGGAAATTTTGGAACACGGAAACAAAGAAAGCACTGAGAAATTTATTACTCTACTAATATTAGAAGTAAAAGTTTTACTTAGATAGCAATTTACTTGCCTTGCTGTACCTTATGTCATCTTCACTAAGTCTACGCTGTTACAGTTCTACGTTAAATAACAAAAACAAACTAATTATATATTTTGCGTAATTGTTATGTTACAACAGTAAGCTAAGACTAATAATATAAATCCACCATCCACTGCCAACTACATTCTTATAGTGGGTGCTCAAGTACATAAAAATGTGAACAAAAAGGCTTTATATTTATCTTACAGAGGATATAAACATCAATTTATAAGGAAGAGACACAGGCCTTATTCAGTTAAAAGTAATATAATTAACATGATTACAAAAGCATTTATAATAAAGCAGCAGAAGTGTTTAGATCACTTGTAGTTCCATTCGGAGTTTATATAACCTTTTAAAACAATGTCAAAACAATAAAATATGAGGCAAATATCCAATTAATTTGTATTGCTCTAGCATTTATTTCCCCCAAACAACCTAGTCTTAATTCCTATGGCATACAGCATGGTTTGGGAAAGTAAGAAGCTGAAAATTGGTCATTTCTGAGTTCCAGTTGTGTGGCCTGTAGGTGACAAAAGTGACAGTGAAGCTAACAGGGAAATGCAGTCTTCCCCCACAGAACCCACTTTTCCTACAGTCTGTTATCACAGTCTTCAGAATCCAACCTCGCCCTCCCCATCTCCAGGTCTCCAGCTAAAATCTCCCAACTCAATCTAAACTATTTATTTTAAAGACTCCTAACTGATTTCCCTTCTTTTGCCTAGGTCCCCTGAAATTAATTCTCAGCAGTGAGCCTCTCTTCTCAAAGCTCTCCAGTGACATTCTTTTTTTTTTTCTTTTTTTGAGAAAAAAAAAGAAAAAGAAGGTTTATTGCTTAGCTAGCAAAGGAGAAACAGGGAACTCCTGTCCCAAAGGCTGTGATTCTGCCCATCTGCAGGAACATGGGGCTTTTAAAGAGGTGACTCAAAGGCCACATTCCATGTGTTCTCTGTCTGGAGTTGTATTCACTTGTTAATTTGGGAGAGAATCATTTCTGAGATCTTCTGGTCCATCCCCAAAGTCTAGATTAGTTCGTTCCTCTGGTGGGAGTGTGCTCAGGGACAGAAGGGGAAGAGAGGAAATCCCCTGTCCCCAGAGATTAGGGAGGGGGAAAGATTAGGGAGGAGCTGGGAGAGGGGAAGAGAAAGAAACATGTTCATTTTGAAAATAAGGTGCATGGCAGAGCAGCAAGGGCTATATTCCAAGCATAAAGTGGACCTCTGTTACATTTCCCACTATCAATTTCTACAATCCATTTCTATGGAAAAATGGGCAAGGACATCTCCAAAGTGTTTCCTGCTGAAAGTGGGAGAAGTTGGGAGAAGTCACCCAAGTCCTTGTTCTCTCTTAGATGGGGCGGGGATAGCATCCAGCATCAGAGCAGTCCAGAGGTCCACAGTGGCAGATGGCAGGTGAGTGGCCAAGGCATACACAAGGCAGGGGTCATGGGTTCAGAGGTCTCAGTCCATAGAAGGCGGCTTCATTCCCTGGTGCTCCAGCAGGATGTCAGGGCAGAGGAGTGTGGCAGAGGGAAGCAGCTCACACGTTGATCAGGAAGCAGAGAGTGACATTCTGTCTTAGGGGAAAGTCGACATCCTCACGTTAGAGTCACACACAAACTACTGTCCATCATCTGTCTGCCCCTCGGCTACCCTGACCACTTTGCTCTTTATGAACAGCTCACTCCCACTTCAGGAATTTTGTAGTTGCTCTTCCCTTTACCTGGAAAGTTTTCTGTTTATTTGTTTTGTTTTTTTTTTTATCAAGAGTCCATGTGGCTTATTCCTTTCACTTCCTTCCAGTTTTTGCTCCATGTCCACTTTTCAGCAAATTATTTCCTGAATATTTTATTACCTTTTTTTTTTTTTCCTTTTCTCTTTTTGTACTAGGGGTTGAACTCAGGGGCACTTAACCACTGAGCCACATCCCCAGCCCGTTTTAAAATTTTTTGTTTTGAGACAAGGTCTAAGTTGCTTAGGGCCTTGCTAAATTGCTGAGGTTGGCTTTGAACTCACTACCCTCTGGCCTCATCCTCCAGAACTGCTGGGATTAGAGACATGCACCATCACACCAGTGTCTTTTTTCTTTTTTAAAGACAGCGTCTCATTACCTTGCCCAGTCTGCCCCCAAACGCTTGGGTTTAAGCAATCCTCCTGCTTCAGCTTTCTGAGTGCTGGGACTACAGACTACAGGCACGTGCCACCATGTCTCGCTGAATACTCTATTTATAACTGCAAACTTTACACATTCCAATACTCCTCTATCTCCCTTCTTTAAACAAGTTTTATTTTTCTCTATAGAATCTACCACCATATAATTACTATATATTATACTTATTTTCTTTATTGACTTATTGTCCTCACTAGATTGTAAGTTCCATGAGGTTAGGGATGTTTGTGTTTTGTTCAAGGCTATATTTCCATGGTTAACACAGTGTTCAATGCTTGTTGAATGAATGTATACCATCTACAAATCCTTTAGTAACTAATAAGAACTAGATGTACACATATGTGGCCCAAAGACTTTTCTCTAAAACTGTAGAGAAAAATAACTTTAGCAGAGGTACAGTGGTAGATGCTGTAATCCTGTAACCCCCAGCTACTTGGGATGCTAAGGCAGGAGGATGGCAAATTGGAGGCCAGCATAAGCAATTTAGTAAGACCCTGTCTCAAAATAAAAGGGCTAGGATGTAGCTCAGTGGTAAAGTGTCCCTGGGTTCAATCCCCGGTGCCAAAAAAAGAGAAAGAAAAAAAAAAAAAGCAGCATTATATTAACCATTCACAGAAGAATTGGGCGATCATTCTCTTCACGTTTTGCTTATTTTAAGAACTGATGCCATCACTTAACTTTCAGAAAGATATAATTCCTAAATGCCTCCACAGAAGAAAGGTAAGGAATAAAAATAGAGATTATGACATCCTTTATTCTGCAGTCTTCTTCCAAAAGTTGACAAATTCCACACCCCTTCACCAAGAGTTAAAGACCAGATATAGCCTTTTTTTCCTCTAAGGAAATGATTTAACCAAAATTAAAGGAAGAATGTACAAGCTATTCCCAGGAACTCATGGATAGATAGAAGAAAGACCATGTCCTAAGAAATGTCACAGACAAATGACTCTGAACTTTACACCCTTTTGAGAATTCCTCACGAGTGCTAAATGAGGCACATTATCTCATTTATATTAACACAGTGCTCCCAGAAATTGAACAAGACATGTTAACATGTGGATATGAAACAGAAAAATTCCCACATACAAAACCACCAAACTCAGATTTGGGAACTGAAGTTTCCTAGTCCTTCATTTGAAAGACAGTGGTCTAGTGAGATTAGTTCTGAAACACATTCAGATATTAGTAAAATACACTATAAATCAGATTACCTGGTTCTCAATTTCAGTTTTCATTGTATCATGCTACTTTCTAAATATGAGTGTTTTGACCAGGAATCAAATCATTCTACGGCATCTGAGTTTAAATTACTATCCCACCAGGAAATTAAAAGTCAAATTTCCCAGTAATTTTCCTAAAGTAAGTAGTGGAGGGTCAGAATGTTGTTACATACTTCAATAACAACTGAAAGTTAAAGGGGAAAAAACTCAAATTCACTATTATTCACATAATTGGGCCATGAACAGAGGAAAAGAGTCATTTGCTGTAAAATTTACTAGGCATAAGCATGGATTCTGGTGTTCAAACCTCCAATTCAAGTCCCAGTTTTGTTACTTATCAGTGGAAATCATCTTGAACTAAGAAACTATTTTCTTATTTTTTGTTGTTTTTGTCTTTAGAGACAGGGTCTTGCTATGTTACCTAAGCTGGTCCCAAATTCCTAGGTTCAAGGGATCCTTCTGCCTCAACCTGCCAAGTAGCTGGAATTAGCAGCAAGCACAACTGGGCCTCTTTTGTGTTCTTTTTGGTTTTTGTTTTGTTTTTGTGGTATTGGAGATTGAACCCAGGGGTATTCTACCACTGAGCTATATCCCCAGCCTTTAAAAAAAAATTGGGGGGCGGTACTAGGGATTCCCTAGTCCTTTATTTACTTTTTTTTATTTCAAGTCAGGGTCTTGCTTAGGGCCTTGCTAAATTGCTGAAGCCGGCCTCAAACTTATGCTCCTCCTGCCTCAGCCTCCTGAGTAGCTGGGATTGCCAGTATGTGCCACCATGCCTAGCTTCTTTTCTTGTTTTTTTAAAAGCAGATAAAACATATTTCAAAACAATATGTTGTATTCAATAAACATGATTTTGTAAATTAAAAATAAATAAAAATTTAAAAATAAAAAGAGAATAAGAACACTATTCATTTCATAGAGCTGTTCTGAGAATAATGTACAGAAAGTTCTTAGCCCATGGCCTAACACACTGATATATTCATATTGACAGATACATTGTATGTTTCAATCAGTATTGCCATCAGACATGAATGGAAATTATCATTTTCGCACACTTCAAACTTTATAGATATTTATTAAACAAATCTTCCAAATTAGAATGCTTGTTGATTTGAAACCTACAGCAGTTACTTTTATCTAGTCTTTAAGAAATGAAAAAATTATATAGTAAATTCATGCAATCATTCATACCCTGTAGTCCCAGCTACTTGGGAGTCTGAAACAGGAGGATCGCTTGAGCCCAGTTAACCACAAAGCTGGCAACCTAGCAAGACCTTGTTTCAGAAGAAAGACTGCAATAAACAAGCTTTTTATTATCTATTTCAGTTAAAAAAAAATGCTTCCCTCTCTTTTTTTAAAAAAAAAATACTTTTTAGTTATAGATGGGCACAATATCTTTATTTTATTTTTATGTGGTGCTGAGGATCGAACCCAGTGCTTCATGCACGCTAGGTGAGCCATGGCCCCAACCTGCTTCCCTCTCTTATTCATATAACCATTACTCAGTGGGACAGCACCCAGTTTTGAAGAACCCATTAGTTCTTGGTACCTTCTTGGTAGTTCAACACCGCCCTCTGCCGGACTGCTGAAAAATTCCAAAGCCAAATTAAATAATAAAAATTGATGTTTTCTCAAGTAAATTCTAAACAGTTCTATGGAATTGATCTTTTCTTTAATCACTGCTAGAAGATAGTCGGGGAAAAAAGCAAATATTATGTCCTTTCTTAGAAGACCACCAGAATGGTCAAATCTACCCTCCTCTGTAATTTACCCGGGAAAGAGGATTCATATTTCTCTTATGTCATCCAATAAATTTACTGGTATGAACCACCTAGGTAAGTTTACTGCCTCTTTGTTTGTTCTGCCCGTGTAAAACTACACTTTGTTTAACATGCCAGTGTAGCAGTTTGCCCAGTAACAACATTAAATATTTACTGGGTATCCTCTACGTGCAGGACACTGTACTAGGTAAAAAGGACAGGAAAAAACCTTCCCTGTCCTTAAGGAGATGATAATCTAGTTTCCAAAACAGGATGTGTAAAGAGGATGTGTACAAAGAAACATTCAGTAAAAGGCCCACTGAAGAAGCGTGCTTCTCTAAATTTGCTGCTTTGTGGCACCTTGGGAAAGTTACTCAGTTTCTCTGAACCTCAGTGTATCTGTAGTATGGCAATAACACCCAGCTCAAAACAAAATTTGCAAAGGCTATTTGAAATATTTGTAAAGGTCTCAACAAAAGATGGCTGTTATTTATTATGACCCTTATGAGGAAAATCTTGAATAATAATGTCCTACATTATAAATTTCAAACATACCTCAACATTATAAAAGCTATATATGCTAAACCCAAGGCTAACATCTTATAAATGGAGAAAATTTGAAAGCATTCCCTCTAAAAACTGGAACAAGACAAGGATGCCCTCTTTCACCACTTCAACAATGTCCTTGAAACTCTAGCCAGAGCAATTAGACAGAAGAAAGAAATTGAAGGGATATGAATAGGAAAAGAAGAACTCAAATTATCACTATTTGCCAATGACATAATTCTATAGCTAGAAGATCCAAAAAATTCCATCAGAAAACTCCTAGAATAAACGAATTCAGCAAATTAGCAGGATAAAAAATCAACACCCATAAATCAAATATGTTCCTGTACATCAGTGATGAATCCACTGAAAAAGAATTAGGAAAAATACCCTATTTACAATATTCTCAACTAAAGTAAAATATTTGGGAATCAACCTAACAAAAGAGGTGAATGACCACTACAATGAAAACTAAAGAAAGAAATTGAAGAAGATCTTAGAATATGAAAAAATCTCCCATGCTCCTGGATAGGTAGAATTACTCTTGTCAAAATGGCCATAGTACCAAAAGCATTATACAGATTTAATGCAATTCCTATTAAAATCTCAATGACATTCTTCATAGAACTAGATGAAGCAACCATTAAATTCATTTGAAGACATAAGAGGCCCAGAATAGCCAAAGCAATCCTTAGCACGAAGAGTAAAACAGGAGGCATCATAATACCAGACCTTAAATTATACAACAGAGCATAGTATTGGCACCAAAACAGAAGACCAATGGTACAGAATAGAAGACACAGAGACAAACCCACATAAATACAGTTATCTCATACTAGCCAAAGGCACCAAAAACATAGAGAAGACAGTCTCTTCAACAAATGGTGCTGGGAAAACTGGAAATCCATATGTGGCAAAATAAAATTAAACCTTATCTTTCACCCTGCACAAAACTCAACTCAAAGTGGATCAAAGATGTAGGCACTAGAACAGAAACCCTATGCCTAAGTAGACCCAAATCTTCACCATGTCAGCTTAGGAACTGATTTCCTTAACATGACTACTAAAGCACAAGAAGTAAAATCAAGAATCAATAAATGAGATGGGCTCAAACTAAAAAGCTTCTTTCTCAGCAAAGGAAACAATAATGTGAACAGAGAGCCTACAGAATGGGAGAAAATCTGGTAAATGAATCTCAGATAGAGCATTAATCTCCAGAACTCAAAAACCCCAACACCAAAAAAACAAAATATCCCAATCAATAAATGGGCTAAGGAACTGAAAAGACACTTCACAGCAGAAGAAACACAATCAATCAATATATGAAAAAATGCTCCAACATCTCTAGCAATTAGAGAAGTGTAAATCAAAACTACTCTAAGATTTCATCTCACTCCAGTCAGAATGGTAATTATCAAGAATATAAGCAACATGGGGCTGGGTTTGTGGCTCAGTGGTAAAGTGCTCGCCTAGCATGCATGAGGCACTGGGTTCAATATTCAGCACCACATAAATGTAAAATAAAGATATTGTGTCCACTTAAACCTAAAAAATAAATATAAAAAAAGAATATAAGCAACAATAAATGTTGGCAAGGATGTGGGGACAAAGGTACACTCATATACTGCTGGTGGTGCAACCACTACGGAAAGCAGTCCTTAGAAAACTTGGAATGGAACCACCATTTGACCCAGCTAGCCCACTCCTAGGTTTATACCCAAAGGACTTAAAAATCAGCATACAACAGTGACACAGCCACATAAATGTTTATAGCCGTTCACTTCACAATAGCTAACTATGGAACCAACCTAGGTGCCCTTCAACAGATGAATGGATAAAGAAAATGTGGTATAGATACACAATGGAATATTATGCAGCCTTAAAGATGAATGAAATAGTGTTTGCCAGTAAATAGATGGAGCTGGAGAATATCATGCTAAACAAAATAAGCCAATCCCAAAGAACCAAAGGCCAAATGTTTTCACTGTTGTGTGGATGCTAATTCACAATAAGTGGGAGGGTTAGAGAAGAATAGAAATACTTTGGATTAGACAGACAGGAGCGAAGGGAGGGGAGGCAATATAGGGGTAGGAAGCATGAATCAGACATTATGACCCTATGTGCATATATGATTACGCGACCAATGGAATCCTACATCAGGTACAACCAGAAGAATGAGAAGTTATACTCCATTTATGTATGATGCATTCTATTGTCATGTACAACTAATTAGAACAAATAAAAAAATTTTTCATTTTCTTCAAGTGGAAAGATATATAAATAATTTGCAACTTTTTATAATATTAAATATTCTTTCTAGCAAATAAAAAGTGATCTTGATTGCCGCAGTCCGGCTGCAGCAAAATAACTCGGGGGGTGACGAATAACTTGTGTACGTTGATACAGCAAGAGTGGAAGCCGTTTATTACAGGACAGGAGCAGTATTTATACATTCCACACAGCTTATCTAATTAGCATAAACTAGATACATCAGTCAACCAATAAGGAATCTCCACACTTAATGGCTCGCTTTTGTTACTTTTCAAACCACTCCCTCTGGCATTTTGCCAGGCACCATCCAGACTTGTTTATTAACTCTAACATTCCCCTGGCAAAATGCCAGGTGTTATTTTGACTTGTTTACAGACTCTAACACTTGATCAAACATTTGATTGAGTTGATAAGTTATTTCTTTTTTAAAATATTTTTTAGTTGCTGATAGATCTTTATTTTTTTAATATGTGGTGCTGAGAATTGAACCCAATGCCTCACACATACCAGGCACATGCGCTACCACTGAGCCCCAGCCCCAGCCCCAATAAGAAGTCATTTCTAATGGAATAATTTCTTTTTAAAAAAACTTTTTTGTAGTTGTAAATGGACAGAATGCCTTTTATTTTGTTTATTTTTATGAGGTGCTAAGGATTGAACCCAGTGCCTCACATGTGCTAGGCTCTGCCATTGAGCTACAGACCCAGCCCTAATGGAATAATTCAATATGAAAAATATCACACTCTAGACTCCTTTATCCCTAATGAGATTTAAGGAGATATTAGAATATGAATTTTCTTATACTTAAGTCATATGACTTTCCCAGTCCCTTGAAACATTATCTAAGATCTTAAAAATAATTGAATCATGTTTATGGTCCTTTACATATCTAACACCACGGAGCAGCCCCACAACAGAATCATGATTCTAGCAATAATCAAACTTGATACATTTTAAGAAATTAGAACTTATGAGTCTCCTTAACATTATAAGGCATTTTAAAATTTATTTCATGGATTTTTCATAATTTCTCAGGGAAGCAAGAATATAATAAATGCTTTATATTTAGTTTGTAGATGAGGAAACACAGCAAAACTAAGCATGGTATAAAACATTTGCTAAGAAAAATTAAAGCTAGGCCAAAGACTGTATGTATTATCTCAATTCTCACACTAACCACAGTAGCTGTTATTTTCTCCTTTCACAAATGAGAAAACTAAGGCAGAGAGGGGTTATGTAACTTGCCAAATTCACACAGAAGAATTTAATCCAGGGTGGTTTATTCCAGAGTCTGAAACTTTAATCTCTATCTTATGTTCTTTCTATTACTTAAAAATAATAGTTTTCTTAAAAATTTATGTGTCCGACACCAGTATGTGATTGAATAAATAAACTCTTCTTTACAGAAGAGTTTCTATTTATTTATTTATTTGTTTGTTTGTTTACTTATTTATGGTACTGGGGACTGAACCCAGAGGCACTTAAACACTGAGCCACATCCTCAGCCATTTCTGTATTTTTTAGAGAGACAGGGTCTCACCTCGATGAGTTGCTGGGGCTGGCTTTGAATTCATGATCCTCCTGTCTCAGCCTCCAGAGCCACTGGGATTATAGACATGCGCCACCGTGCCCAGCAAGAAATTCAATTTATAAGTGTAGAAGAAATAAGGAAAATAATCCCTGTTACGTAAACATCGGTTGTTTGAGGCAAGACCTATTAATGGATTGCTGATAATATTAAACAGGGACAAATATGAGAAACAAGATCTTTTCATCATTTTATTAAGTACATTTGTCTACATGATAAATACTTATTACAAGGAGATAAGTAGTTTACAGTGGAGAAACCCAGCAGATACCATCTAACCCAAGTGATCAAAGTTAGCATCATCAATAATAAGAAATATCAACATTATATTCTCCCTGTATTGAAAGTACATCATTTCTGTGATGATTCTGCCAGAACAACTTTACTCTAATAATGAGAAAACATTAGATAAATCTATACTGACATTTTACAAAACAACTGACCTTTGACTCTCCAGCAGTGCCATGAAAGGCTGAAAAACTGCCACTGATTGGAGAAAACTAGGACATGACGACTAAATGCAGCATGGGATTCTGGACTGGTTCCTGGACCAGAAAAAAAACTTAGTTGGAAACTGGTGAATTTGAATAAAGTTTTTAATTTAGTTCATGGTGTTTTGTTGATGTTAATTTCCTGGTTTTGATCTCTGCACTATGTACAAAAATCTTTGTAAGATGTTAATTTTAGGAAAGATTGGCAAAGGTTATAAGGGAATTCTATTTTTGCAACTTTTTTCTAAGTCTTATTTCAAAATAAAAAAATTGAAAAAGAAACAATTTTCTTAAAATTCATAATTCAACCTTTACTAATTTATCTTTCTCTGTCTCCTCAGAGAGTCCAAATTGGTAAATTCTTCCATGAGGTGACTAGTGTCACTGGGAGAGGAGCTAAGAATTATCATCCAAGGGTCAAACCTGTCCTTCATGTACTATATGCTTCTTTTTTTTTTTTTTTTTTTTTTTTTTAAATTAATATTTATTTTTTAGTGGACACAACATCTTTGTTTGTATGTGGTGCTGAGGATCGAACCCGGGCCGCACGCATGTCAGGCGAGCACGCTACCGCTTGAGCCACATCCCCAGCCCAACTATATGCTTCTTAATGAGACTGGATGATGACATTATCCAATAAACTTGTATATATAAATTGTAAAACCAAACATTTCAAAACTAAAGGTCTGCTGGGTACAGAGGCACAAGGAATCTGAGATAGGAGGATTGTGAGTTCAAAGCCAGCCTCAGCAACAGCAAGGTGCTAAGCAACTCAGTGAGACCCTGTCTCTAAAAACAACAACAACAACAACAAAAATCCAAAGAATCTCTTTCCTAGATTAGTATCCATAAGTCTCTAATCATGAAATAAAATCATTGCTTATGATTCCGAAATTTTGTGGTTTTTTTTTTTTAATATTTTATTTTTTAGTTTTCGGCGGACACAACATCTTTGTTTGTATGTGGTGCTGAGGATCGAACCTGGGCCGCACGCATGCCAGGCGAGCGTGCTACCGCTTGAGCCACATCCCCAGCCCCGAAATTTTGTGTTTTAATATAAGACATTATACAGTGAAATAACACTGTTAAGCTTTGCTTAATAAAGTACATTTCATTATCAATATGCTTTATACATGTTAACTAATATTTACTGTAAGAATGTAGAAATAACTGTGTAAAGCCCATAAACGTGAATAAACAAATTTATAGTTATCTAACATTATAGCTACACCCAAAATGTATTAACCAAATCCAAAGAAGAAAAGTGAGTGTGAAAGCATTTCCCTCAGGTCCTTAGAGTATTATTATGAGTCCATTTCATGAGCAGATACTAGCAGAAATGGACCAAGGATTATGAAGCAGAAGGTTTAGGGGAATGTAATAGTATTATTATTATTATTATCATCATCATCATCATCATCATCATCATAGTTGTAGATGGACAGCGCGCCTTTATTTATTTTAATGCGGTGCTAAGGATTTAACCCAGTGCCTCTCACATGCCAGGTGAGCACTCTGCCTCTGAGCTACAGCCCCAGCCCACTTGTTATTGTTATTATTATACCAGGGATTGAAGCCAGGGGCACTTTACCACTGAGCCACATCCCAGGTCTTTTATTTTTTATTTTGAGACAGGGTCTCACTTAGTAGCTTAAGTCCTCAATAAATTGCTGAGGCTAGCTTTGAGCTTGTGATCCTTGCCTCAACTTCCCAAGTAGCTGGGATTATAGGTATGGACCCAGCATTTATTCTCTTTCTTTAATGCCCAATCTAGTTAGGGGAAAACAAACGTTCACTATATTTATCAGGGTAAACTTAAGCTTAACTACACAACATAAACACAAATGATTGAACTAAAAGTGGGAGGGATCAATATGGATTGCATGATCAGTTTTATCTATTTGACATTTCCAAAAGAGCACCAACAACAGGGAAAAAAAAAACTGCCTTTTTTTTTTCTTTTGCTATTGTGTATTTTCAGTATTCTCAACCATTTTATAAAGTACAAGTAAGGGAAAAATCAAAGGATAGACGTAGGGCTGCACATCCTTATTTAAGATTTAAGTATAGAAATACCACATAAGCAGTGGCTCCTTCGAAGAGTTTCAGTGCTTTTTCACACATTTTTTTTTTTTCTATAGGTAACATCCAGGGCTGAAGGACTTACTCAGCAATAAATACCTATTAGGGGATGAACTGTATCCCTTTCAAAATTTGTATGTTGAAGTCCTAATGTCCAGTATCTCAGAATGCAACATATGTAGACAGGCTCTTTAAAGAAACAATTAAATTTAAATAAGGTCATTAGGGCAGGCCCTAATGCAACAGACTGGTATTCTTATAAAATGAGGAGATTAGCAGACATACACATTGGGAAAGATCACCCAAACACTGGGAGAAGATCACTATCTACAAAAGACCTCAGATGCCTTCATCTTGGACTTCTAGCCTCCAGAAATGTGAGAAAATACACTTCTGCTGTTTAAGCCACTCAGTCTGTGGTATTTTATTACAGCAACCCTAGCAACTTAATATAGCAACTAAAAAAGTATGCAATAGATATTTATTTAAGGAATGAATGTTGTATTTTTTTCGGCACTTAATTCTGCTCAAAGCTGAGGCTGGTGGCTGACTTTCCACCAGTAAGGCTGAGGAAACATTTTTAATGAAATAAAACATGTTGAGAGCCACAATCAAGTCAAGTTGGCGCCTGGCATTTTGCTAGAAGGAGTGGTTGAGAAGTAATGCCAGCGAGCCATTAAGATGATGATAATTAAGTTAAGCTGTGTATAATTATTAAGATAATGACTGATTGCTGTAACTGGATGATGCTAAATTGAAACAAGCTGTGTATTCAGTTGTGTATATAAACCTCTGCTGTCTGGCAATAAGGCGGCTCCTGCTACCTCGGGTGCCCACTACTTTTGAGTTCCCGTTAAGTTCTCGCAGATATTGTGTCCATCTACAGATAAAAAAATATTTTAAAAAATATAGTATCAGTATTATAATTGAAGGACTCTGTTCCGATCGCCAGCTGTCACCCTCTTGCTCCCACTTTAGACACAACCACTAATTTGAATTTGGTTATAATTTGCATGCAGCATTTCTTTGTACATTTTTCTACAGGCCTGTAGTCCTAATCAATATGCTACTGTTTTTTGCTTGCTTCCCAATGTTATGTAAATAATACCATATTCTACAAAGACTGTGTATGCTGCCTTTATCCCCCTACCATTTTTTTGAGATTCGACCACAAGGATGCCCTTAACTCTGGTTCATTTAAAAACACTGAATATAGTATTTTATTATGAAACTACTATTTATTATAAACAGGATTTATTTATTCATTCTTCTATTGATGGACATTTATTTTCAATTTAGGTTACTTTTAACTTTTTTACTATTATCAGAAATACCTGTAAGGACATTTTTGTACATGTCTTATAAACATGTAAGAAATCCTATAATCCCAGCAATTTGGGAGGCTGAGACAGGAGAGGGTTTGCAAGTTCAAGGCCAGCCTGGGTAACCCAGTGAGACCCGGTCTGAAAACTTATAAAATAAACAAATACAAAAGGCTAGGGATGTAGCTTGTGTGGGTGTGGGGGGAGTCCCTGAGTTCAATCCCAGGTACTGAAAACACACGAGAATTCTCAAGAGCAGTGAAATTTCTTTTATGACTATACACACTGGGAAAACATAGGTAAAGGACTAGGGCTGTTCAGACAGTGGAGACCTGCTCAGGGACTCTAGCTGTCTCAAGTCCTGCTTGGCCACTTTTGACATAACAATAAGGAAGGAAAGCTCTGTTCTAGATGTGTACCAAGAGCAGAATTTTTGAGCCCAAGAATGCATTGTCAGCTTTTTAAGATATTTCCACTTGCTCTTCAAGACATCACACCAATGTTTACACTCCTCCTGGCAATACATTGTTTTCTACATTTTCTCCAAACTTCTGTCCAAGAAAATTTTTCCTACTCTGAGCAAGTGTTCTTTTCTACCTATGTTGGCTAGGATCCTCTCTTGAACAATAAAGTACATTCTATATTATATATTAGAATTACTTACAAAACTACCATGGTCCACAGTCTACATCTTGAAAACTGCTAACCCATACAACGGTATAGAATTGGTTAAAAAGTGAACAAGAAAACATGAATTACATTCACAATAATTCCAAATCCATAGAATCAAAATTTCACTCAGACTAGATCATTTCAGCCTTGGTAATGCAAAGGTCTTATTTAAAGGAATTTTAGTTACCTGGCTCTTTCAAAATATTGATGGTGTTTCTGTGGATAGGAATGGTTCTTGCTGTGGGCTTGTTCCCACACAGAAATCCAGCTTCTTTGGTAATCTCAAAATCTCAAAAATAAATAAATAAGCAAGCAAACCTGATGCAGTGGTGCACTCCTGTAATCCCAGAAGCTTGGGAGGCTGAGTCAGGATTTCAAGTTCAAAGCCAGTCTCAGCAAAAGCAAAGTGCTAAGCAAATCAGCAAGACCCTGTCTCTAAATAAAATACAAAACAGGGCTGGGGATTTGGCTCAGTGGTTGAGTGCCCCTGAATTCAACTCCCAGTACCAGGAAAAAAAACAACTCACAAACGAATTTATTTGTAATCAAAACTATGAATTCAGGATCATTACTTTAAAAAAAGCCTGCCCGGATTCCACAGATGGTTGGCAGTCATGCTATACAAACTCAGCTAAGCAATACAACCACTCACTAGGACTATTATCAATTAACTTACCCAGAAAGCTGGAGTTATTGATTGTGCAGAAAGAACTCTTTATGCAAATATTTTTTTACTTAATGATTGGAAGGTATTAATACTTTCACTGAGCCAACTGGGATGAAAATTTTACAAATTATTTGATTCTAAACCTTTGAAATCACTTGAAGCACATTTTTTCCCAAGTTTTGCCTTCATAAAAATTGCATGCTTTACAAATTATGATGGAGTGGGCCAAATCTTCCCATGCATATTTCTATTATTGCATAGTAACACAAAATAAGATTATTATGGAAACTACATTTAGAAGTTATACTTACAAATTCTGAAATCAATTCTATTTTTAAACTTCCTTGTTAACAGGTATATTAAAGAAAGAAATGAGTTAAGAAAGCATACTAATCTTTTTATTTCCAATAACTAAAGCTAATACATGTCTGTGTGTATGTATATGTAAAAAGAGTGAGCATTTACCATGTGCAAGCTCTGTACACTTTTGGCACATCATTTCATTTAATTCTCACAATTTCTTGTGGTAGATTATGTTATCACCATTTATCAGAGGCAAGCAAGGTTTTCCCAATATTTTTTCAATTGCTATCAAATAGGAAAGCTAGGTAACTGCAGTCTCACTGAATTTTATCTTTACTTCTCTCCTCGTCGGGACTTGAAGGAGAAGTGTTTATACAATTCAGAATAACCCAGAGTTTGTCATATCTTTATTGTAATTATACTGAACCTTATTTACATATTGTTTTATATTGAGTTTTAATGGGGGTAAAACATGATTTTGATTAAAACCTCTAAATATACATTTTGGAAGAAGCTGAGGTGCATATAATTATCATTAACTAATTTACATATATACAAGTTTAAATAAAATGCATAAATGTAAAGATCCCATTTTTAAACTTCTTGTTGTCTATACTTAAAGCATTGATTTCTTAGACCCAGTGAAATTAAACGTCTCAATTAAGTGCATTTGAAGCTTTTGTAGCATAATCATTCATATTTGAAAGACATTACTTATTTTCCAAGTTTAAGATCTTTATTTTAAAATATATTTCTTGATTACAGTTTATTTACAGTCTAAACAAGTAAAACACTTCAATTGACTGAATTTTCTATCTGTTGCCTATAACAAATCACTCTGAGTTTATCCTGGATGAGTCACAAAGCAAGAGTTCGGACTTTATCACTGGTTTCAGCGCTAGTTTTAGAGAGATGGGGAGACAAAAAATGTTCTTGATCTGGAGACAATGAAAATGGCTTGTGTGGCTTTCTTCACGAAGAAAGTAACGCTGTCAAATTTCAGGACCATGGAGGCACCCTTTAAATATACAATTATTTTGTTCAAAATGTTTTTTCCATATCTTATCACTAAATACATAAAATAACACAGCCACTGACATCAATGGAATTTTATGGGAAATGGAAAAATCCCTTGTCAAAATAGGCATTTTCCTTCTCCCTCAAAAAAGTTATAACTGCCCAAGTATAAATAACCAAAAGGATGTAGATTCTTTCCATGTTTTCTTGGCAAACGATTAAGGTCTAAAAAAACACAAATTTCATGGACATGCCTTTTTCTCCTCTAGGTTCTTTCTCAAAAAAGTGCAGAAAATAGGGGGGAAAACCCCTTATAATACAGTCCAAATTATAGGTAAGAAACACAAAATTCAAGTGACAAGGGAGGTGAATTTTACTAGTGGTATTTGTAGGTGAATTTTTTTTTTTCATGAGCATTGTTTCATCGATTTCCGTAATGTAGGAACATTTTTAGTTGACAAGGACAGAATTTTAGGGGCTGGGATTGTGGCTGAGTGGTGGGGCACCTGCCTAGCCCATGCGAGGCACTGGGTCCCATCCTCAGCACCACATTAAAAAACATACCAATAAAGACATCGTGTCCATCTACAACTAAACAAATTTTTTAAAAAGAATTTTACATAACATTTGCTTTTATTTGTATCCATTTAACATAGTTATTAAAGACTTGCTTCAAAACACATCTCAAAAGTAATAAAACATTCAACTTCCAGTAGAAAAACCCGAAAAGAATGCATTCTTCTCAATTTCGGAGATGACAAAAGTTCCAAGTTTCCAGTGACTCCTGGTGTCCTCTCGAGGATCTGGAAGTTGGATATGCTGTATAATATCAGCCCGACTAAGGCCCTGTCTTAATCGACTACTTCTTAACGATAAACTGAAATAACTTACTTGTTAATGCTGGATACACTGATTAAACCCATCCCCAAACGCTGGCCGCCGTCTTAGTGGGAATACTCAGGAGCATCTAGTCCATCCACAACGCGGGGGCCGGCCGCGGGCCGGGGAGGCCTGCCGGCCCCGCTCCCCCCACGCCCAGCCGCGCGTCTCGGCGGCAGCGAAGTCGGGGCGCCGGCAGCACCGGGCCCCTCCGCTCGCCCCTCCCCGCCGCGCCCGAGAAGGCGCGCAGGCACGCGGCCACCACGGCCACGCTCGGTCCTTCTCGCCTCCGAGCCGGCCTCAAAATGAGGCGCCATCCTCTACCCACGCAGGAGAGGTTCGGGCCGAGGCCCGGGTAAGGCACCCACTGCCCGGAGGGGTCTGAGAGCCCAGGCTGTCGACCCCTCCGGGCGGAAGGAGGCTCGCGCGTCAGGTCCGTGCGCCGCACCTCCCGCGCTCTCACCGCGTTTTCCCACCCGGCGGAGGGGCTTCCCCGCCAGGACTCTACAGCGGAACTACAACTCCCAACGCGGTGGCCGCCCGGACTCCCGGAAGCCGAGGCCTGGCTGAGCGGAAGCCGCTGCGACCCCGCCAACAGGCCGGGTGTTAATTCAGCTAGAAAAAGGGGGCGGGAAGGGCTGCGGGGCACCTGTCAGCTCGCCACCATGAACGTGGTTTTCGCTGTTAAGCAGTATGTCTCCAAAATGATAGAGGACAGCGGGCCCGGGATGAAAGTGCTTCTCATGGACAGAGAGACGGTGAGTTTGCTTTTGCTCAGTATTTGTGTGTGAAGGAACCCTCCCTCCCTGAGAAGGTCCCCTTTCACCATAGGGTTTAGTATTTAATGCAGATCCCAAGGTTCGGTTCTGCGCGGGACTGAAAAGTTGCATAAAGCTTGCGCAGTGGGTTTCCAGTTAAAGGCTTTCACTGCTGCCCACAGACTTTTGTACCTGGAACGGCGTCTCCGCCAAGAAGTCATTCCTGGGAGAGCGGTGGGAACCTTCGGGGTGCCTGGGATTTCCCTCAACCTGGCACTTTTAAAATAAAGCTGTCGGAGGCTTAAGCTGATGCCTCGGGTTATTTGTTGGCCACAGATTTTTAAAAAAAGGAAAAAAAATAAAACTCTAAGGCTACGGATAAATTATTTTTGGAAATTTATGGATTGTTTGTGTTCAGAGAGATCGTGTTTTTCATTCTGCTACATTACTATACTTTTTGGATGTTCCGTAGATGTTATTCGGTATGTTAATGTGTAAATTACCCTAAGTACTAGTGGGAAAAAAAGATATAATATTGATGCTTGTTTTTATTATTCTGAGCTAGCATAATCTTAGTTCATTCTTCTTCTTTACAGACTGGCATAGTGAGTATGGTATACACACAATCGGAGATTCTTCAGAAGGAAGTGTACCTTTTTGAACGCATTGATTCTCAAAATCGAGAGATCATGAAACACCTGAAGGCAATTTGTTTTCTTCGACCTACGAAGGTACTATGTAAATCGACCTGCTGTCTGCTTAGGCAAATGCAGAACTCTCTGATCTGAAAGCAAAGAAGGCAAAATAAATTTGTATTATCATCATTTGTGGCATCATAATTATCATGGTTTGTCAAGAGTTATAACCTTCATTGTTCTCCTTTCCATAGCTCGGTTTACCCCTTACAGCCATTTCTTATTTCAAGATATCGTTTAGCTTCACGGTTACTCCCAAAGTCATAAGCAACTCTAAGACCCACATCACTTTATTCCTGGACCGACCTCCATACTTACTACTGAACACCATTTCCACTTAGTCTTATTACTTTCTTGAGCTTTTACCATTTCATTCACGTCTATGTTCAGGAAACGATAATGGCTCAATTTGATCTCCATGATTAGTAGCTTAGCAAAGTCCTCCTTCAGCTGGTTTGGTCTGCCCTTACTTATCCTACCTTTCTATGTACTGATTTTCTTCCTCCACTCTAACCAACTAGGCTTTTTTATCATCCCTCGACATGGTCATTCCTGTCCCTTCTTTGTTTGTTTTCCCCTAATCAAAGGATCTTTAGCCATTTGTCAGTTTTTGTTCATCAGCTTCTAAATCTAGCTTGAGTATCTCCTTTAAAAATTCTTTCCTATTTCAATCTCAGTTTGTACATTCTCTTGCCTCATTCATATTCTTAAATTCTAATGCACTTTTATCACATTTGTATTTTCCAAAATGCAAATCTGATCATGTCATCCCTATTTTAAATCTTTGAATGACTTATTATTGCTTTTATGATAAAACAAAATTCCTTTCTTGTTTTCTACAAGGCCCAATATAGGTCTAAATCCTACACTGTCTCCAGTCTCATTTCAAATCATTTCCCTTTTTACACCCTGCACCTTAGCCACACTAATCTTTTAGTTCACACTATTCTCCTTGTTTCATCAGGCCAGAGGACCTTTGCATGGTCTCTTCTCTTTGCCTGGAACTTCTTCATCCCTAAACAAACCTTTCCTGGCCTTCCTGACCTTTTATAAGCACTTCCAGCACCCATCTTCCTCTCTCATCACTTGTCATGATAGAAGTTGTGAGGTATAAATGATTACTTAATATCTGTCTCACCTACTAGCAGTAAGCTCCATGACAGCAGAGATGTTATCTGTTTTTCTGACTTTTATGTCCCTCATATCGGACACTCGATAAATAGCTGCTGAATTAATGAATACATATTGTGTTATGGTGGTTTCCAATTGTTTCACATTTGTACTCATGAAACTTTGGCTTGAGAGGGATCTTAGAGATCATTTAGTTCATTATTTCCTACATTTTTAATGAGAAAATATCATTCACAGTTATATATTTTCTCTCAAACTCTCAGGCTTTGTTATTTTTATCTAGCATATTGTGAGGAAGTAATATTAAGTTTAAAATATTTTTATTAAGAACAGTTCTTAAGATTATATCATAAAATTAATTTTTAATTTATTTTAAGTCTAAATGATAGTTAAGCTTTTTTCCATTTAATAAGCAATGTGCATTTCTTTTTTGTTTTACAGTACTGGAGATTGAACTCACAGCTCTTTACCACTGAGCTACATTCTCCAATCTACAGTCTTTTTTTTTTTTTTTTTTTTTTTAGTTGTAGATGGATACAATACCTTTATCTTATTTATTTATTTTTATGTGGTACTGAGAATCCAACCCAGAGCCTCACACTTGCTGGGCAAACGCTCTACCACTGAGCCACAACCTCAGCCCCTACAGTCTTTTTTTTTTTTTTTTTGGAGACAAGATCTCACTGAATTTCTGAGGTTGGCCTCAAATCCTGCTTCACCCTCCTGAGCAGATGCGATTACAGATGTATACCACTGTTCCCAGCTATAATGTGCATTTCTTAAACTAATTTTAATACTGTATTCATGTGATATTTTTTAAAAATTCAGGAATTATATATCATGTTTACTTTGGAGGCCCAATTTATAGTGAAATTTAACTATGGGTACTACAAAAAAAAAGCATGCAATTTGATATTATGTAATTGGAATTCTCATATTTCAACCACATAAAAATAACTCATTTTTTGCTTGTAACACTCATTTTATTTTAAAATAATACAATTATAGAAAAGGTCTTTGCCTGATGTTGCAAATATTTACAAATATTGCTGTTGTTCAGACTCTTAGGTCCAATAAGTTAAAAGCCGAAGTGAATATAATTAACTATATTTTCTCTTGAATGTTGTTGAAGGACCAGACGCATTTTGATGTTTGGGGTGGAAATTTTCATCAGATGAATATAATTTATAGACAAGCAACTTGAGGCAAATTTGAAGAAATATTATTAATCTTATGTTGTATTTCAATATGTGGCCTTTATATATTTAACTTAATTTGGCCAGGATAATTCAGCTAATTAATATTTAACATTAATTAATATTACCTGTATCCTATAAAATCATGTGTATGATTCTGATCATTATGTTTAATGTAGCTCTTTTTTTGTCCCCAGTCCTCACTGCCCAACATACACACAGTCTCAACCTCAGCATACAGTAGGCCCTCAGAAAATCAATGAATGAATGGATAATACTTGTTATTTTTTTATTTAAGCAACTCCCCTCATAATTTGTTTGCTCTTTATTTTCTAGGAGAATGTGGATTATCTAATTCAGGAGCTTCGAAGACCTAAATACAGTATATATTTTATTTGTAAGTATGTTAATTCACTTTTTCAATCATATACTTATATCCCCCCTAGTATGTTCCACTGAACACTTCATATCAAGTTCATTGAATTCATCACCATAAAAATCTAGTTTAGTTAGTGTTCAATCAAAGTATTATAAGTATTGTGACCAGCATTCTCTTTCAGAGAACTAAATATGGTTTTCATTCATTGATTGCCTTGATTTTAAAAATTTAAGTGTTTTTTGTGACTTTATCTTATTTATTTATTTTTAATGTGGTGAGAATCGAACCCAGTGCCTCACACATGCTAGGCAAGCACTCTACCACCGAGCCCCAACCACAGCCCCTAAAAATTTTAAGTCTTATTTGCCTTTCAAGATGCTTAATAAGTCAAAAGTTGTAAGTAGCCAAATTTTATATCCCACCTCCATCAAAACAAAGTCTATATTTATTCCTATTTTTCACTTATGAATTGAGGTATATAAACTGATTTATTTATTTGGGAGAGGATATACTTGAGTTTGTTGGAAAACCAGAGGTTTCTTTATGTACCAGATGAAAACATCCCAATTCTCTTTGTCACTTTATCTAATTCATGAAAGTATAAACCACCGGGAAGTTATCTCTTATGTGTATACCTTTTTTAGGTAGAGGTTGCATAGGGAAACTATGGAAGTAAACTAGGTTTATGTTTGCTATACAATTTATATGGATTTTTCTGATCTAATACATTCTGCTATGGAAATTACATCTGTTCTCCTCTAGATGTCATTATTGATCTTTGTAGGATAGCTATAACCTATTTGGTAATGTTCCCAAAACCAAGAACAAAACATAACACTCACTTAACTTACTTAATAGTAAGCAGGGCATTTGAGAGGTTTTAAAAATAACTTAAAGGCTTTAGAATTTTAGGGTTTAGACTATAAGGCATACATATTTTCTTTAATTATATCCAGGGGGCCAGCGTTGTGGCTCAGTGGTAGAGCGCTTGCCTAGCATGCCTGAAGCACTGGGTTCAATCTGTCACCACATAAAAATAAAAACAAATAAAATAAAAGTATGTGTCCATCTACAACTAAAAAATAAAATATTGAAAAAAATGATACCCAGAATTAACATTTGTAGTAAGACTAAATATTTTATAGAGTTGTATCATTTTATTTCATTTGGCTCTTTGCAACATTCCAAGAGGTAAAAATAGGTTATTTTATTTGTCTCTCATCCTAGGTTTTGTTTAGGGCTAACAGTCACAGGTTTTCCTTCTTTCTTTCTTCCTTTCTTCCTCTCTCTTTCTTTCTTTCTAATTTTCCTTCTTTCTTCTTTATTTGCAGTACTGATGATTGAACCTAGGGCCTCACCAGTGCTAAGCAAGTTGTCTGCCATTGAGCTATATCCCCAACAGACCATTTTACTTTTGAGATGGTCTTGCTAAGTTGCCCAGGCTAGCCTTCAACTTGAAATGCTCCTGCCTCAGCTTTCCCAGTTTCTGGGATTATAGCCATGGGCCACTGCCCCTGCAGCTTTCCTTTTTTAATTAAACTTTTTATTTTGAAATAATTGTAGAGTTACATGTGCTATGATTTGAATATGATTTATCCCCTCTAAAATTCATGTTGAAATTTAATCGCTGTAGTAGGATATTAAAAGGTAGGAAAATTTAAGAAGCAATTGATATAAACTTTAAGAGGTTATTGATCCATTTATGTGATTGAGGTGTTAATGTGTTATTTGAATGGATCTGCTTTAAAAGCTTAGATTGGCTAGGTCTCTCTGTCTTACCATGTGATGCCTTGCACTGCCTCAGGACTATACCAGCAGGAAGGCCATCCACAGATGCTGCCCTAATCTTTGGACCAGAACCATGAGCCAAAATAAACTTCTTTTCCTTATAACTTACCCAGTTTGAGGTATTGTGTTATTAGCAGCTGAAAACTGACAAAGATAACATGCAGTTGTTAAAAATAATACAGAAATCTCATATATCTTTTACCCATTTCCCCCTAATATAGCATCTTACATGACAATATTGTGTACAAAAACACAACCAGCATATTAACATTGATACATTCAGGTTATAGAACATTTCTGTCTCCACAAGGTTCTCTCTCATATTGGGCTTTTATGAGCCATGTCTACTTCTTTCCTACCTTAATCCATCATTAACCCTGGGAACTACTGCTCTGTTCTCCATTCTGTAATTTTGTCATTTCAAAAGTATGGAATAAATGGAATCATACAATATGTAACCTTTGGGGATTGGCTTTTTTCACTTAGCATAGTTCTCTGAAGATTCATCCAGGTTGTTGTGTATATCAGCAGTTTGTTTCTTTTTATTGCTGAGTAGTATTCCATTGTAAATTTTATTTAACTATTCTCTGTTTCTAGTTTTGACTACTACAAATAAAACTACTTTAAATATCTTTATATAGGTTTTTATGTGAACATAGTCTTTATTTATTCAGATAAATAAAGCTTAGGAATGCAATTGCTGGGTCATGTGGTAGTTATTTGTGTTTAGTGTTTTAAGAAACTGCCAAATATTTTCCAGAATAACTATATCATTTTACATGTCCACTAGCAATATACTGGTGATCTGGTTTCTTTGCATCTTCTCAGGCATTTGGAATTATCTCTGTATTTTATTTCAGCATTTTTTAGTCTTATCACAAGCTAGGTCCTCTGTTAATATATATAAATAAAATATCCACACATATTCATGTATGTATGGGTGTGTAATATACATGTATATATTTGGCAGCATAGAGAATATCTATACATATTCATATTCTCTATGCTGCCAAATTTAATTGGATTTATAATATAAATACTGTTTTACTAAGACTCTACTAAAAATTGAAGGGGGTCATGTGACAAAAGACCATTTTATCCTGTAAAGAGAGTTCTTTCATGCAACAATTGAGATTAAGGATAGTAATGATAATTAAGAGTATTTACTGGGCTGGGATTGTGGCTCGGCATTAGAGCACTCACCTAGCATGGGCGGGACCCAGGTTCGATCCTCAGCACCACATAAAAGTAAAGGCATTGTGTTGTGTCCATCTACACCTAAAAAATAAAAAAAGTTTAAAAATTTAAAAAGAGTATTTACTCTTCTGCTTCTAAAGATTGTTTAATTCAAGACATAACTATGAAGTGGAAGAAAAAAATTATATTAGTTAATACTAAATCTATGAAAAATAGATTTGTTAAAGTAAACTAAAATATATTTTTATACTAATTTTGGGGGGCAAGGTACCAGGCAATGAACTCACAGGCACTCAGCCACTGTGCCATATCCCCAGTCCTTTTTTTATTTTATTTAGCGACAGGGTCTCACTTATTGCTTTTTGCTGAGGGTGGCTTTGAACTCCTGATCCTCCTGCCTCAGCCTCCTGAGCTGCTGCGAATACAGACTTGTGCCACATAGGCAGCTATTGGAATTTTATGCATTATAAATTTTTAGCACAATTTATATTGACACTAAACTGTCCTTTTGTTTATCTTTTTTCTTATCATTTTTTGGCATGTTTTAGGCCTACTAAATTGGTTATATAACCAGCTCTTCCTCTTATTAAAAAACTTTTTATTATGAAAATTTTCAAATGTATAACAATATAACAAATCTCAATGTACCCATCACCCAGGTTCAACAATTATTGAGCCATGCCCAATCTTGTTTTAGCTATGTTGATACCTTCTCCTCCATCAATATTATTTTGAAGCAAATCTAAGACATCATACATTTCATCCATAAGTATTTCAATATGCCTCTCTAAAAGATAGATTAATTTTTATAAATACTAGTATTTTAGACAAATAAAAAATGAAAAATAATTCCTTAATATTTTCAAATACTCATTCAGTGTTCAAATTTCAAATTCTCTAATGTCTTTTTTTTTTCATTGTTTGTTTGAATCAGGATCAAAATAAAGTTCACATATTGCTATTGGTCAATATGTTGAATTTCTTTAATCTTCTATAGGTCCCTCTCTTCCATTCAATTTATTTATTGAAGAAACTAATTTTTCCTCAGCCTGAATCTTGCTGATTGTATCCCTGTGGGGGTAGTTGTACATGTTCCTTGCAATTCAAAATATTCTTCTTTCCTTGTACCTATAAATTTGTAAGTGGATATGGAGCCTTATTTAGATGTCTCAGTTTCCTTTTGGAAAGAATAATTAAGTGATGTGGTATAGTTTCATTGGATGTTTCTTCTTGTGATGCTAGCAGCTGTAGATAAACAATGCTTAGATCCATCTACTGATTCATTAGGGGCTGGAAAAATTGATGAAATTCTAATTATTAACATTCTTTCTTTGTTTTTTAGATGGAATACTTCCATAAAGAAAATCTTTCCTAGTTTCTTTTTTGGTTCAATGTCTATATATAATAGAGGATAAGAGCTTATTTCTTTCCCTTTAGTTGTTATTTTCAATGTAATAAGTTGGTTCCCTGACATCCACCAGTCATAGCCCCCCTTTTTTAGTACTGTTATTAATTTATTTAAACACCTTTATGCTTCTCATTCCAATTTGAAGCAGTGTGGTTTGGCATATACCACAATATGTATCAAACATTGCTTGTTCATTAGGCTTTAACTCTCAGGCCCATTTATGTCTTATTACAGCAGAGATGATCTTGCACACTCATGTGTCTGTTTCAGATTTCAGTAATGTGATCAGCAAGAGTGATGTGAAGTCATTAGCTGAAGCTGATGAACAGGAAGTTGTGGCTGAGGTTCAGGTAAACATGTTGGTCCTGTAACACTGTCTTATTTGGCCCTTTTAAAAGATCTTACTCTAAAAATAAGGTGAGTTGGAGTTGTAGCCTAGAGGTTGAGCACTTGCCTAGCAAGTGGTTGAGCACTTGTGAAGCACTGGGTTCAATCCTCAGCACCACACCAATAAATAAAGATAGTGTGTCCATCTACAACTAAAAAACTTTTTAAAAATAAATAAATAAAAATAAGGAAGGTGCTGTCTCAATTTGGGACGCTATTGACTAGATGGAATAACTATGCCAGACTCTACTTATATTCAGAAAGTTTGGAAGAGGTATCAAATTGGATAAGAACAATTAAAGGAATAAGTAAAAAGGAGAGAGGGCTAATGAATTGATAGGAAGAGTTTCACTGGGTTGAGGACAGTCAAGTATGTCCTATGTTAGTTTTATGAACCACACTATAAAAATGTTCATCAACAGGACTATACTTAATGGGAAGAGAATAACAAGAATGGTTGTGAATGACATTTCTTAAAGTTCTGTTTGTGGTTATTATTCTTTGGGAGGTAATGGATGACTTTTGTCATTAGGTTAAAACTTGGAAACTCCTAAACGTTCATTCTGCGTGCTATATAATACAGCACTAAAAAACCAGGACATATTATATTACCTTTCCTTCTTGAATACTTTAGTATTCTTAAATACATTTATCACAAAAGTGTGAATATATTTATCATCTAAGTGAAAAATATTGTCTTCAGGGGCAGCAAATAAATTAGTTTTGAAATTTTTAGAAGAACTGCTAGGTGAATTGCTCTTTTTTAATATTTTTGGTACTGGGAATTTAACCCAAAGGTACTTTACCATGGAGCTACATCCCCAGTCCTTTTTATTTTTCATTTTAAGGCAGGGTCTCACTAAGTTGCTGAGAGTCTCACTAAATTGCTAAAGCTGTACTCAAACTTGCAATCCTCCTGACTCAGCCTCCCAAGTCGCTGAGATTATAGGCAAGCAACACTATGCCTGGCTGATAAATGAATTTTTCAAATGACCAATTTTTTTTTTTTTTTTTGGATACTGGGGATTGAACTCAGGGACACTTGACCATTGAGCCATCCCCAGCCCTATTTTGTATTTTATTTAGAGACAGGGTCTCACTGAGTTGCTAAGTGCCTCACTTTTGCTGAAGCTAGTTTTGAACTTGTAATCCTTCTGCCTCAGCCTCCCAAGCTGCTGGGATGATAGGTGTGTGCCACTGTGCCCAGCTAAATGACCTATTTTAAATCATATTCTTCCTCATGAGAATGTATTAGCCGGGTGGAGTGGCCCTCGGCTGTAATCGTAGCAGCTTGGTAGGCTGAGTCAGGAAGATCAAAGGTTCAAAGCCAGCCTCAGCAACTTGGCGAGGCCCTAAACAATTTAGTAAGACCCTGTCTTACAATAAAAAGGGCTGGGGATGTGACTCAGTTTTTAAGGGCCCCTGGATTCAATCCCTAGTACCAAAAAAAAAAGGGGGGGATACATTAGACAGCAAAGCTCTTTTTAATCTGAGTGTAACTTTGTATATCCTATAGCAGTATTTTATTTTTACTAATTGATATGTGTATAGAGGTCTCCTGAAATATAATGTGTATACTGCTATGACTTTTGTTTTTTTAAATTCATCATTATTGCTGGTGGTTTATAATTATTTTAATTCTACCACACTGACTATTGTTACTCAATTTTTATTTGAACATTTCATATTTCTTTATACCTGGGTCTTACCATTTGTTTATATCATAGTATTTTATCACATATAATACTTGTGCTTTATAGAATTCATGGAATGACTCATCTTGATGCTTTATTTACAGGAATTTTATGGTGATTACATTGCTGTGAATCCACATTTGTTTTCCCTCAATATTTTGGGTTGCTGTCAGGTAGGAAATGAAAGGATTTAAAAAATAATTTATTGGGTGGAGTTAATTCCGCAATAAATTGGACTTGTAAGAGAAATAAAATATTTTCTCTGAATGTATGTTTTTAACACAAAGGGTCAAAATTGGGATCCAGCTCAACTATCCAGAACAACTCAAGGACTGACAGCTCTTCTTTTATCTCTGAAGAAGTGTCCCATGATTCGTTATCAGCTTTCATCAGAGGCAGCAAAGAGACTGGCAGAATGTGTAAAGGTATGGCATTCCCTGTCCCTAGCTCCAAATCATCAAGGCCATTTATTTCCCTTTTGTATTTTAGAAACCATCAGGAATATTTTCTCTACAGCCAAGGGGAGGTTGATATGTTAGGTTTACTGGCAAAGAAGAATGTCTATATATAATTCAAAACAAAAAAAGCAACAAATTAGAGCTAAGTTTGGATTTAACCTAACAAACATTCACAAGCTTTTTGGATAAATGACTGGTAGAGTTTCAAGTCTTAAGCTCTTACATAGTATGCTGCAAAACTTGTAAAGTTTAAAAAAAAAACAAAAAAAAACCCTTGTAACGTTTTAAAATCCTTTTATGGAAGGCCTATGAGGGTATGAAGAATGGCTAAAAGTGGTTTTATTTATCAATTTTCTATTTTTACCATCTCTATCTACAGCTAATTAGTTGTTCAAACCTTCTCTCTCTCTTACCTACAGCAAGTAATAACTAAAGAATATGAGCTGTTTGAGTTCCGGCGGACAGAGGTTCCTCCATTGCTACTTATTTTAGATCGCTGCGATGACGCCATCACTCCATTGCTCAACCAGGTGTAGAACCCTTTGTTAGCATGATATAAGGATGATTTTAAGTGATTTTCATCCAACTGCAGACAAAGTCCCTTCACTTGTCTCCTTTTCCCCTCTGTTCTTGTTTCTTTGCCTAGTATTGGTGTTTTGGTATCACTATTTTTCCAACCACAGTCACGGTCACTCCCTCTTCCGCCTCATCCTTCCTATCCCTTTCTGCCACTAATCAAGGATTCTTGTTTGTTTGTTTGTTTCTTTGTTGTTGCTTTTATTAGAGCATTATAATTATATGTAGTATTTAGTTTAATTTTGACAAAACCACGCATGTAAGGAATTTGATTTTAATCCCCATTCCCCCTCCCTCTTCTTTCCCTCCTACCTCCTCTTATTTTCTCTCTTCTCCTCTATTGATCTTTTCTTTCTTTATTTATTTTTGCCTAATCATGGGTTCTCATTTCCAGTGTTTAATTCTATATGCTCTTTTCCATTATGATTGTATTGCCTTAGTGTAGACCCTAATCTGTTATAGAAACACTGCAATAGTCACCTGTTTGGTTCCTTTCTTTTAATTTCTTTTCACTCTAATATATTCCACAAACACGATGTTATTGAATTATTTTTCCTAAGCCCAATTCCAATCCTATTATTTCTGGCCTAAAACTCTTTATTGGTTCCTATCTGCCTGCTGGGTTAAAACACAACACACACGCACCCCTGACTTTGGCATACCAGCTTCTTAACAGTGTGTACTGAACCTCATATAAAACTGATAGCTCACTGCTACATAGACGCCACATGTTTTCTTGACATCTTGCTTTTGCTGTGGCCACTGTCTAAACTCTGAAATGTTTGGAATACCTTCTCTTCCCATCTTTATTTTTCAAAATTTTCTCCCTTAAAACCACTCAAAAGTCACATAACATCTTTTTGAAGACTGTTATTACTTTTTTATTCAGACAGGTTCTTTTATCCCTAAAATCACTGTGGAACTGTGTCTCCACTGTATCTGGACCTGCACTGAGTTCTGTCTTTGGTTGTTTTTACCCTTCCCTGGATTACATGATCTGTTCAGGCAAACTGTGTCTCACCAGTGTTTATTTTCTTTCAAGTAAAAGCACAGTTCCTTGCACTTAGTAGGTGCTCCATGAATAATGACTTTGGATTTATAAGGAAAAGCAGAATCTGTTTCAGTTTCTGCCCAGCTTATAATGTTGATGCTAAGAGAAATCTGTAGCTGTGGAAACTTCTTTATTGTATAAGATAATCCTGTATTTCTAAAATTGAAAGTAACATATGTTTACTAAAGAAACCTTTGATAATATAAAAAGTTAGAAAGAAAAATAATTGCCTATAATTCTGTCTCACAAAATAAAGCAACCATTTGTTCAACAATTTTCACTAAGAATCTATTATGTGCCACACACTAAACTAAGTACTAGAGATAAAAGGTCAGGAGATGCAGTCTCTGCCTTCAAAAAACTCAATGGCCCAATGAGGAAAGCAGAAAACACATGGCTTTATTACAGCGTAAAGTGGTGTGGTAGAGCCAAGTACGAAACATGACATTATACTTATTTTAAATGCCCTAATGGAACTTGCTTTATTAAAGGTTCCTTTGGCAAATGTTTTAGGAAATAAAGCACCTTTTTTGTTAATTTATAAGTTATTTATTAATAAATCTAGTTTGTTTGAACTAAAATATATTTATATAAAAATTTTAGCATTTGAATTCTAGATTTAAAAGATAACATGCTGGAAATATTTAGTTTTATGTAATGGACTTATGACAGAAGTAATCCATTCTCCATTAGTGGTGAGAAGGCAAAATTTGGAAGTGTTTTCTTTTCAGTTTTACCAGATGAATTTACATTTGAGTACCAGTCTTCTTTGTAATTTGTACTAGGTAAAAATATAAAACAAAGTGGATTGAGAGGCAAGTTTTCTGAATATGCCAGTGTTTTGACCAACTCACAAGGTTTCTTCTGATAATATTAGTGTTCCCAGGATAAATATAGCATCTCTCAGATCTGCAAGAACACACTTCTCGTGCTGCAGAAAACCACAGAAGCATACAGGAAATGGCACAGCTTGTCACTGCAGTACCGATATAGCCCTGTCTGTGAAGCCAAAAATATACTCAATTCACAGGCGAAAATTAGAGCTAATGATAAATATAATTTGTTTTCTTTCTATCAAGAATATTAATCTTGTTGTCTTTCTTCCAAAAGTGTGAAATCTAAAAGTATTTTGACTTTTAGGTGTTTAACCAATTAAAATGATAATCTTAATGCTTATTATAGCATAAACTATTAATAAAATTTGAACAAAATAGAGAATCTTCATGTAAGCAGACTAGTTAATTAAGAATGTTATCAATTTTACTTATTTTCCTGAATATGTACTATATCCATGTTTTGTTAATAACCAGTTTTTTTGTCTTAATTCTTTATTTAGTGGACATATCAGGCCATGGTTCATGAACTACTAGGCATAAACAACAATCGGATTGATCTTTCCAGAGTGCCGGGGATTAGTAAAGACTTAAGAGAGGTGGTTCTGTCTGCTGAAAATGATGAATTCTATGCTAATGTAAGTGGTGTTAAATTTTTAAAATTTTGTTTGTTTTTATGTAACAAGGTCAATATTGACTTGTTAGAATGGGGACAAGTATGGAATTTCATGTAAAAAAAAATGATAGAAGCATACCACAGATAGGTTGCATCTCAAGGGAATGCAAAAGACTTGGATTCTGATCCTCTAAAATAATTTTTTTCCATAGATATCACATAGTTATTTACTTCCCTCCCTTCCAGTGGCTCTTTGTGAGAATAATAATGGTATTCATCACTGGTGTCCTGGCTAATGTCCAAATTTGGTAATTAAAATGGAATTTTCCCTTCAATTCTGTATTCAGGATTCTTTTTCACTTCTTTTAAATTATCTGAAAGACTAGTTCATGAACTGTCTTCCAACTTCCTTTTTCACAGAATATGTACCTGAACTTTGCAGAGATTGGCAGCAATATAAAGAATCTCATGGAAGACTTCCAGAAGAAGAAACCAAAAGAACAGCAAAAACTAGAATCAATAGCAGACATGAAGGTAAATTGAATACACACGTGGTTGACTTACATGTGACACTTTGGAATTATTCATGTAAACAAGATTCTTGGAATTTCTGGGCCTGATTTCTATCTTGGTTCATCTGGTTTTGTTGAGACATTTTCTGTAACGTGTCTCTTTAGTAAAAAATATAGTGAGAAGTTCATAATAAGCCTTGTGCTTGTTTCTGTTGTTTAGTCATATTTGTATTCTTTAAAGACTTAGTCTATTGCCATACATCAGTTTTTCTCTCAAGCATCACAAAATGTTGTATGATAGAGAGCTGTAGGTGCCTTAGCCTGTACAGAAAAACAACTCCTGGATTTTTTAATTATTATTATTCCTTCTTCATATATGTCTGTTCTCAGTCAAAAAGTAACAGAACCTTTCCTCTTGCTGTTTTATCATGGCAGGCCTTTGTTGAGAATTATCCACAGTTCAAAAAGATGTCTGGGACTGTATCAAAGCATGTGACAGTGGTTGGAGAACTGTCTCGGTTGGTCAGTGAGCGGAATCTGCTGGAGGTTTCAGAGGTTGAGCAAGAACTGGCCTGTCAAAATGACCATTCTAGTGCTCTTCAGGTCAGTCCAATTTGATGAGCACCCACTATGTGTAAGACACTGTGCCAGGCAGAGCAAGAGATGCAAAGGCAAGTACCTTCTTCATCAACGTGGAATTCCATTTATCAAGAAGTTAAGACAAGGACACAAATGAACACCATTAAGATAGATATTATAAGAGCTACAGAAGAAGTATAAAGTGCAGTCCCCAAGGTTCAGTCAGTTAATTGAGTATTTATGAGAGCAGCCTCATTAACTAGAAAGAGCAGTAGACTAGAATTAAGTTCTGGATATTAGTGTTTGGTTTACAACTTACTGGCTTTGTGACCTGGAGCTATTGACTTAATCTCTGAGCCAGTTTTCTCATTTGTGAAATGGATATAATAATACTTGTTTCACGGGGTTGTTAAGAAGACCTTGACAGATAAAATGAATTATCTAAGTTTTAAAAAAATTATTGAAGATTGCTTTTCATTCCATAACATGTGAATGCCTCTTATATGCACATACTGCTATGAGGATCTAGGAGTACAGAGATGAATAGATACCATCCCCTTCTTCAATATGCTCATATTATGGGAGGTAAGGAACTATAATACCATGCAGTAAGTGCTATAATAGTGGTATTTCCAAAAGAGTTTGGAAATACAGAGGAAAGACAAGGGTGAGGCTTGTTAAAACTTCCTAGAGAAATGTGACATGAAAACGGGGTCTGGACAGCTAAATAACTAGGAGTGCACCAGGCCGAGCAAAGGGAGGAACATTCTCAGCAAAGAGTATGCAAACATGGAGGGGTGTATGTATGAATAGAGTGTAGTTCAGTGTAACTAGTGTAGGAATAGATGCTGAGGAGAGGTTTTAGATAAACTAGAAAGACATATTAGGGTTAATTATGACCATTGAAATGAGGTTGAGCTTTAATTTTAAAATGATGAGAGCTACCAGAGGATTTTAGAAGAACAGTGACATAATCATACCCTGACCTCAAGAAATTTATAGTCTATTATAAAACTAAATTTATAGTCTGCTATAAAACTAAGCTAAAGCCAAAGAAATAAATAATGTTTATTATTAGACAAAACTAAAGCACAAGAAATAAATAGTGTTTCAAGATAATATTTAATTAAGTTAAAATTATGATACTAACTATAATAGGATTTTAAGTTATTAGGAAGACTTTCTTAGTGAGGGCAATATGAAGATGAACCAAAAGAATGAATAGAATTTAGAGGAGGATTTCAGTCAGGAATAACAGCAAAAGAAAAGATGCATAAGTATGCAGGAAATAATACATAGCTTCACTTGTTGAGAGTGGGCGTGAAAGAGAAAGAGAAGATGAAGTTGGATTGATAAACAGGAATCAGTTTATAAAGAAGCTAGTAAGAGAAGTTTATATTTGCTGAGATAGGTGAGAGATCCAGTGCAGATCTTATGTAGAAAGTTGATGTTATGAAGGCAGGTTTTAACCTAGTGAGGATGCATTACGGTGAAAAAACTGAGAGGCTGTAGACTTATCGTGATATTAATGACAGTGTATAATAAGGGGAGATCTAAGAGACATTACAAAGGGAGAAAACCATTAAATGACAGATTGGATGTAAGGATTGAAAGAACAAATCAGACGTAATTCTAAGGTTCATGAGTTAAAAAAAAAAAAAATGTGTTGTCCCCAACAATTAATTTAGGAGTGAGTCCTTTGGGAGATAATAATTTCTAAGCCACCTGTAAGAAGCACATTTCCTCAATAATAGGATTTTATATGCTAAAACTTAGTTTTACTTTCCCCACTGCAATTCTACTTGATTTCATAAAATAAACCCAGTCTGGTATATCGGAAACATCACAGGCTTTGGAGCCAGGCTGTCCTGGCTGGTATCTTATCTCTACTTGCCAAAGTTTTTTGGGAAAAATTTCTTACTTTGTCCAAGCATTAAAGATAGTGATTTCAAACTTTCAGATTGTTATAAAGAATCAGTGTGATAATAAAATGTTTCATATATGATAGGTGCTTTGTAAATATTATTTCCCTTCCTCTAAGCATAATATTTTTTGCATGGTATAATCAAAAGAAGGAAACCCACCTATGGGTACTCTGTGTTATATCAAGATCTTTATTGAGATTTTTAGTTTTTAGTTTTAAATTTTTAAAATGTTTATCAGGATTTCTCAGAAAACACCTTCATTTTGAAAATTACAAAGTTGCTATTTGCTTTATATTTTATTTTTATGTAAAGTGCTTCTCTATCATTGTTTTATTTTGTCCCCGTGTTTCTAAATCTTCACAAAGGACTCTGTTCTTTAGACTGACATTATTTTAATAGTGTATTAACTTTTAACTCTTAAATAGATGATATAAGTATTTGGTAAAAGAGGTGTATAGTGAAAACTGAGTCTGTTGTTTTATATGCATCCTTTCAGTTCTCCATGTATATGCAAGGCTTGGTGTGTGTGTGTGTGTGTGTGTGTGTGTGTATGTGTTTTAATTAAAATGTTACCATACTAGACACAGAATTCTGCATTTTTTAAAAATATTTTTTTAGTTGTTGATGGACCTTTATTTTATTTGCTTACTTAAATGTGGTGCTGGGAATCGAACCTACTGCCTCACACATATGAGGCGAGCGCTCTACTGCTGAGCTACGACTATAGTGCCCTACAGTTGTTTTTTTTTTTAACTTTGTATCTCAGAGACTGTTTCATATCAGAACCTAAAGTCTCCTTCATTTTAATCACTAAATAGTATCTTTTATAAAAATGTATTAAAATCTATTTTACCAGGGCTAGGGTTGTGGCTCAGTGGTAGAGCGCTCACTTCTCAAGTGTAAGGCACTGGGTCAGATCCTCAGCACCACATAAAAATAAAGTAAAGGTACTGTGTCTACCTACAAACAAAAAATATTTTTAAAAAAACCTGTTTAACTTTGCCAATTTATTTTAAACAACCCTACTAATAGTTTTTAGTTGTTTTATAGGCCTAACAGAAGTGTTCCTATCTTTATCTCAATAAAATGAGTTTTCTGCCTCTTATTAAATAAAAACAAAACTTTTTCCAATAACCAAATATAATTTTTCTTATGTTTATCACTTGATTTTTCCTTTTAAAAGGATAGAACCAAATTTAGCCAGGTGTAATGGTACATATCTGTAATCCTAGCACCTTGGAGGCTGAGTTAGGAGGATTGGAAGTTCCAGATCAGCCTGAGCATCTTAGGGAGACCAGTCTCAAGATAAAATTTTTAAAGGGCTGGAGGTGTAACTCAGAGGTAGAGCATGTCTGGGTTCAGTCCTCAGTGTGGAAAGGAAAAAAAATGTCAAAGCTTTATCACTAGCCAATTTCAGTGTCTTTATTTGTATCTCTCTATCATATGGAAAGCAGTTAGAAAAATTATTGTAATTCCTTCTTTGAAACTTTGTTCACTTTAAAAGTAGATATTTTAAAATGTGAACCTGATTTCTGATCTACTTTTTATTTCTAAAACTTATCTTTTGAAGACTTTCTTGTCCAGGGTATTGGAGTTTTACGGTAAGCAGTGGATTCGGACTCTCCCACCATAAATGATTTCTTTGGCGACATGATTTAAATAGTCTATAAAGGGAACTTTTGTTTGATAGTAAGTAGATGCCAGGGGCCTGATCCCTAAATGGCTATAGCATTCCTTGGCTTGACCTTAGAGAATAATACGTCATGAAGCAATGAATTGAGGTTTTGAGTAGAGATGGGTTGTTTTATTGAGTAGTAAGTATATCATGGTTAGAAAAAGAAAAGCTCATACATTGCTAAAAATTAACCTATAAATTGCTGCCCCTTCTATCCTACAGGTTAACAAAAATATGATTTATAAAGAATTTTACCAGAACCAAAGTGCAATGTACTACTATTGAAGCACATTCATATTCTCAAAAAAAGAGATTGATTTGATTAGTAATGAAGATTTTTCATATCATTAAGAGAAACATCTGCAGAAAGTGAGCAATCCCCACCCTACTCCCACAGTCCCACCCATGTTGTCATATCACAACTTTTTATTTGAGAGGAGGAACTGGTCTATTTTATATCCTTTTTTCCTGATCTTGCATGAAAGATCTCAAATCATACTGTTAATGACACATGGTAAAAACTCAATAAATATTTATTAGAAAAATGAGGAGAATGAATCCTTTTTGAAGCAATATAGAATGATGGCTTAAAGCTTGGACTTTTGATGACTTCAGTTTGGAAATGATTCTTAACTACCCTAAGCCCCAGTCTTTATCTCTAAATGTGGGGAAATAACAGTACTTAATTCAAAGATTGTGGAGAGGATATAATGTGCTAATATATGTAAACACTTATTATGTACCAGGTACTTAAAATTTTCAACAAATATTGTCACATTAATCATAATATTATTTGATGGTACATTCTATTTTCATTCTGGGATTTAGAACATGTTTTTTTAATCCACAGGTGACTTTGGATCACTCCCCACTTTCAGAAAGGTTTTTCTGTAAAATTATAATAAAACTGCTTGGAACACATTGGACCATTTTATTTTAATCAATTAAGAGTAAAAATGACCCTTTTTTCTCTAAACCACCACTTAACCAGTATTTCAGAAATAATGTTGACCCTCAGGAGATCTACTAGAAAGCTAAATTTTATGTTAGCTAGTCATTAAGAAAAATAATACTGACTCACATGTATTTATCAGTCAGTAGTATTGGGTTCTGACTACTTTCTATTATTTTTCCTAAATAAGCTCTTTATTGTTCTACAACACTGCTAGATCAGACTCATTTTTATCAGATCAACATATTGAATACCTCTGCCAATTTCATCTTCATACCCTAATCTATTATTATTATGATGATGATGATTATTATAATACCAGGGATTGAACTCAGGGGCACTTGACCACTGAGCCACATCCCCAGCCCTATTTTGTATTTTATTTAGAGAGGGTCTCACTGAGTGCGCAGTGCCTCGTTTTTGCTAAGGCTAGCTTTGAACTTGTGATCCTCCTGCCTCATCCTCCCAAGCAGCTGGGATTACAGGTACACCACTGCACCTGGCCCTAATCTATTACTTTAATTACTTATTCATTAACTGTTTACTACATTATTGTGATGGTTGTTAGCAAGGAGGGAATCCTGTTCTTTAGGTTAAACTAAAGTGGCGAGGTGTGGGGGAAGGAGACTCTCTGATTACTGAGTACTCTGAAATTTGTATAATGTATGTATGTCATACAAAATTTTTTTCTTTTTCTATGCTGATTCATCAGTTTTAATAGAAGAAAACAAAAAGCAGTCAGCTAGAAACAATGAAAGAATCTCTAAATATTAGAAAATAATTGTTTTCTCATTATGAGTGGATGTTAGTGCCTTTTGGAAACTTTCCCTCTAAAAGACAGTATTTTTGCTTTTCTTTTCCTGTTTCTTGTTTAGACCTACACAAAGTTTTTGAATCCTATCTTCTTAAATAGACACTAATTTTCTGTTTTGCTCTTTATTCATCTATTGTCATTATGAGGCAGTGACCTTTTCTCTCTTGGTAGTTTCAAGACTTGTAGAAATTTTATCTATCGGTAGTAGGAATTGAACTCAGGGGTCCTCTACTACTGACCTGCATCCCCAGGCCCTTTCATTTTTATTTTTGAGACAGGGTCTCCCTAAGTTGCCCAGGCTGGCCTCAACTTGCAATCCTCCTGCATCTGCCCTAACCACCCTAACCCCGTTTCCCCACCACTACTCAACACTGCACCCCAACCAATAGCTGGGATTATAGGCGTGCACCACCACACATAGCAGCCTATGGAAATTTTATTGAGAAATTAGAAATTTTAAAATTTATTATAGAATTCAGTAATATTTCCAACATATAAATACTACCATATGGCACATACCAGGTCTGCAGTTAAAAGTCTCTCTAATTATTTTTCCTCCTCTTCTCTGGTTAGTACTCTGGAATCTCAATATAACATATGCCATTGTCAGTCAAGTTGATGAGTCAAGTAGCCATAGGGAGATAGTTTAAAATCAAAAGATAACATGGGATCAAGTCAGACAAAAAAAAAGCCCTGCTTTTTCAAGGACTGACATTGCTGAAAGAGAAGAAAGAACTCAACTTGTACCTACAGGTTTCTTCTCATGAGGAAATAGGTTAAGTCTAGCCAGATCGTGGATCTGAACCCTGAGTTGGGTTCTAAGAACTCAAAAGTAGGCAGACTAATCTACTCAAAGTAATCCTAGGTCAGATCTGGTCAAAGTCAGGGAATCTGCATACCAGTACCATATCTCAAGAAAATAGGAGTGGGGCTGGGGACGTGGCTCAAGCGGTAGGGCGCTCGCCTAGCATGCGTGTGGCCCGGGTTCAATCCTCAGCACCACATACAAACAAAGATGTTGTGTCCGCAGAAAACTGAAAAAAAAAATTTAAAAAAAAAAAGAAAGAAAATAGGAGTGGATTCTTTTATATTTTTTAATCTGTTCTAATTAGTTATACAGGACAATAGAATGCATTTTGATACATTGTGCACAAATGGAGGAGTGGATTCTTAAATGGGAAACAGAACCCAGAGTCAAGATCCAAGTGAAGGTAATTAGGAAGGAAGCAAGCAGGAAGGGTATTAACTGATTGCTGCAAATAGTCTTTAACTTTTTGATGCCAGTTATCTGGGTTTATAGTTACATGGGTATCTCATCTCAGATTTGTTTTAAAGTACAGAGACAGGTCAGCCAGAAATTGAGCAGATTATACATGAAAGAGTGCAAGGGCAGGAAATGAAACATTGTGCCTGTAAGAAAAGTGACAATAGCGATTCCAAGGTGGGATTTCTTAATGTTTTAAATTTATGCCCAGTTGATTAAAATATATGTGAAGTTGTACATAAATACTTGAAGAATAAACTGTACCCTGTCATATCTTTATATTATGATAGAAAATAGTAGAACACTTGAGCACGTATTTTAAATAAGTTATATTCCATTGTTGCTCTGTGGAAAACATACAACAAAGGGAGAAAAAATTAAATTTTCTTATGAATGTGGGTCTAAAGGAGAAATTTATTCCTTTTTTAGTCTCTTAAGGATGATGATAATGAAATATTAACCAGAAAAGCCACAACAGGAGTCCCTCTCAGAGAACTTTCTACTTGAGAGCTCCTGGGGAGGCTCCCATTATCATCCTCGTCGCTACTCGTTATGTACAGAGAGATTCTTAGACGTTGGACATGGCTGTTGTGGGACACCAAAGAATGATGTGTATGACAGCATCGTATACATTATAAAGTGCCACACAGACGGCGGTTGTCATGTCCTCAGAAGCCGGTGCCCTCCCAGTTGCTTGCCACTCTCACGTTCTTTCCTCTGCTTTCACATTCCTGTTCGGGATGACACTGCTTTCATTCCTTTATACCAATTCCAACTGTTACTGATTCTTTTGCAGATGTCACCTCCGTTGTGAAGTCTTTCCTGTTTCCTCAACAATCAGATGTACTTTATTTTTGTCTTTTCTCCCCTCCCCATGGCACTGATTTTCAGCCTGTTTTCTATACATATATGTCTGTTATAACGCCACATATTTGTTCCTGAAAACTCTTATTTTCTACAAAATCATGCATTAAAAATAAACAGATTATGGGAAAATACGGTTATAAGCAGACCACTTAAAAATCTAAAAAAATATATAGATCTATATAACTTTGTAATCAGAGCACTAATAAAAATTTGGCAATCCTAATAAAAATACTAACAAAGGAAATCTCCACTGGAATTTGCACATAGAAATTGAGCCAGTCCACATTCGAAGCCTTATTCCTGAGGTTCCTGTTTTCTTTAAGATCCAAGGTCTTGCTGGGTGCAGTGGCACATGCCTATAATCCCAGCAGCTCTGGAGGCTGAAGCAAGCAGGAAGATTGTGAGTTCAAAGCCAGCCTCAGCAAAAGTGAAGCACTTAGCAACTCAGTGAGACCCTCTCTATAAATAAAATGCAAAATAGGGCTGGGGAGTGGCTCAGTGGTGGAGTGCCCCTGAGTTCAATCCCCTGTAAACCTCCACCCCCACCACCAACAGATCCAAGGTCTTAAAGACATTTGCTTCTCATGGAGACTAATTTCATCAAAATTAAAAATACCATTTGAGGTAGCCTTCTTCATTCATCAATTTTTGCTCATCATTTTGTTTTGATTTTTAACAGTGAAATGTCTTTGAATCCTTTTCATTCGCACTTGCTCCTTCTCCAGATAGTTTAACAGTGGAAAGTGCAGCAACTCCTAAAACCAGATCCTTCCTGTAGAAAATACTTTTGTAGCATTGTCATCTTTTTTTTTTTTTTTCTCTTAAAATTTTGATAAAGCTTCTTCTTTAATCATCAGGAAGCCTGTCCATGCTGGAAAAATTACATGTGACTCAACATGCCTTCTGATATCATACCATTTTTACTGTTCTCGTAAAGCTAAAGTACATTAACTAGACATGCTTTGTAACAGAATGGATTATACTCATTTCACTTCTCTTTACCTCATTGTCTGTGTACTCGCTGAGGACAGAAATTGGCTCTAACTCATCTGTGTTTCCCTAACAATGCCTGGCATAGTGCCTGATGGGACTTAAAAAGTTTTTTTTTGTTGTTGATTTTTTTTTTTTTTTTTTTGCTTAAATGGAATTATTTGTTCTGTATAATAAATATAAATCTGTACCATATGGAAGACCCTTAATGTGAAAATGGAAAAATCTAAACATGTTTTCTTTTGGCTCCTTTTGCTATCTGTATCTGTACTTTAAGATCATAAATACTCAATTTAGAGATTGCATGCTTTACCATCTTGAGACATATTGTTACTTCTGATGTTTCTTGGGGATTAAGTTTAGTCCTATGTAAAATTCTATCAACTCGTCTCAGTGTTTAATCAAAGCAAAGAGAAAGCAGTAGAGTTGCAAGTCAGCTGCTCAATTCTGTGTGCTGTATTGACTAAAGTGGTGGAAAATAGTATCTATTCTTATTTCAGCAAGGAAATGATAACTTGGGTTATTAGAAAACAGGAACAATCCAGTATTAAATTAATTTTTTCTAAAGCAATTATAATGGGAATATATTTCCTTATTTAATTCTTATCTTGAGCAAAAGGCAGTTAATTTTCTATAGTTGAGACCTGGGCATTGTCATCATAGCCATCTCATGAATTCAGATGTATCACTATCGCTCAATAATTGTTAACTCTAAACCATTATACAAGAGATCACTCATGTGAAAGGGGATAAATATCAGTTCCTTCTTCCTTCAGAATGTAAAGAGGCTCCTACAGAACCCCAAAGTGACAGAGTTTGATGCTGCTCGCCTGGTGATGCTCTATGCTCTACACTATGAGCGGCACAGCAGCAACAGCCTGCCAGGACTAATAGTGGACCTCAGGAATAAAGGTGTTTCTGAGAAGTATCGAAAGGTAACCAACTTTACATGTTGAGCCCAGTAAGTAGGAACCGGTTCTGTCATATTCTTAGCACCAACCAATGATAAATCATACCATTTTTATTTATAGAACTGTATAATTCTGTCTTGTCATGTCTTCATTTCCTTAATAAAGGTATTTTTTATTAAATGGGCTTGCTGATCCCTAAGCAATAAAAGATAATTTCTGGTTTTTTCTTTCTATAGCTCGTGTCAGCAGTTGTTGAATATGGTGGTAAACGGGTTAGAGGAAGTGACCTTTTTAGCCCCAAAGATGCTGTGGCTATTACCAAACAGTTCCTCAAAGGATTGAAGGTATAGACATCTCTTCTGTGCTGAGAAACAGTCAAAGCCCCTAAGGCAGAAAGTACATGAACATGATCTTCAAATTAACTTCAGGAGTGCTGCTGGTTTAGTACTAGATCAGTTAAATGAAATTATATCAACCATCTCTTGAAAGCTTTTTCTTTCAGTGCTTTCCTGTATTGGAGTAGTATCAGCACTGGCTCAAATAGCCAAGCAGGAAATAGCTGAAGATATTTCCAGGAAGTACTCAAGAATAAAAAGACAAACAATTCTGTTAGTTACAGCTATTTTTCATATTCATTTGTTTATAATCTAGGATTTAGATAGTTTCTCTTTGAAGGACATTAAAGAGAAAGCAAACATTTTTGATCTTTTAAAAATACTAACCAAATTTTTTTTAATGGTCAAAAATTAGTTTTAATTTGCTAGCCTTTCTCATGTTTCCTGAAGTTTCTTTCTTTTTTCTTCCATGTTTACAGTCTCCTTTTCTACAGTTCTTTCCTTTCATTTGCTTTACTTGTCATTTAACATTTTCACAACAAAATGAGCAAGACTCATTAAAGACATGATAGAAGATTTAAGCAACTCCAGTTTTAAAATTCTTTTATAATAGTTAGCATTAATTTTAGTATTTTTATGAGATTGGAACATTTCTGATTAAATTTTTGAGTAAAATGTTTTTCTTTTTCTTTTTTTTTTGGTACCAGAGATAGAACCCAGGGACACTTAATCACTCAGCCACATCCCCAGCCTTTTTTATATTTTATTTAGACAGGGTAGCGATCAGTTGCTTAGGGCCTCGATAAGTTACTGAGGTTGGCTTTGAACTCACGATCCTCCTGCCTCAGCCTCCCAAGCCTGTGGGATTACAGGCATGTGCCAGTGTACCCAAAGAAATAAAATAATTTTTAAAATATCATAAAATTCCTATTTGAATTTATCCCAGGAAATATCTATTGAGTGTATGTCCTTTTCTAATGTGAGTATTATAAGCTGTTGTATTGCTAGTTTTCCCAAAATGACCTAAGAACCATTTTCCCCTGTTTTAGGGAGTAGAAAATGTATATACTCAGCATCAGCCTTTCCTACATGAGACCCTGGACCATCTCATCAAAGGAAAGCTTAAGGAAAACCTCTATCCTTATCTAGGCCCCAGCACACTCAGAGACAGGTAAGGTAACAAATATATTAATAATAAAAACCAGAAACACTCTGAGAATAGGACATTTAGAGTAATGATAGGAACAGACACCAAAGTTATGTCATGTCCTCCTTCCTCTGCTTGAGTTCTAATATTCTTTTTGTTTTACATATGTGAATATTAGATATGAATTCCCCTGGTAAGCCTGAAACATTTATGTACTTGGGAATAAAGAGACAGATGTTTTGGAGGGTCCCGATCCTTAATATTCTGTGTTTTAGTAGCAGACCAGTTTACTTATGCCATGTAAGGTTCAGTTCTATGGCATCTGGCATTTGGAGTTTCAAACATTAAGGCCAAAAATAGATCTGGGCTTGATTGCCATCCAGAGCAGGTTGTTACTATTTTTGGTGAGGACTGGACTTTGCCAAATGTGGCCAGCACACAACCTGAGAGACCTAATTAACAAAAGCCATGTGTTACAAAGGAGAAAGAGATAGGCTGTCTTTTAGTTGTAATTTCAATCCAGTAGGTAATAAATTTTAATAAATATAAAACATGTCCAGAACAATTTACTTATATCAGCCTGAAATTTTAAATATACACAAATTCTACTAGTTAAAAATACATTCCTATATTTGTTATTTGGACCGTATGTTATGCAGGACTTACTATATATAGCTGAACTCTATCGGGCAGTTTAATGTGAAAATTTTATATTAGTAGTATAATTCTTCTGTTATTTCAGCTACTAATAATCTAAGAGTCTTGGGCAGGGTAGTATTTTAAAAATGAATTTCTGAAAAGGGAAAATGTTTTGAGGTTCAGAGATGACTCTTTTATATGATGAAATATATTTCTTCACTCTGTCCCTTTAAAAAAAATTTCTATAATTTGATACAAAACAGGAAAAAAATCATCTTTTTAAAATCCAAGGTTGAAAGGCAATGTTAAATTAAGAGAGTACATTCATTCAAATAAATGTTTAAGGTCCTTGGCATCAAGATTCAGAAATGTCAACTAAGGGGGAAGAATGAATACCAATCCAAGATATTTGTCTGAGAGGATTTTCAAAAAAATGTAACTCTATTGTTGAGACTTTTAATTTGAATAAAGGAAAAATATTAATTTGCTTATGATATTTATATAAGAATTGCTGAAGAAGAAATCAGCTACTCATTGCTAGAGGGAAACCATAGGCTGGAAGAATATATTGTGTATGATTAGTGCACAACAACAAACCTTTCTAAGTTTCATGGTTCATGCCCAAACAAAGCTCAAAATAATGCTCTTCATCCAAAATACACATTTATCAATTGTTGGCATCTGTTAGCGTGTCACTATAGTCTAAATATGTGTATAGTTAATAATTCAATCACTTCACTCTTTTATACAGATGCTTATTTAATGCCTTCAATATGTTAACTGTTTTAGATGCTAGGGATACAGAAGTGGCAGGAAAGAAAAGATACCTGCCCTCAAGGAACTAAAATGAAGGAGACAGAGTAAATAAGTAAAAAAACCTAAGTGCTATTAGGATGTAAATAGGATAATAAGCTGCAAAGTATCTGTGGAAGTGGGGAGAACTACTATAGATGGAGAGAGCCTCTCTGTGGAAGTGATACTTAAAATGAGTTTTGAATCACAAGAAAGCCAGTCACATAATGATTAGGAGAAAGAGCATCCCAAGCAGAGGCAACACCAGATCACAGTCTTTGAAGAAAGGGAGAACTTGGTAGGTAGGTAAGCCAGAAGGAAGCCCTGTGTGGCTAGAGTGGAGTAAGGAAGGAGGAAATTGAAGAAGATAAATAGGAGCTGGATCACAGAGGGTCTTGTAGGCCTGGTTAAAAAGTTTTTGTTTAATTTTTTATTTTAATATATTATAGGAAGCTGTTGAAGAACTTGAAACATGTAAGCAATGTGAACTGAATTATGTTTTAAAAGTTCATTTTGTGGGCTGGGGATGTGGCTCAAGTGGTAGCGCGCTCGCCTGGCCTGCGTGCGGCCCGGGTTCAGTCCTCAGCACCACATACAAACAAAGATGTTGTGTCCGCCGAAAACTAAAAAATAAATATTAAAAAAATTCTCTCTCTCTCAAAAAAATTTAAAAAAAAAAAGTTCACTTTGTGGAGCAAATGGATTCTTGAAGGCAAAAAATAGAAGGAGGAGATGTCTATAAAAGTCAGAAATCAAAGTGGGTTGGATAGGAGGCTGAGGAAGAAAATAGAATCCATAGATTTATTTAGTGGTATAGATTGATGGAACAAAGGTAAAAGAAGCCAAGAATAATGCTCAGTCTTGTTAATTGGAGATGCCTATTAACCAAATAGAAATATCATGCTGAATTGAGAGTTAACAAGGTATTAGTGATACCTAAGCCACAGGATTAGATAAGATTACTTAAGGAGAAAGCATAGAGAGAGAGGAGAAGGTCAGTGGGGTCACACACTGTCTGGAGGAAAGGAGCCGGCAGTAGAGACTGAGGAGGAGCCAGAGTGGTAGAAGGGAGTCCAGGAGAACATGGTCAGAAAGGCATCCAGTGAGCAGGGAATGTAAGAAGGTGAAGGAAGTAAAGAACCTATCAAGGTGGCAATATAAAGAAGGTCTTTGATGTTCTTATTCCTACGTTTCAGTGAGGTTAGAAGCCAAATTAGGTTTACAGGATATAAAATAAAATGGAGACATTTATATGTAACACTTTTTAAGAAGTTTTGTATAAAGGAGACAGAGAAATAGGAGGGTATCTAAGAGATTGTGAGTTCAAAAGAGAGATTCCAGAGCATGTTTGTGATCTGTTGAGGGCTATCCAATAGAGGAGGAGAAATAGATGATGAGGAAGAGCTGCAGAAGTAAAATCCTTAGGGGATCTAGAGCACAAAGGAATTGCCTTTGATAGTGGCAAAGGTACTTTCATTTTAACAGGAGAGAAAACAATGTGTATAGTCACACCAGGTTTGTAGTTCATTTTTTGTTTGTTTGGTATCAGGGATTGAACCCAAGGGCACTCAACCACTGAACCACATCCCCAGCCCTTTTTATGTTTTATTTTGAAACAGGTCTCACTAAGTTGCTTAGGGCTTTACTAAATTGCTGAGGCTGGCTTTGAACTTGTGATCCTCCTGCCTCAGCCTCCTGAGTTGTCAGGATTGTAGGCATGTGCCACCATACCCAGCCACCTTAGGTTTATAGTTCTAGCACTCAGTCCCTATCCTAGTATTTATGTTTTGTCCACACATCTGTATAACCTGCACCCACAGATAGCTATCCATGACATTTTCTTCCCTCTTTAAAAATACCCTGCACCCTGCAATTATCAACTAAAGGACAACATTCTAGAAGTCTGCTTGAGTTATTCTCTCCCAGTTCTCATTTTTCTTTTCCATAACAGACAGCTGTATTCTTGAGGTAGATTAGTTGTAGTTGTCAGTACCTTTATTTTTTTATTTATTTTTTTATGTGGTGCTGAGGATTGAACCCAGGGCCTCACATGCACTAGGCAAGCGCTCTACTGCTGAGCCCCAGCCCCAGCCCCAGCCCAACAATCTGTGTAATTCATCAGTGTTCAAATAAACCTGTATGATGGACCTCAGTAGTGTTGTCCCTCACCATAAGGGACATTGCACATGGAATCTTACTGTTACAAAACACTCAATTGGTAGAGTGCTTGCCTCGAATGCACAAAGCCCTGGGTTCAATCCCCAGCACCACCACCAAAAAAAAAAAAAAAATACTCCTCCAGGTGTGGTGGTAATCCCAAAGACTCGAGGCTGAGGCAGGAGAATTGTGAATTTAAGTTTAGCCTCAGCAACTTAGCAAGACTGTAAGCAACTCAATGAGACCCTGTCTCTAAGTAAAATATCAAAAAGGGCTGGGGATATGGCTTAGAGGTTAAGTGCCCCTGGGTTCAATCCCCAGTACCAAAAAATAAATAAATAAAATACTCGTTTTCTGAGAATATATTGTCTGTATTCTCTGGTCTCTCTTCTTTCTTTTTTACTTAGCCACCAGTATTCAGTCATGGGAGTCCACCCTGATAACTTTATCTAACTCTAATCAGCTCCCAGAGGTCCTGCTTCTAAATGCCATAGCCCCCTCACCAAGGGAATTAAATTTCAGGATACGAACCCTTGGGGGACACCCTCAAATAATATCTAAACCCTAGCAGGTAGCCACTAGCTACATGTGGCTATTGAACACTTGAAATGTGTCTAAAGGTACTGAGGAGCTGAACATTTTTATTTTATTTTGTTTTAATTAAGTTAAATTTGAATAACCATATGTAGCTAGTAGACACACTATTAGAGCAGATCTAGGGAGTATGTTAGGTTAGGAAGGAAGAAGAACCAATGACTGGACTCTGGGCACTATATCATTAAGAGATTAGGGAGATGAAATAGACTCATCAAGAGACACTGAAAAGTAACAGCCAACGGAGTAGGGAGAAAACAAAGAATGTGTATCCTGGAAACCAAGTCAAGAAACTGTGTCCAGGAGGAACAGTGATCAACTTAGTCAAAAGTTGCTGACAGCTGGGCATGATGGCCCAGGCCTGGAACCCCAGCTACTCAGGAGACTAAGGCAGGAAGGTCACAAATTCAAGGCCACTCTGGGCAACTTAGGAAGACCCTATCTCAAAATTAAAATAAATAAATAAAAGGGCTGAGGTTGTAGCTCAGTGGGAGAGCACCCCTAGGTTCAATCCCTAATACCAAAAGAAAAAATATTTAAAGAAAATAACTGAAATGAGAAAGGACCTTATTTTTCAGTGTAGCCTTTTGTATTTTATACTATGTGCATGCATTTATCCTTTCAAAATCAATTATTTTTTTTAAAAAAACAAACAAACATGATTTTAGATAAATACACAGCAGTCTAACTTTTTAAGTGATATGGTGTTAGTCTATTGTTTCAGGTGGGTAGTCTTGAATGATGTTTATTTTGTCTTAAACAGTAAACTTAGTCCTGTCAGTGCCACATACCTGTAATCCCAGTAACTCAGGAGGCTGAAGCAAAAGATTGCAAATTTGAGGCCAGTCTCAGCAAGTTAGTGAGGCCTTAAGCAATTTAGCAAGACCCTGTCTCAAAATAAAAAATAAATGGGCTAGGATATAGGTCAGTGGTAAAGGACCCTTGAGTTCAATACTCAGTACAAAAAAAAAAAAATGCAAATTTAGAATTTGGGTACAGTGACACACATTTATAATTCCCACTACTTTGGAGACAGACAAGAGGATTACAATTCAGTTCTTTTGTGTCTCATGGTTTTAAGTCCCATCAATATAGAAATGTAATAATTGACTCTACCTTGTTGATTGCATTTCTTCATAATTGGGAAATTTCTGCAATGTGAAGACTATCTGAACATCCTTAAATAGCTACAGTACCTGATTCTGTTCTGTGAAGTTCCACTAAAACAAATACCCTCTACATTAATTAATTAATTCCTTCCAGGTGTCTTAGAAAGAGACAAACAGAAAGGAAATGTAGAGTTGGAGTTTTATTTGAGATTTATACATAAGCGTGTGTATCTCTTAATTAAAGATGTTTCTGGTTGAGTATTATGTCATAACCTCCAAAATGGGTGTTTCTGCTTGATGTAGTTTTAAATAGTGTCCAATGAGTAATTTAATAAAATTGCTTTCCTTCTAAGATAAAGTAATTTTATCTTTCTGATGGCACAAGGAAAAGAAAACAAGACAAGGCCCGCCGTCAGGATGGCCGAGCGGTCTAAGGCGCTGCGTTCAGAAAACAAGACAAATAATAGCTTTAAAAAATAACATGAGGGGGCTGGGTTTGCAGCCCAGAGCGCTTGCCTCATACATGTGAGGCACTGAGTTCCATCCTCAACACCACATAAAAATAAATAAACAAAATAAAGATATTGTGTCCATGTGTAATTAAAAAATATTTAAAGAAAACAACATAAGGGGCTAGGGTTATAGCTCAGTGGGATAAAACACTTGCCTAGTCTGTGTGAGGCACTGGGTTCCATTCTTAGCACCACATATAAATAAATGAAAAAAAAAGCTACAAAAGAAAAACTTAAAGAATTAGAAGTTTAAAAAATAATAATATGAGGGACTGGGGTTGTGGCTCAGTGGTAGAGCATAGCATGTGTGAGGCACTGGGTTCAATTCTCAGCCCTGTATATAAATAAATAAATAAATAAAATATAGATCCATTGGCCGGGTTTGGTGGCCCATACCTGTAATCACAGTGGCTTAGGAGGCTGAGACAGGAGTATCATGAGTTCAAAGCCAGTCTAGCAGCAGTGAGGTGCAAGGCAATTCAGTGAGACCCTGTCTCTAAGTAAATACAAAATAGGGTTAAGGATGTGGTTCAGTGGTCAAGTGCCCCTGAGTTCAATCCCCAGTGCCCTCCTTCCCCCAAAATCCATCAACAATTAAAAAAAAAAAAAAACACTTTTTTTTAAATAGTAATAATATGAGTTTGTTGATATCTGCAAAAGAAGCTCATAGGAGAATCATTCATTTGTTATGAAGCCATTTTAATAGATAGAAACACAGTAAAACAACCTAGTGTCCCCAAATTAAGCTAGTGGCTGAGCTGATATGTGATATGTCAACATGTCCAGTATCAAAATTACACCCACTTTTTGTTGTTGTTATTGTTTCCATGGTTTCTTTTTCTTGCTTTATCAAAGGATTCCAAAACAAAAAATTTAAGAAGAGGTGGAGTTCTTGGAAGTGCTATTAATTTATGTGTTACGTTCTTTTTATGTACTCAAAATACTAAATGTTTCTAGTTCGAGTGTTATGGATATCCAAATATACTATTACTTTCCGAAATGCTTTGAGGTCCTTGGACAGAAGCCATTGTAATAACACTGTACCAACTATTTGACACAGGGTATACATGAAAGGAGATTCATGATACAAGTCCAAATTAGTGCTGATATCATGTCACAGTATGGTATTCTGCAGCCTCTTGATTATGAAAGATTATTTCTACGTTTGGTTCCAGCAAACACTATTGTGCTATTCTGAAATCCACAGCACAGAAATTATAAGACATCCGCTCATACACAGAAAGCAAATCACTATTCAGCATTTCCTGTTCTGTTTCCTGCCAATTTCAGATAATTAAAACTTTTTTTAAACCTTTTATTCTATTCTGCTTTAATTCTGCTTCCTCCACCAAAAAAGAAAGATTAAGAAATTAAAACTCTATATAATAACAACAACAACAAATCTTTGCCCTAGTTTTTTCTTATCCTGTGACATTATCTCTGTCTTCATTTTCTCAGACCTCAAGATATCATTGTATTTGTAATTGGAGGAGCCACCTATGAGGAGGCTCTAACAGTTTATAACCTGAACCGGACCACTCCTGGAGTGAGGATCGTCCTGGGAGGAACCACGGTGCACAACACAAAAAGGTAAAAGACAACAACCATCCCTGCGGCTCTCTCCCTTTTCCCAGAGAATAAAGCTTAAATTCCCTGTAGGTTGGAGAGATTGGTCAGTGATGACCAAACTCCTATTAACCAAATGCTCTGTGTATGCAGCATCAGTTCATAGAATAATTGATCATTTGTGAGATGAAGGTTCTATAGTCCCTTAAGTTCATCACTCACTTTATTAGGTCAAAGACCTGGAGAACCATCCTATGCTGTCAACAATTTGTGTGTTCTGTGTTCAAATAAAGAGAAACCCAGTAGTCATAGGCTGGCATTTTAAAAATAGCTAAGCATAATGGCATTGAATTGACAGTTTTTCTATGTTGTCATTAAGTACATTGTTTAATAAGTATTTAGTAAGAAGACTACAAAGACAAACTGAAGATCTTGTCTCAAGTTAGTCATTGTCTATTAGGAAAGACAGAACAAAAAAGTAAGAAAATAAGTGCCTGGAGAGACAGAGAAAAGACTCATGGATTCTTAAGAGTGGCTATAGGAAATCAGCAAACGTTTCATGGAAAAGACAGTATGAAAACTATGCCTTAGGCAGAAAACCGGCATATGGAAAGAGAGTATATTCTAGGTAGAATTAACCACAAGGAAAATTTGTGAAAGCTGTAGACAACAAACATACACAAAGAACAAGTAGTCAGCTATCTGGAAGGAGTGTTAAAGTAAAAAGATTGTTATAATTATGGAAGGGCTTAGATGCTAGGCTAAGTAAGGAATTTGTGCTTTTTTATGTAGAAAATATTGAAAGTTTTTAAGCAATGAAATTTTAAAAGAGTCACAGTACTTTAGGAAGATTAATTTGTCAGCAAAAGGTAGAGGAAAGAGAAACTGGAGAATTGTGGCAAGATGATTGAATTTAGTGATTGGGGCCCCTGAGAGAGCAATGCATGGATAACTGGGAATCATTAAAGATATTTGTGTATTTTTCTTTGTGTATTATTATTTGGTTTTAAAAAATACAACTTTCACCTTTATTATGATATAATATATGCTTATTCTGAAATTTGTTTGTTTGTTTTTTAATTCAGGAAGCATATAGAAAATAAAACCTACCATAACCTAATCACTGTTACATTTTGATCTTTTCAGACTTCTTCTAAGCCTGTATAGCCATTTGTGTTGAGTGTATGGGCAGAAATAGTTCTCATTGTACAGTCTGCCTTATAAGTTTCATTTCACAGTTTGATAGAAACACCTTTAGTGTTTTATATATATATATATATATTTTTTTTTTTTTTTTTTTTTTTCCTCCCACTCAGGTAAATTACCTAACATCTTTGTCAGTGTCCAGAGCTCATTGACCATTTGTATATTTTTTGGGTGAATTACCCATTCATGTTCTCTACTCATTGCCAGGTATTTTTTAATTTTTATGAATAATTTTTCAAAAATTCTGTATATATAATTAAAAATTTTGTCCATTCACATTGTATTTTACAAATCTTTTTCTTCTATTTGATGTTTTTATTTTATTCAGTGTTTTGCAATATGAAAGTTTTCTTGTTATTGTGTTCATTTTATTTAGCCAAAACTACCAGCGATTTCTGCCTTTGGTATTATGCTTGGAAAGTTCTTTCTCCATCAAGATTATACTAACTATACTAACATCCATTTTTCCATTGCTTTTAGAACTCATATTTAAACTTATATCTTCATAATCTATCAGAATTTTATTTTGGTTTAAACTGTTCTGTAGAGTTTTCTTTTAAAACTTTGAAAGAACTATTTTATTGAACTATTATTGTATTTTTGTCATTAAGTACATTATTTAATAAGTATTTAGTAAGAAGACTACAAAGACAAACTGAAGATCTTGTCTCAAGATAGTGCTCCTGACTATCAAATACCTGGCATCTTCTCTAACACTACTTCTCCATTTCTCTCGATACCAACTGGATGCTGAACAATTCAATTCTAACACTAACTGGAGTTAGCATCAGATCTCACGAATTAAAGAGACTCATTTCCACAAGACTGTCGGTCCTTCAAATGCCAGTCACAAGTCCCAGACCACCCATACTCTGTCTGACCACCTATAAATTCAGGATTCTCATGACCACTTCTCCAAGTTTGAGAATTTATTAGAAGAGCTCACAGAACTTTACTTGCTTTACTTGCATTGCCAATTTATTAGGAAGGACACAACTCAAAAAACAGCCAAATGGAAGAGATGCACAGGGCAAAGTACAGTGGCGAGAGGGATTTTCCAGGTCTGCTCCAAGCACACCACCCTCCCAGTACCCTACCAGGCTGGAAGATCTTCCAACCTAATCATTTAGGGGAATTTAAACAGGTTTCATTATTTGTGTCAATGGATTAAATTATGATTGATTAAACTATTGGCCATCTGGGATTAACTCAATCTCTAGTCATTTTCTCCTCCCTAAAGGTTAAAGGGTGGGCTGAAAGTTCTGAGCTTTAGATCAAGACTTGGTCTTTCTAGTGACCAGTCCCCTATCCTGAAATATGTAGGCATCCTTCAAGGATGGCCTCATTGGTATAAAAGACACTCTTATCACCCCTCAGCAAGTTTCAAGGGTTTTAGGAGCTATGTATCAAGAATGAGGGACAAAGTCAGATATCTTAATGTGATACCACATACATGTATTAAATATAGAAAAATATATAAATGATAAGACATCTCAATAAAATATCACAAAACAAATAATTCAGTATAGCCACTGCCAGCACCCTCAAAATCACCTCTTTTGCCCACTCCATGTCTTAACTCCCCACAAAGTAATCAATATTAAGACCTCTGTCACCATAGATTACTTTTATTTGTCCTTAAAACATATTTGTTGGGGCTGGGGATGTGGCTCAAGTGGTAGCGCGCTTGCCTGGCATGCGTGCGGCCTGGGTTCGATCCTCAGCACCACATACAAACAGAGATGTTGTGTCTGCCAAAAACTAAAAAATAAATATTAAAAAAAAAAAACCATATTTGTTGCCAGGCATGGTGGCGCACACCTGTAATCCCAGCAACTTGGGAGGCTGAGGCAAAAGAATTGCACGTTTGAGGCCAGTTTTAGCAGCATAGCAAGCAACTTAGTAAGATCCTGTCTCAAAACAAAAAAATAAAAAAGGTTGGGGGATGGGGTTAGGGATTTAGCTCAGTGGCACCCCTGGGTTTAATCCTCAGTACCCTCCCCCACAAAAAAGATACTTGTTTACTTGTTGAATAAAGAAATAGAGAAATAGACACCAAATTTTTCCCTCCTGTGCTGTGGATCAACCTAGGCAAGCACTCTACCACTGAGTTACATCCTCAACCGCCATAGAGGTTAAATTAATCTATCTCAAACTTTTCTCACAAATAGATTTGCCACCCATTTTCCTCGGTTTTGTTTGTTTCATCCTGACTCTTTCTTTCAGTTTTCTTCTTACTAAAGAATATCCTGTAGTAATTCTTTCAGCTACTGGTCAACCTGGCATTTTTGTCGGAAAATGTCTTAGTTTAGCTAAGTTTAGAATTCTAGGTTGATAGTTTTCTCTCAGCACTTAAAATCAAGATGAAAATGGACTATTAACTGTTGCCATTAAGAAGTTTGCTCTCAATATCATTATTTTCCTTTTGTAGGTAATCATCTATGATTCATTTTTAATATTAGTCTTTAATGTTTTGGCTTTAATATTCTGTATCTAAATGTTTATATATTTTTATTTATGTTACTTGATATGAAAATTTGTGTTTGGCATATTTTTGGAAGTTTTCCAGTCACATTTCTTTGAGTATCACCACTCTTTCATTTCCTCTTCTCTCTCCTTCTAGAACCTCTTATGAGATATGTGTTGGACATTCATCTGTTCTTCGGGCTTCTTAACCTTTCATTTATATCACCTATCTGTTTTTTCTATTTGCTGCCTTCTGTATAATTTTTTCAGATCAGTATTCCAATGCAGTTAAACTCTCTCTAGCTGTATCTAATTTACATTTAATTAAATTTTAATTTAAAATAGTTACATTTTATACCTATAAGTTCTATTTGCTTCTTATTCAGATTTGCCTGATATTTTTAATACTGTGTTTTTTTGTGTTTTCAACTCCTTCATCATCTTTCAAAGCCCATAATTTTTCTTTAGAAATTACAGGAGCACCTACAGAAGTTAAGTACCTCTATAATCTAAAGTACTTGGAGGTGTGATACTACTATTGTATCTGCTAACATTAGCTCACAACGAATCATTTCCACATGTTCTATTAGTTTGAACCATAAGTCATTTTAAGCAGAGTTTTATTTATGGGACCCAAGAGGCCTAGGTTGAAGATATATTTCTCCTGCATAGTTTTCCTTTCACTTTGGCTAGGTATATCAAGAACATTATCAGTCTGGAATCATTTTTATGTTGATTTCTATATAGTACTTGAGGTTTCCTGCACTGTTCAAAACAGTGCCAATTTAGGTTCAAACTTCCTTGTTATCTCTCTGTACAGATAGATTTTTTGTAAATCTACTTTTTTAGTATGGTCCTCTACATTATGTGGGAGTCTTGATTCTAATTCCTCTTCGTATTGAAGTGTATGCCTTGTTTCCTGACCCTATGTGGCTTTTAAAACACAATGCTCTTGTTTAATAACACTAGCACACGTCTATCAGGTAGCCATAGCATTGGCTTATACTTACCAACCTAAGTTCTGACTCCATTTTTGTGATGACTCTGGAGACTTCATTTCTCCTTAGGAGGTTAGATATTCCAGAAACTAGTTATTTTAAAGGGAAAGGAAGGAAGGTGAATGTATTAGCCAACAGGTCCTGAGTACCACCTGAACAATCACCTGTCCTGCAGTTTAGCACTTCTTAAGACATTTTGGGGTTTTTTTTTTGTTGTTGTTGTTTTACATTTTTTTAAAGTTGTAGATGGACATACTACCTTTATTTATTTATGTTTTTGTGGTGCTGAGAATTGAACTCAAGCGCTCCACCACTGAGCCACAACCCCAGCCCCTTCTTAAGACTTTGGACAGACAGAAAAGTAAATCCTGCTAGATGACCCCAAATCAGCAATCCTCTTACTCCCAGATTCCCTTTTAGGTCAGTAATAATGACTGCACGTTATAGGTTCGCTATATTCAATTAAAATTGAATTAGATTCAATTAGGCCCTTATTAGCTATAAATCTGCAAAATGATTAATAATCCTCTCTTCAATTATTTTCCCTTTAACTGGCAAAGTTGTATAGTGCCTATAGACATTCCCCTACCACCACCAAGTAAATAATTCCTTCTGGTTCTAAAAAATAGATAAAACTGTTTTTGTTTGTTTTCAGGACTGGGCATTGACTCCAGGAGTGCTCTGTCACTAAGCTACACCCCCAAAGTTTTTTCCTTCTTTCTTTTTTTCTCTTCCTTTTTTTTTTTTTTTTTTGTTGTTGTTGTTGTTGTTGTTGTTGTTATTATTGTTAGTTGCCCAGGCTGGCCTCCAACTTGTAATCCTCCTATCTCAGCCTCCCAAGACACTGGGATTCCAGGCATGCACTGCAACACCTGTGAGGATGTGTCTTTAACCATTGTCACATAAATGATTCTCAAAAAACATTGTATATATTAGAAGTCCCTGACACCATCCCTGATTATTTCCTTATGATAAATCTGCAGTGAGGCAATCTCAAATATGGCTAGTAGAAATGTAAATTGGTATAACTTCTCTGGAGAACATTTGGCATTATGTATTCAGAGGGGTATTAAGGCTCTTGTTTTTGTTGGATTTTGTTGGTTGTTGGATTTTGTTGGTTAGAAATGTCTTTTATCTTAACTGAGGAAGTGGTGATGTAACTGGAATGTTAGTCAAATTCATCAAATGATACCCCTTAAAGGCAGTGAATTTTATTGTCTGTGAATTATATCTCAATAAAAATATTAAAATGTAAAAAAGCAAAGCACCATAGTACCAAACTGATACTTTCTCCTTGACACAATCAGAAAGATGGAAAAACAATTTTTAAAAGAAATGGTTTTCTGCCAGGCGCGGTGGCACATGCCTGTTATCCCAGCAGCTCAGGAGGCTGAGGCAAAAGCCTGGCGAGTTCTAAGCCAGCCTCAGCAAAAGCAAGATGTAAGCAACTCAGTGAGACTCTGTCTCTAAATAAAATACTAAATAGGGCTGGGATGTGGCCCAATGGTTGAGTGCCCCTGAATTAAATCCCTGGTACCTGCCCCGCCCCCCAAAAAAAGAAAGAAATGGTTTTCTTACTGCATGATTCAGTGTTATTTAATGCCATGTTCCAGAAACCCGATGTCAGCTGGTATTCTGAGGAACACACTTTGAGGAATACTGGTCTATGGCAATCTAGACAGGTTGTGATGACAATGAGAACTAAAATGTACTGAGAACATACCATGTGCTAGTGTTCCTCTATACTTTATACATATGCTGTCCAGTGGTGTAGCCTCTTAGCAGTATGGAGCTACTGAGAACATGAAATGTGGTTATTTTGTAAGTAATACACCTGTAATCCCAGCAACTTGGGAGGTTGAGGCAGGAGGGCAACTATCTGAACAGCCAAGACCCTCTCAAAATAAAAAATAAAAATGGCTGGAGTTTTAGTGTGGTGGTAGAGCCTATGCCCCTGGGTTTAGTCCCCAGTAACTAACACACACACACACACACACAGAGATGAAGAATGAGATTTAAGTGACCATGTTATTCTTTGAATAAAAGTGATTAACTTGATAACTAGTAACAGCTGGTATTTTAATGACTATCTGAAATGATGCCTAAGTCTTGATAATGATTTAACTTTTCAGTAAATCGGTGATATTAATCTTTTTTTTGTAGAGAACACAATTAAGAGCTTAGAAAACAGTTGATTAAATTTGAAGCCCGAAAGGGGCCAATTCATGTTATCAAGAGTACTTTATAGATTTCTGCCTAAACCAGTAACACTAGAAACTTGGACCTTCTCCTATAACCACAAGTTGGTTGATCTCTGAATTATTTACAGAAAAATTAGGATACTATGACAGAATTTGCATTTCAAAGAGAAGAGAATCCAGAGAGCTCTCTTCTTCACTTATTGGCATTTCAAGTTCCTGTTTGAAACTGTTGAAACCATTACCTTCTTTGTAAAGATTTTCTTGGGAGTTTCTTTTCCTCCTATGACCAAAGTATGAAACATTGCAGAAGTCATAATGGAGTGCACTGCCTGCACCGACAGGCGTTTATTGAATACTGATTGCATGTCAGGTTCTGTTCAAGGTTAGAAAGATGAAGGCATGTTCTACACCTGCAACATCTTAATGTCTAATGGGAAAATAAACATAAATGAGATCTAATAAGATCCTTCTTTTAAAGTTGAATTTAACTGAAGACTCAAATCTAGGTATATTTCCTGATTCCAGTTTATTTATGTACATAACATTTTTAAATTAAAAATAGCTTTTCATTACAAAATCAATACATAATCCTTGTAGGAAGAAAAATTAAATGTAGCTAAGCCAAAAACAAAAAAGATAATAGGGGGCCTGGGGTTGTGGCTCAGTGGTAGAGCGCTTGCCTAGCATGTGAGGCACTGGGCTTGATTCTCAGCACTGCATATAAGTAAATGAATAAATAAAGGTCCATCAGCAACTAAAGATATATTTTTAAAAAATAAAATAAAAAGATAATAGGAGGTGGGGATTTAGCTCAGTGGGCAGAGTGCGTGCCCAGCAAGCACAAGGCTCTGAGTTCCGTCCTTGGCCCTGGGGAAAAAAAAAAAGAAGATAATAAAAGTATCCATATTGCCACCATCCCATCATAGGGAATGTTGTCAGCATCCTAATGCATACACTTTTAGACTTTTTAAATAAAAAGAAGTATACGAACATGTGTTTTCAATGAAAATACTCATCTATGTCATTTCTAATGACTGAGTCACATTCTATTGGATTAAGCCACAATTTGTCAGTCCTCAGTTTTTGGTTCATTCAGCAAATACTTATTGTGCACCAAGTTCCAAGAGCTATCTTGAGACTGGACATATATTGAAGAACAACAACAACAACAAGAATTTGTTTGATATTAAATTTTTGTAATTTTTCTATAATAAACATCACTTTATATACATCTTTATAGACATATCCAGTTGTTCACTCAAGATATGCTATATGCCAGACTACTTAATTCACTGTGTATATTATCTCATTTAATCTTCATGATTCAAGAAGTAAGATTATTATCATCACAATTTTATTTATTTATTTATTTATTTATTTTGGTACCAGGGATTGAACTCAAAGGCACCCAACCACTGAGCCACATCCCTAGCTCTATTTTATATTTTATTTAGAGACCAGGGTCTCACAGAGATTCTTAGCACCTTGCTGTTGCTGAGGCTGGCTTTGAATTCTCAATCCTCCTGTCTCAGCCTCCCAAGCCACTGGGATTACAGGTGTGTGCCACCGCTCCCAGCAGGTGTAAGCATTTTTAAGATGCTAAATTACTAAATTTACAGCCAGGAAAGTCTTCTATACCTTTATAATCTAAATACCTAAAAGTGTATTTATACTTTCACATCATGCCTTGCCAGCACTGAGGTTAGCTGCTGCTGATTCTTAAACTTAAATTTTTTAAATCATCAATTTATATGTGAAAAGGTTGGCTAAAAACCAGTTTACTTCAACCCAGATGCAAAGAAGAATAAACTAGATTAATACTGTGAAGCTTATGGAATGAAACAAGAATCAGAGGGGTAGATGCTCTCTGGTTCCAAAGCAGTCTTCCAACTCATCACTCCTCGCTCCACCTCCAATGCCATACGATAAACACTTTTCTTTTGCTTGAGCTAATTTGGATGAGTTCCTATTTCTTGCAACCAGAATGTGACTTGTGGGAAAATATTATAGGAAAACATTCTCTCTCACAAGTTTGTAAGAAATGCCTTTTTGTGTGGTGTGTAAAATTCAATACAGCGTTTGCATATTTCTTCCAGGATTTGTTTGGTAAAATAATAAAAAGTTAAAATGGAAGAAAAAGTCCAAACATGCTAACTCTGTATAGTGGGTCACTTCATTCCTCTGCCAAAACTGTGCTACTTTATTTTAAGAACCCTTACTTTAACATAATTCAGGGGCAGGATTGTATTATTATTCCAAGTAGAAATATACCAAGGCAATGATAAAACTTACTGTGGAGGTAGTCCAGAGGCCACATGGCCTTCGTGTTCTGAGAGGAGAAAAACCTTGTGGTTCCATTTCCATTTGTGCTCACTTAAAATTTCCACTTGGAAGCCCCCAGCATCAGTACCTCTATAATTAAAGACTTACAAAGAGTCTTCAGCCTCCACGGCTGCTACAGCTGGGTTATTTGGGGCTTTGTTTCCTATTTTTTTAATAGTAGGCATGATTCTTCTGCTGCAGTTGTGGTTGCTCTGACAAATCGATGTGGTCTTGAATGTCCCCAGTGGTGGGAAAGCACATCTATAGCTCTTTTCTTTCTCAGATGATAACCTCCTTTCAGACTTGTGTGACTGATATTATAGGCATTTCTGTCTCCAAAGAATCTGTCTCTTACCCCGTGGGATCTGAGGGCAATTCCTTCCTTTCTCTTCACATGGTATTCTAAGGAATAAAACATGCACAATGCTGGATGCGTGTAGAATTCCATTGTGTTCTCTTTTGTCCTGTGGAACTAAAAATAGGGTCAAGGACTCCATTTTTCCTTTGTTTTATTTTACTTAGTTTGTTTTTCATAAGTCAGGTGTCCTGTAAAAAGGTGGGACTTGGGAAGGAGTAGCTATATTTTTTAATAGGCAATTACATCTTTTGGAAGAAAGTATCTCAGGTGAAGTAACCTCAGTGGAACTGGTTATAATCAAGGAAATATTTTATACCTTAATTGTTTCCCAAGGTCCACTCTATAGAAAATTTGGAGAGATAAAGTTTTTCCATATTTTAAAAAAGATTTTGTAGTCAACCGAGTTCAGAAAATGCTATTTCCCTTTCTTGGAAAAATTGCAAATCACATTTGCATGTTAAAGAATCTGAGGAAATCTAGAGTAAAGAACCTCACTCTGAGGCTGGAGTTGTGGCTCAGTGGCAGAGCGTTTGCTTAGCACCTGTTAGGCCCTGGGTTCCATCCTCAGCACCACATAAAAGGATAAATAAATTAAATAAAGGCATTGTGTCCATTCTACAATTAAATATATGTATATATATATTTTTTTTTAAAAAAAAAAGAGAATCTCACAAATTAAAATTTTTTTTTAAATCAAAAAAAGAAAAAAAGAGAATCTCACTCTGGCTGGGCACATTTGGCACACGCCGTAATCCCAGCAATTTGAGAAGCTGAGGTAGGAGGATCACAAGTTTAAGGCCAGCCTCAGCAATTTAGCAATGTCCTAAACAACTTAGTGAGACTCTGTCTCAAAATAAAAAATAAACAATGTTGAGGATGTGTGTGGATGTGGCTCAGTGGTAAAGCATTTCTGGGTTCAATCCCTAGTACCAAAGGAAAGAATCTTGCTCAGCACTCAGGTTTTGTGGTTTTTATTGTATTTTAATATAACATTTGATAATTGTAAAACAAGATATATAACACGTGAGTTAGAAGGCATAATTATATAATGAACGTCCTTGAACTGTTTGTTCACTTAACTCAAGAGAAAACTAGAAAATTGGCAGTAACATAGATCTACCCATGTGTTCCTCTTCAGTTACATCTCTCATCTTCCCACAACAAGAAAGCACTCTCCTAAATTTTGTGTTTAATTCCCTTGCTTTGGTGGGGAAAGGTTGTATTTTTGTCACTTATCTATGTATTTCTAAATAACATGTTTATGTTTTTGAGCTTTATAAAAATGATATTATACTTTTTTCAGTAAATATTGTTTCTAAGAGTTGTCAGTATTATTGCATGTAACCTTGTTCATTCATTTTTCAGTGTTGTGTAAGATTTTATTGTGTGGATATACCACAGTCAACTTCTTCGTTTTTTATTTTGTTTTTTTACTATCTCTGTTGCTTCTCTCAGGAACAGAAGAAATATGAACAACGAGTATTGACAGAATATTATTATTACTTGAGAGCAGTGGGGAGACTATTTATGGAGTGGCTATAAGCTACTATTCAAGGATGAAACTAAAATACAAAAATAAATAGGATGTGCCTATCTTTCATGAGCCAGTGGGGGGAATCAAACAAATCTATTTTTCTCAAATTAGAATGTTATCAGTCCTAGGGACACACAAAGGCACAAAATAAACATGACACATCTTTTGGAGTGTCCATTTTCTTACATTTTAGAGGGATATGTGGGGGATAATTAAATAATTTAACTGAAAGTGCCTTAAAATATGTTTATGTCAAAATTTAAAAGGTCAATTTATGAAAAATAGTAAAATCATACATTTTTAAAACACTAGTCAAACTCAAAGAAAGGTGTAAACTGGTCTGCCAATCCAGTCTCCCCCTCCAAGACCAAAAATTTTTTTTCTAAGACCAAAAAATTCTGCTATTAGGGGTTCTTAGGTCTGATAAAAATTTGAGAAGTGTCAATGAATATAAATAAAGTGTGTCCCACCTAGAAATAACTAATTCTAACTGAGTACTCTGGAAGTGCTTCACATAAAGAGTGAGCAGGATCTCCGCAGGGCCCCTGAGCAGTCAGGGCTGAGAAAACATGACTAAGAGCAGGAGGAGGAGGAGGAGGAGGAGGAGGAGGAGGAGAAAAGCAAAGCAGAAGTTCTTTATGGTGGAGCATATGTCCAGAGAGGAGCAGGATGATCCTTGTGTAAGACTCCTGGTGTGCAGACCTAGATGCCGAGTGCCAGCCTCCTCTTTTGCTCCCGATACAACTGCTATTGGGTATTCAAAAAAAGTTTGCATAGTAGGCGACATCTGTACTGGGAGGCCTTGACGCATTTAAAACTTGTATCTATTCATGTATTCATTCAGCAAACCGTTCAGTACTTACTTATATGAAGACGGTAACGCTGAGGGTGTACACCAGTTGTAAGAGAAACCATGAGGAAAGAGCATCACAAGGGGCGCAGCTGGTAGGGGGCTCGCCCTGCATGCCAAGGACCTGGGTTCATCCCCAGCACCACAAGAAAAAATTTTAAAAATAGAGGAGAACATCAGAGCTCCCACCACCACGGCTTCTAGCCACCTTCCACCTGTCACGCTGGATGGGTGCTCTTGGCTAAAGCCAGCCCTTCTAAAATGTGGGCACGAGATCCCTCCTGCCCACCTCCTCCAGAGCACACTCCACACTTGCCCCCCTTTCTTTCCAAATCACTTCCCCCACCACCCTATCGGGTCATTCAAGAAGCATAGAAACACACTGCTGTTTCCTTAAAACCCTCTCTTTAGCCTCCTTTTTCTCTCAGGGCTTTCTTGGGTGTCCTCTCCCTCGCCTCCTCCCTCACCCTCCTCCCTCACCTCCTCCTCCCTCACCCTCCTCCCTCACCTCCTCCCTCACCTCCTCCATTACCCTCCTCCCTTACCCCCTCCCTCACCTCCTCCCTCGCCCTAACCCTGGGGCAGGGAATTGAGCCCGGGGCTTATTGCATGGTCAGCACATGCTCTGCACATGAGCTGTGCCCCAGCCCCTCTGAGGCTTTTACAGCAAGATACTCCAAGATGTTGGCACTCCTCTCTTAATTCCTCCCCTCATCTAGTCTCTTCAACCCACGCTCTCCTAAACCACTCCACTCATTCCCCAGATTGCCCTTGTCATGGTCCCCAGGAACCTCCATATGGCTAAACCCAGAGTGAATTCACTCCTCATTGTCTTGTCCTATGGGTAGCATTTGACACATTTAGTCAGTTCTTTTTACTTTTTCCCTCCCCCACGGTTCTGGGGATGGAACCCAGGGCCTCACACATGCTGGGCCAGTGCTTACCACTGAGCCTCACACTCGGCCCCTGAAACATTCTTCTTCACTCGCTTCCAGGAAATGCGCTGTTCTGCCCTTCCTACTTCAGTGGCCACTCCTCTGTCTTGTGCTGGTTCTCCCTCCTTGGGGGATTTCTGGGACGCAGGCCTTAGACCATCTCTTACCTCCACACCTGCTGCCTTGACAGTCTTATCTGGTCTCCTGATTTTAAAGTCTCTCTATCCACTTCTGACTCCCAAATTTATATTTTTAGTCCAAAGTTTCTTAACCTTAACACTCTAATAATTTGAACCAGATAATTTTTGTTGTAGGGAAATGTCCTTTGCATTGTAGAATTTTCAACAATATCCCTGGCCTCTACGCACTAGATGCCAATTATTACAATGAAAAATGTGGCCAGAAATTGCCAGCTATCCCCCTGAAAGTGAAATACGACACCTCCATTGAAACCCTGTTTCTAGTCTGAACTTCTTCCCCCAACTCCAGACTTCTGTGCCCATCCTCCCCCCCTACTGCCATTTCTACTTGAATGTCTATAAGCATCCATATTTAATGAGATCAGAAACAAACCTCTGGGGCTTGGGATATAAGCCAAGGGTTAGAGTGTGTGTCTGGCATGTGTAGGTTCTGGGTTCCCTTCCCAGGGCTGATGAAAACACACATACACCTTCTTCCTGCCTCAACCTGATCCCCCTCAGACTTCCCACCGCAGCATTTCCACTCTTTAAGTTACTTAAGGTGAAAGACCTTGGCGTTTTCTTGACCCTCCTGTTTCTCTCACATCTGTGTCCTGATTCGTCGGTGAACCCTGTGAGCCTTACCTTCAAAATCAGTCCAGAACCTCATGTCCTCTGGCTATCATACTGCCTCACCCTTGTCCCCCCAGACCTCTTCTCAATAGAGGAGTAGAGTGGTCATGTGAAAATATGTGATCTGGGATACGTCACTTTGTGAAAAAACCCTCCAGATATCCCTCGTTTTACCCAAAAATCGAAAATCCTTACCACCATCGGCAGGTCTTCCGCGATCTCCTCTTCACACTCCCCTCCATCCCCTCCTCTGGTCTGTCTGATCTCATCCTTGCTACCTCACACCTATTCACACCAGCCACACCAGCCTCCTTTCTGCTCCTTTGCACATGCTCTTCCCCCAGGTAAATGCTCTACCACCTCATGCAGGTCTTGATTAAATGTCCGTTTACCAGTGAGGCCCTCCAGGAGCACTGAATTTAAAACCTCACACCACTGACAGTGTCTCCAGTTCTTCTTTCAACGGGCTTTATTTTTCTCCATAACATGTTCTTCATCGAGCATTGCATCAGGAGAACAAACTCTGAAACTGGAATGTCTAGTACTGTAAGATAAAAGACCTTGACTTTTCTGTGCCTCATTTTCTTTGTCTGAAGTGGCGTACTTTCTACCTTCTTCCTGTTCTGTGTTATATATCTATTTTTTTTACCCATTAATTACTTTTATCTTTCTTACTCCCCCATTGGAATATAAATTCCATGAGTCCAGAGTTGGTTTTTTTATGTTCTTTCTTGTTTCTAGCACAGTGCTTTTGGCACATAGTATGTGCTCAATAAAATATTTGTTGATCAAATCTGTTGTTATCTTTGAAAAGAGTAATGGGGAGAAGAGTCAAGGAAGACGTGAGATTTTATGTGTGCTACTTAAAACTTTTACAGTATTTCTGTATCACTTGTGCCCTCAAAAATTCACAGGCTTACATGAAAAGTAGACATGTAGACAAATTACACACCGTGTAAGATACAGAGAAACAAGCAGGTGACTGACTGTTTAGGGGGAAGGCAGGACAGGCAAGGACAGCTTCCTAGGAGAGATCATGTGAGAGGTGTGTTTTAAAGAGGCATAGTTCCACTAGACAAAGCGTGAGGCAGAAGGGATATTGTGTGTAAGAGTAAAGATACATGAAAACCTAATAGTGTCTCTGAAAACTGGGAGGAAAGGCAAGAGGAACTCTCATTGTTTTAAGATATTAAAAATTCCATCCTATTAGTCTCCCTCACCAACTCCCATGCTCAAATACCTCCAGCCAAGTGTGTGGCTTAATTAGAAGCTTACTTCTGCTTAAAGCTAAGATCTTAGCCAGGCGCAGTGGTGCACACCTGTCACCCCAGCAGCTCAGGAGGCTGAGGCAGGAGGATTGTGAGTTCAGAACCAGCCTCAGCAACAGTGAGGTGCTAAGCAACTCAGTGAGACCCTGTCTCTAAAAAGAGCTGTGGATGTGGCTTAGTGGTCAAGTGCCCCCAAGCCTGGTACCAAAAAAAAAAAAAAAAACTAATATCTTGGGGTTTTCTCATTTTTTAAAAAATATTTTTTAGTTGTCAATGGACCTGTATTTCATCTATTTATAAGTGGTGCTGAGAATCAAACCCAGGGCCTCACACATGCTAAGCACTCTCTACCACTGAGCCACCACCCCAGCCCCGGTTTTCTCATTTAAAAAAAAAAAAGAAAAAAAAATATATATATATGTAGACAGACAGAATACCTTTATTTTGTTTATTTTTATGTGGTGCTGGCATCGAACCCAGGGCCTCACCCATGCTCAGTAGGCGCTCTGCCACTGAGCCCCAGCCCTGCCTGGCTGGTTTCCTCATGTTTTTGAAAGTCATTTTCTATTTTCCTGTTCCCTACAAGTTCTTTTTTTTTTTTTTTTTTTTTTTCATCATACCATTCTTCAGATTTTAGGTTCCCTTGTTGTCTTGGTTACAAGAAACTAATATGTAATTTTTTATTTGAAATTTATTTTTCAATGATACCTAAAAACCAAAATACATATTTATGGGGTATCATATGACATTTCAATACATATATTTTCCAGTGATTAAATCAGGATAAACATACCTGTCTTCTCAAATATTTCTCATTTCTTTATTGTAGAAACATTTAAAATCCTTTCTTCTGGCTTTTTAAAATACAAAGTGCATTACTGTCACCTATAGTCACCTCTTGACAGTAGCACCCCGGGACTTCTTCGTCCTATCTGCCTGTAGCTCAGTTCACACTGACCCACCTTCCCCATGGCTCCCGCCCCGGCACTTCTGATTTCTGTCTGTAGGTTACGGTGGGCAAGGAGGAGCACATACTTTAAATGTACACCATACACATATGTCATTTTGTGATGTTATGTAGCTAGTTTAGGGATATAGTGATGAGCTTAATTACATTTGTCATTAAAATTTTTAATTCTGTAAGTGTTGGTCCCTAGATCTTTACCAGAGACTTAGACAGTGAACACCCTTGTTTATTGATGTGTGACTCAGGACTTTTTAAAATCTGGGTGGAGGATTCTGTTTTTCCCACCCACCTTCCTCTATCTATAGAGTGGGGAACGCACCCTTGATCGCGGTACAAACCAAGAAGAGCAGCAGTGTCAACTCACCGATGACTTAGTGAGTCTCTGGTGTTACCCCTGTTGACACCATGTCTCGTGGTGAGCTGTGATTGGGACCCGTCTCTGACTGAGAGCCCCTGAAGATAAGAATCGTAACAGGTGTTCATTCATACTCCTAGTTCAGTGCCTGGTTCACAGTGGACGCTCAGTAAACATTCATTAAATTGAATTAAACTGAATTGAATTGGATTATAGCACCACAGGAGATGGGGATTTTTGAGTTTGCATTTTAAGTGAGATTGATTTAAAACAAATCTAGAAAGAAAAATTATTCTTTTTGTTTTGTTTTTAAACATAGACTAAATTTAGGATACAGCTAGCTACCAGTATGTTCACTGCCCATAATCTTTTAAGCATTCTGTGCAATGACTCACCGAAGTCCCCAAATAGATTTTTTTTTTTTTTTAAGTCACAATGGCCATAAGAAGCAAAATAAGGTTTGGAAAATATAGTGTTTCCTTTTTGCAGTCAGCAATGTAGGGTCTTGTTGATATACAGAGGAGGATCTTTCAAGTATAATTTTAGCAAAGTTATTTTTTCCTTTGTGTTGAAATGAAACACAGATCACCTGATAAGTTCCTATAGGGCTTCTCACTTGTTTCATTCTTACTAGGAGTCACTCATCAAAGACCTGTGATGTTCACTTTCAGAAAAGCAGCACCACCTCGTTTCCTAAGTCTTCTGACCTCCAAGTGTTCCAGTCCAGCTGGCCAACAGACCAGGCCACCCAGAGAGGCCTGTGTTTCAGGAGAGTAAATAAACTCAACATACTCCTTTCCCTCTACTTAACTATTTTTTTTTTCTTTTGCAAAGGAGTTTGGAATTTAAATCCTTCAAACCCAGAATCTTCCAGGTCTGAAACTATGAAACAATAATAATAAAGTACCTGGTCATTCTTTCAACCCTTTGTCTTCTGTAGATCTGTCTCCTTCTGAGAAAGTCCTGAGCATACTTATAAATACCATTCCAAATAACCCCTGTGTTATAGAAAAGGTTCTCTTGCCAATGGGTTGCTAGTTTAATTAATTCATTTCTTCAGCATACCTTTACTGGGTACCTTTGCTAAGCCCTGGAGAAACAAGCTGAGTAAACGGTATTCCCACCCTGAGGAGTTCATGATCTATTTTGGCAACAAGAATATAGACAGTGCCATGTTAATAATACAGTACTAAAATAGCCCTAGGACTAAGGGATAATAGTGGTACAAGTGACAGTTCAGCATGGGGGGTTTGTGAAGGCTTTGCAGGAAAAGTGATTTTTGATTCTTAGCCTTAAAGATAAAAAGGATTTCGGCAGAGAGAGAAGGGGCAAACTTACATCTCAGACACAGAGCACAGTAAGAGCAAAAGTATGGAGGTATGAATGTTTGTGACACGTTTAGGGAAGAGTGAGTGCTGTTGGGCGTGGATGGCAGGGACTACCCTGCGGGACACTGACCTAGACAAGTGAGGGGCAGCCTTAAAATTCAGATCATGCTGAAGGGCATGGTCTCCAGTCCATGGGTTTGAATCCCAGCTAAGCCACTCACTAGCTGTTGTGACACTGGCAAGTCACTTTACCTCTCTATAACTTTTTTCATTTTTTCAAATAAAGATAATAGGAGCAGCTATTTCATAGGGCTTCTTGTATATATATTCACACATACATGTATAAAACAGTTCTCTGAACAAAATAAATACAATGTATTATCAGGCCACAGTAAATGTAAATACTAGTTATTATCAGGCTACAGTATGAAGGGCTTGAAACTTTATATACATTTTTCTGTAAGTAAAAGGTTTTAAAGAAGAGGTGAGAGTATGTAATATGATATAATCTGTATTTTAGAAAAGTTACTCTGGTGTGTCTTTGGAGAGTAGATAAAATAAGGAAGAAACTCAGGCACAATAAAAGTTCTGAGACAATTTCAAGAGTATAGGTAGAAGATGCTGATGTAACATGGTCCTGAGTTAATATAGGAGCCTTGCCCTTTAAAATTCTGGGTTCCTATCTAGAAATTTCAAACTTAAAATCTCTCTCTCTCTCTCTCTCTCTCTCTCTCTCTCAGTACTAGCAACTGAACCCAGGGATGCTTTACCACTGAGCCACATCCCCAGTCCTTTTTATTCATTTTGAGACAGGGTCTCATCAAGTTGCCAAGGCTGGCCTTGAACTTAGAATCCTCCTGCCTCAGTTTCCTGAGTCACTGGGATCACAGGCATGTGCCACCTCACTCAGCATAATATTAATCTTAACAGACGTTACAAATTTAATCTAGAAAACACAGTGAGGACCCTGGGGAAGAACACAAAGGGACTTTCCTTCTGGTTTGGATGTGTTAAGGCTCAACTGATAACTTGTATTTTACACCAACTATCAGACCAATGCTTTTGCATCCTATTCATATCTGTCTATGTAGTTCAGTGTCATGAGCAAGGTATTCTATTTTTGATGATACCTTTGCTTTTCCTTTAAGTAACCTCAAGTCTTCTTGTCAGCTTCCTAGAGGAAATTCTGGCTTCTGGACTGCACAGCCGGAGCAAGGAGAGCTCTCAAGTCCTTTCCAGGCCAGCAAGCAGGAGATGAGATGATGATGGAGAACGTGGAGAACGGCACAGCTTCCCCCTGGCCCCCCACAGCCTCCCACTGACCCGAGGGCTGGGAGAGGGTCTTGTGCTCTTGTTAGAATTCATCTCCTGGTACCTGTGGTTCCTGAACTGCTAGCACAGACACCAAGACTCCCAGAGATGCGCTCGCTGAGAATAAGTCCGAACCCTTCCCAACCTACTTTTCTTGTGGTTTCTTTATCGAGTAAATGTATTCCTTGTGTATTTGATAGTACAATCACTTCAGTTTATGGTGGATTTTGTTGGGATCTTACTTGGGAAAAGAGTTATCAGATCCCAGGGGGTTTAAAAGTAATCATGTATGTACATGCCACCTTCCTCGATTTCCTCTCTTCCCTTGACCCTTTGTTTCTTTCTATTAACCACATGCCTGCACAACTCAGTTCTGAGAACTTACCATGTTTCTTTAGAGAGACATCCAAAAATTGTTTGTCCCTACCCTGGAACTTTCTGTGGCACTGAGAAACCATGTATGACCACAATAAAAAAAAGCATTTTGTGAAATGATACGAGTGATTTCATTTTATTTCTTTAGGCTTCCTTTATGGAAATTCAAAAAGTGAGGCTTGAGATGGCTTTTTTCTTTTAAAAATTTTTTAGTGTTTTTTTTTGTTGTTTTTTAATGTGGTGCTGAGGGTGGAACCCAGTGCCTCACACATGCTAGGCGAGCGCTCTACCACTGAGCCACAGCCCCAGCCCTTGAGATGACTTTATACCAAACAACGCAGGCATTGCCTCTACCCAAGGACATTTAAAGTACACCAAAGCAAGAATTATCCTGGTATCAATTTGCCTCTCGGGAAAGCAGAAGAAAGTGATGGCATCAATGATGCCAGGAAATTAAGGCACTCTCAGATCATCATAGCAAAAACACCACAGTTCAATCTCTCCTTTAATCTTTTGAGGCTCAGTTTCCTCATTTATAGTATGGGAGTAATACTGGTACCTTCCTCCTAGGATTGTTAAGGGTTAAATGAGATAATACCTGTGAAGTACTTAGAACATTGTCTGCACTGATAAAGGTAAATAAAATGGATTCCTTTCTCTAAGTTGGGGAATACAGGATTACTATGCAAAGTAACTGGCATGAGACAGGGAGAGATCTCTGTGTGAGGGAGTGTGAATGCTTCCAGTGCAGGGAAAGAAACGGAAAAGCTGAAAGATGGGTCCCTCTCCATTTTCTCCACTCCTCAACTCATAGCGTTGTTTCCTTACATTCACTCATGGGAAGCCATCAGGATTCTGTTCACATTACACCTAAGATCAAAGGGGTTTTTAGATAATTTTTAAAAAATTCTTCAGTTTTTGTAAGTTTTCAAGACACTTCGCACTTGGGGAGGCAGTATGTTAAATGCAGCATTCTACAAGTTATATAGTCTTCAAAAAAAAGTGGAGAATTCCTTCCTTCAAGTAGAAGTACCTGTACTTCCTTTCCTCTTGACAAAATAACTCTGGAATTTAAAAAAAAAAAAAACAACAACAGACTTCTTATATCATTCTCTTCATTATTTGCTTGCTTCCATTGTGGCTATTCATCTAACAATATCTAGAAATCTTAGAAATGAACACTACCCACAAGGAGTTTTTTTAACAGCACTTCAAAAAAAATGGCATTTCTTTGGTAACAATGACTCATTTTTATATCATTTACAGAACTGAATCCCTTATTTCTGGTCCTTAATTTTCCCTTTTAAAAACATCATTTTGATTAAGGTCTTTTATGCTTTTTTTTTTTAACAGTCATTGCACATTTTATGCTTTTAATAACCCCCTCCCCTCAAAGATTGAAACACCCTAGTCAAAACCCATTTACAAAAGCCAAAGAATTTATTCTTTTTTAGAGAGAGAATTTTAATATTTATCTTTAAGTTTTCGGCGGACACAACATCTTTGTTTGTATGTGGTGCTGAGGGTTGAACCCGGGCCGCACGCATGCCAGGCGAGTGCGCTACCGCTTGAGCCACATCCCCAGCCCCAATGATATTTGTTTTTAAACAACTGTTTGGTTAACAGTTTTTGCTCAGTAAATTTGCAGGCAGCAAATCACAAGTTTTTACCTCTGGTAGTCTTCTTTTTCCCATAAGTGGAGTTACCTATAAAATATTCAATTGAATGATTACTGGCACTGATACCTTAAGAATGGACATAATTAGGGAGGTATCCCAATCATAGGTCCTCCCAGTATCTCATCTTCACCAAAGACGAGATAAAAATTGGCTTGAGCGTTATTTTTGTAGTTTGTGTATATGGTAGTGTCAAGTTCATTGAAGAGACAGTGCTATAAAAATGTGTAAAGAAACCCAAGAGTGCTTATTCCAACTTCTTAAGCTTTTGGAAAACAGTCCCCCGCAGATCTAAAATCAGGTGCTATGAGGTTCACCTGGTAAAAGAGAAATCAGCTTTAAGAACAGGTCAGGGGAAGAGTATGGCATGTGGAAAGAGGGGTGGCTGGCATGAGACAGGGAGAGAGTGTGAGGGATCGTAAGGGCAGTGTGATAGGAAGAAACAGTACAATAGTTCAGGTTAATGAGAGAGAGAGAGAGAGAGGGCTCCAGCCAGAGATTTATGTAACATCTCAAGGAGCAGACAGGCAGAGAAGGTTCTGCAGCCCACATGCATCTGCTCTTAAATCTGAAAATTACTTTGGAGGGTTACTTTTTATGGGTCCCTCGGCCTGATGTTTCACAAAGCTGTAGCTCTTATGTGATGCAGTGACAAGAAGCCCTATACCTTGCCTTTAGAAGGGACTCAGGTATTTGTTGACTTAAAGAGCTACTGTGAAGGGAGGAAGATAGGGCAAGTCATTGATTCTTTCTTTCTCATAAGCCAGAATCTACTTGAACTTTACTTTTTTTTTTTTCCCTCCAAGTGCTGGAGATGAATAAAACCGGGGGCTTTGTGCATGCTAGGCAAGCATTCTACCACTGAGCCACACCCCCAACCCCTATTTAAACTACTAATCCAAACCATTCCAATCTGCCTGGCTAAGAAGCCCTCAAAAAATCATGCAGGCTGATTTCTTCACCATGTCCTAATATTGGTACATTTTGCTTCCTCTTACTCATGTAGCCAGGATTTTTAATTCTTTTTTCCATCACTTTTTAAACCGGATGGGAAATAGAGACAGTAGGAAGGAGAAGATGGTTTGAGAAACGTGTTTTCTTGTGTGTGTGTGTGGGGGGGGGTGCACGCACACAGGCGCGTGCACAAAATCTGAATAGTTGACTAGAGTCAGAAAGCCTGGATTCGAATCCATTTAGCCAGTAACGTGTAAATTTGGGCAAGTCAGATTTGCCATGCCATCTCCTCATTTCCCAAGTGAGGATATTAATACTTTTCTATATGCCTCACAAGGTGGCACTAAAGATTTAATGAAATGATGAGTAGTTTTAAAGGATCAAGTTCTGTATCCGGCTAAAATAAAGGAACGAGTTAGGATGGTTATTACTGAGAGGAGTATCACTGGGTTAGGAGGAAAGGCGAGTCTGTGAACAGAAATGGCATCCCCCTTAAATTTGACAGATACCAGAAAAATAAAAAACATCCTCAGCCCCTCAATCCACAAATTTAGCCAACGTTTTATCTTGAGACATCTCCGGAAAAAGAATTTTTGCTTTTTTTCCTACTCTTCCGAGCCAGGGATATTTAATTCATTTTGTGGTTATTGTGTGCCTCCCATATGCCAGGCAATGTGTTTATTAGCTTACTGTCATCTCGTGATTAGCCCAGAGAACCATACTCCTATTTTCGAAGGACTTTCCCAGGTCATCTCGTATACTCCTCTTTCCTTGACGATGGAAGTGGCAGTCCATCCCTCACCATTGAATATGTTGAGGACCAGAGGCTTAAAGAAATGCAGTGACTTGATAAGGGCCACTGAGTTGTGATGAAGCCAGTGGTCACCGTGGCTTTCCGACCACCCCCCTCCCGTCTACACGAACTGAAAGAAGTTGCTAAGGTGTGTCCTGCAGGCTCTGAGGCAGACCCGGGCAAGAGGGGTCAGCAGAGGTTCCCCTCGTCAGAGCATCCTCTGGGCCCTGGGCCCTTCCCTGGCCTGGACTCCAGTGTAGACAGGATCTGGGGTTACAGAGCGGGCAGGGGGACAGACCCCCAGGAAGGCTGCGCCCCACCTAGAGCTCACATTCCAAGTCCCCTGGTATAACGGATCATGGCTTTGGGGACAGGGCTCTCTGGCCAGCACTTGGGCGGCTGCGTCTGGATATCCTCGTCTTCCCGAGTCTCAGCGTCTCCCTGAGTGGAGCTCAGAAGACCCACCTCCAGTTTGGGGCTACTCTGCGGCCCCAGAGGCCCGAGGCTTTGTCACTGGGGAGTCGCGCAGCTCCGCAGCCCCCTCGTGCCCCTGCCGGCTCGGCCCCTGGGAGGCATGAAACTTTTCCCCGACACCTGAC
>NW_026000079.1:6912381-6938979 GCF_001458135.2 Marmota marmota marmota | reverse complement strand
CCGGGGCTTTGTCTGTTGACTTGCGTCGGGGGCTGAACTTGGCTGAGTTTCCGCCGACCCGCACCTCCTCCTCCCCGGCCCTGGCCGCCGCTGGCTCTGCTCCGCGGGGCCGGGAAGACAATGAGAAATAAAAGGAGACGCCGCTAGTCCGGGCGCTGCCCGGAGGCCGGAGGGCGCGAGGCCGGCGGTCGGGGCCCGCGGAGGCCGCCCCCCTCCTCCCGCAGTTTCGGGGTCTTGGGGAGGGGGAGTCGCTCGGAGCCAAGACCTGGCCCAGGGGGCAGCGGACCTTGGCTTCCAGGCTTAGAGACGAGCGAGCCGGGGTCCCCTCAGGGTCTGGTCCTGATCTTGTCCCTCGGACAGGGGCCTCAGGATGGGAATCATCAGTCTGCACCGCCGGAGAAGGTCGGCTGGGTCCGGAAATTCTGCGGGAAAGGGATTTTCAGGGAGATTTGGAAGAACCGCTACGTGGTGCTGAAAGGGGACCAGCTCTTCATCTCTGAGAAGGAGGTGGGTGCCCTTTACCTCTAACTTCGCCCTGCTCCCTCGGCTTCCCCCTGCCCACGGGGTCTCCAAGCAAAACAGTGGTGGCATTAGTCTGTACCGCGTCCTGTTCTGCTGAGAAAGGTCACCCTTTAGCGAGAAGACCTGAGTAGGAATTAGAAGTTGAGTTGCTTCGTATAAGTGTTTTTCTCTTTGCAAATACCTCTCTGACAGCAGCGATTGTCCCCTCCTAACAGGTCCCCTAAGTTCTAAGCGTCCCCTGCTGTGCCTCCCACCTGTCCTGGCCTCCTAAAATGTGGACCATTGTCCCCCTTTGCTATTGTTGCTGGAACACAATGTTCAGCTTCCCCCTGTCCGGCCCGGCACCCTGACCCGGCTTCCTTTCCTATCTGCAGTAGGGTTATCAGTAGCACAGCCATCCTGAATCATAGAAAAGACACAACCCAGGGCTGCTATCTTTTGACTCCAGTAGTGGATCTGTGAGTGCCAGATAGTTACGTTTGTAGAAGTCACTGTTCCTAACCGATATGCTTTGTGTAGCTCACCACTCCAGTTAAAAAAGAGGGGGCATTTAACTCATGTTCTGCCCCCTTCCTGCCTACCCCTATTTGTATGAGAGGGGATAAAAATGGAGGCATGAATCCCTGTATGTCTCTGCGTGGTTTTAGCTGTGTAGTTAAACATGAAAACATAGGCCACATTTGGTCAGAACCTGCATCCAGATCATTAAATCCAAGCTCTTCTCCCTTTTGTCCCCAATGCTTGGGATGGATACCATGGTATCATACTGGAAAACTGGAATTGCTATTCTGTGACTATGTCCTGTACTCCCCTTAGGATTCCTCACCCCAGGCTAGCCGGGAAGCCCTCTGTGAGTCTAACCTCTTCTGCTTTTGGCAGTAGGCACTCTTATTCAGGAGATTATATGTAGGTAAATAAATCCTTTTACGGTATTGAAACAGACACATGTTCAGCCCGGAGAAAGTACTCATCTGGAAACAGTATCTACTGAGGCAGCTAGGGAAGGGCAAAGCCATGCCAGGGTCGAAGAGATCCCTCTGCGGGGTGTCTGAACCTAGCTACTCACTCTTAACCTGGGAACTTGCTGGGGGAGAGTCTTAGGGGGGAGGTAAGGGAAGACTTTGACAGGAGGATTTATTTTTAAGGGTCACCTCTGCCAATCACAAATCCTACAGAAAGTTTTTTCCACAGTTTCCTGGCTTTCCAGTTTAAAAAGAGGGAGAAAGAGTCAAAGTGTCTCTCCTGTCTTTCCCGAACTTGATAATAGCAGGAAACTCTAGTGAGCAATCGAGAGAACTTCCTACACGTCAAAGGCGGAACTAGAGAACAGTGAAAGGGTAGGAGAAACAAGTCATTTTTTTCTTGTTTATTTATCCAAACAGCAGAGTTTGGGTTGAAGGAACATGGTTGAGCCTTGTGTGTGGAGAATGGGATACAGAGCCAGGGAAAGGATGGAATGATCTCAGCATGGTGTCCTATGAGTCAGGAGCATCTGATTAGTCCTGAGGCCAACTGACCCCCTGTGGGGAAGGGTATAGCAAAAGAGGGAACAGCATATTGATGTTACTTTTCTTGAGAGCCTGTTTGCATGCTACTGTGGGCCTGAGTTAAATGTGAAATTGACCGAGGAATCCAAGTTTTATTCTGTTCACTTCCCAAAAGCTCCAGAACCAACAGATTCAAGATTTTAAACAACAACAAAAAGCACAGTATATTTGTAATTTATGTTTTAATACAAAAAAAAAAAAAAAGTTCCTAACCCTCTTTCCCAGAGTTTACAGCAATCATTTTTTGTTCTTTCCTCCTAAAAAGGCAGGGTCTCCAACAATTACTTCCACCATAGAATTCCTTCTGTGTTTGTTGTGGATCATTTTCCTCATTTTCAAAGGGTGCCCTTTCTCAGGGCTGGGGCATCTTCTGAGCTGGATCTTAGGGAAACCTCGTGATAGAGGAAGTTAGGTTCTAGACAATTCTTAGCAAACGTGAAAAATCCCTTCTTATGGGCAATGGGTGAAGAATCAGAGGAAAGGAAATGTTAATTTGGAAGATGAGTAAATATAAATGAGATCTTGAGAATTAGAGGGGAGGAAAAAACAGAATACAGTGGAGAACAAGGCTCCCAGGAATGTCCATCTTTTCTGGACATTAGAATATACTTGTTCTACTGCTTGTCTAACCTCGGCTCCTACCCCCTGCCCTACAGTGGCAACCTCTGTCAATGTCTCCTGTTCCCCAGCTCCTTATCAGCTTGTGTCCCAGCCAGCACTCCTTGCCCTTCCCTCTCCCTGAGGAAAACAGAACAAGTTACTCTCTTCCCCTGGCTGCATACACACACCCAGCGCTTTCCTCTCCAAGGTTTCTGGCTTCTGCTGATAGTCTGGCTCTGGGGAGGAGGGAGGGGAGGATGATGCGTCATCCTGCATCCTGGCCCCGTGTTTCTGGGAATTGTTCTTGGATGCCCCTGGCAACACCTTGTCTCACCTCCACCCATAGTCCTTCAAGGCTTCTGGTCACTTCCAGCCCAAAGCCAGGGATGGCTGGGAAGGGGTAGCCCTGGAGGAGCCAAGCCTTGCCAAAACGAAGGGAGCTGTGTGACCATCTGTCCTCACCATCATCACCCCCTGGTCCAGGACAATTTAGAAGGATGGACAGACCCACTCCACCACCATGTAGTCCCACGACATCATGCCAGAATTTGGAAGCGGGGCTCCTTTGTGAAACAGTTCCAGGCAGGGAGGTATATGTCTTCCAGGGAAGAACTGAGGCTACTTTTGTTTTTTTAACATGTTTGCTTAATTTTAACAGAACAAGTACTGGTGGTCTGTACTTTTCATCCCAGGAAACATGGCCAACTCATTCCTGAGGTGTTCCTAACTGAGCAGAAGAGGGTGGACAGGCTGCCCAGTCTGGATGAGTCTCTTCGTAGTAGGATATGTTAGAGGAGAGCAGGTTGGGGACAAGAAAGCCACCATGTAAACCTAAGAGGCCAGAGGCAGCCCTTCATTCCCTCCAGACATCCTGATACTAGGGCCGTCTTGAGAATTCGCTGGGGGTGGAAAAACAGCTCCCTCCTCTGGACCGCTGAGGGCCACCAGGTCTTCCTTACTTGGGAATGATCAGATCAGCCCACTCATCATGTCCCTTTAAGGGCTTGAGCCTTTTCTGCATCCTTCAGTGGATTCGTGGTGAAGAGAGGCTCTGGAAGCGGTAGCTCAGCTGAGGAGAGTAGGGTTGATGGTTCAAAGAGAAATCTGCCTGAGGACGTAGGACTCGGAGGCTGCCCGTCTGGAGCCCCGTGATGTAGAGCCTGTGTGTGGCATGGGTCGGGTGGCCCTGTCCTGTTGTCCTTTCCTCTCCTCAGGCACGGTCAGGTCCCCAAGGCCTACCTACACTGATATTTGGGGGGAGGGGCTAAGTATTTTTATCCTCCTCACCCCGCCTTGGGTTTCTCCCCCAGGTAAAAGATGAGAAAAATATTCAAGAGGTGTTTGACCTGAGTGACTATGAGAAGTGTGAAGAGCTCCGGAAATCCAAGAGCAGGAGCAAGAAAAATCATAGCAAGTTTACTCTTACGCACTCCAGACAACCCGGCAACACAGTAGGTACCTCCGCATCCTGGACACCAGGGCACCGGAGGGGCTGGGAGAGGCAGAAGGAAGACCTCCCCCTTCGGATTCTCCTCCTCAGCAGTCTTGGCTCCGAGGTCCTGAGCTGCTCTCCTGCTGGCTTTTATTATTTAACCAGAGAATATTGTGGCCATTTCCTTCTCTCCGGGCCTTTAACCTGTTCAGCCACAAAATCCCTTTACCTGCATCCCCAGCAGCCCCCCAGTCCTCTCCCCTACTCTAACCCTCGCACACACCTACATACACACATCCCCTGGGAGGAAATCACTGGTCTCTGTGCCCTGGAAGGCAATTAGGGTTCTGACTCTAATTCCCCTGATCTGAGGAAACCAGGGAAGCCATTTCTGTCACCATCTACTTCCTCAGACATAGAAAGATCTCAAGTTTCTGACCTTTGTCAAACCTCCTCTCATTCTCTCCAGAGCCACCCACCCTGCTTAACTCCTCCTCAGTCTTTTCTAAAACAGAGTCCAAGCCGCGGTGTGTCTGGCAGGAGCAGAAGCTGGGTTTCCTTGAGTTAGGGATGACCCGGGAAGCAGGAGCTGGATCCCAGAGAATGAGATCATGATTTCCTGTCCCTTCACTGTCGAGGTGAGGCGCCAACTCTAACGCCCAGGCTGAAACGAGACTCTCCCCTCACAGGCACCCAACCTGATCTTCCTGGCCGTGAGTCCAGAGGAAAAGGAGTCCTGGATCAACGTCCTCAACTCCGCCATCACCAGAGCCAAGAACCGCGTCTTGGATGAGGTCAGGGGCTCACTGTGGGGAGAAGGATGCTGGGACAGAGAAAGGGAGGATTATTATTCGGGGCCCCACTCACCTGCTCCTCCACCAACCCTTCTTTTTCCTCTCCCTTTTGAAATCCTTGTTCTCCTGTACCTTCCAAGTCTGTTCTGCCAACTCCTCTTCCCCAACATCACGATGCATGAGCCCATCTTGGGGAACCCCCTCACACCCAGTAAATCTCTTTGCCTGTGATTGCTCAAAAGTGGTTTATGGGGTGCGCGTATTTCCCAGTCCTGGGTGGGACAAACAGTCTGAGAACCCCGATGACAGTACGTCTCTTCAGGTCACTGTTGAAGAGGATAGCTATCTCGCCCACCCCACTCGAGACAGAGCGAAAATCCAGCACTCCCGCCGCCCCCCAACTCGGGGACACCTCATGGCTGTGGTACGTAAGCCTAAGGAAGTAAACATTGTCCAAGGGCTAATTCGGGGTCAGTCTGTCCCAGACAGAACTGTATACCACCACCGGCATTTGAGGAAGACCTTGATAACAAGATCAATACCCCGCATTCTTCCTGATTCCTCTGAATCAGAAATATTTATTCAGCAATAACATCCTGAAAGACAGACGCAAGCTGCTGCCATTTCCTTCTCCCGGTGCCTTCTCTGAGGAGACCTCTCCGCCCTAGGCGAGCCCTTCTACTTAACTTGCTATTTCTTAATTTCTTTGATGGTGATTCGAACTTTTTATCTTTCTGTGACTTAATTTCTCCTGCTTGTTTCCCAGATTCTCCCCTTACACCTACCAAGAGCTAAGACATCTCTGCTCTCAGTAATTTTATTGTCTTTGGGGGGAAATGAGATATACCACCCTGGAAAATTAAAAATAGAGGAGCTGAATACCATACAAGATGACGTAAACTTGTGTGCGGTGGGTAGCTGTCTTGATGAATGACCGTGTTAAGATCTGCATGGGGGCTGGGGATATAGCTCAGTTGGTAGAGTGCTTGCCTTACAAGCACAAGGCACTGGGTTCAATCCCTGGCATGCCCCCCAAAAAATAAAAAAAGAACTACATGCATTCAGAGGAGGAAGGATCACAGCAAACCCCTGTACCATACAGTCAATGGTTTCTTTCATTGATCTGAGCTCTAAATTTCTAGGAAGTAGTAGCAGGAATGTAGACTTTGGAGTCGGGCAGAACATAACTTTGCAGTTAACTAGGTGGTTCCTTGGAACTGCATATCTGTAAAATGGGGCAGTTGAATATCCTTACCGCTTTTTAAAAATCACTGTATTCTGGAACAAAGAACAAGGTTTGGCTGGGCCTGTGGTACACACCTATAATCCCAGTGACTTGGGGGCTGAGGTAGGAGAGTTGCAAAGTCACGACCTGCCTTGGGAATGTATCCAGACCCCGTTGGTTGGCTGGAAGGTAGCCTGGTGGCTGAGGTGTGGCTCAGAGGACGCAGGTAGAAAAGGACTGTGCCAAGTGGAGCGTCCCATGTGTGCCAAGCCCAGTACTGTGCTTGGAGCCTCCAGTACAGAGGAAGTAGACACCCCTCGGGAAGCTTGTAGCTAAGGGGAGAATCTGGGTAACCAGCAGGAGAAATTAAGTCGCAGAAAGATAAAAAAGTTCGAATCACCATCAAAGGAATTAAGAAAAGGCAAGTTAAGTAGAAGGGCTCGCCTAGGGCGAAGAGGTCTCCCAGAGAAGGCAGGTGAGACGGGGATGGCAGCAGCTTGCATCTGTCTTTCAGACGTCACTGCTGAAATCCCTACTGATGACCGTTTACCGCCCTGATTCCCACACCTTCTCCCCAGGCTTCCACCTCTACCTCAGATGGGATGCTGACCTTGGACCTGATCCAAGAGGAAGACCCCTCCCCTGAGGAGCCAGCCTCTTGTGCTGAGAGCTTCCGGGTGGACCTGGACAAGTCTGTGGCCCAGCTGGCAGGGAGTCGGCGGAGAGCAGACTCTGACCGGATCCAATCTTCCTCAGACCGGGCAACCAGCCTCCCTCGACCTTGGGAAAAGCCAGACAAGGGGGCCACCTACACCCCCCAGGCACCCAAGAAGTTGACCCCCACAGAGAAAGGCCGCTGTGCCTCCTTGGAGGAAATCCTGTCTCAGCGGGACGCTGCCCCAGCCCGCACCCTCCAGCTGCGGGCTGAGGAATCTCCAGCCCCCAGCCCACCCCACCCGGGCCAGCTGTCCCGGATCCAGGACCTGGTAGCAAGGAAACTCGAGAAGACACAGGAGCTGCTGGCAGAAGTTCAGGGACTGGGAGATGGCAAACGCAAGGCCAAGGACCCCCCACAGTCTCCACCCGACTCGGAGTCTGAGCAGCTGCTGCAGGAGACCGAGCGGCTGCTAGGAGAGGCGTCCTCGAACTGGAGCCAGGCAAAGAGAGTGCTGCAGGAAGTCAGCGAGTTGAGGGACCTGTACAGACAGATGGACCTGCAGACCCCCGACTCCCACCCCAGACAGACCACCCAGCACAGTCAATATCGGAAGAGCCTGATGTGAAGGACAGGAACGAGGTCTGGAACTTGGTGGGGGGCTTATAGATTCTTATCTCCAGGTGTTGCAGGATAAAGTTTTTTTATTTACCTCAGTCAAAAAAAAAAAAAACACCATTGAACTCACTGCTCTTGCTGGTGCCTGACCCCCTAAGCCTTTGTCCCCCGACCCACTTTCCTGACTCAACTCCCCCTCCTACTTGGCCCCTATAACAGTAGTAAGGAGCTTCACCTGCACCGAGGAGGACACAGTCTGCTCCTTTTACACAGCCCTCCCACCCCCCAGCAGTGGGGAGTTGTCCAGCACATGCACAGCCTTCTGAGTTCAGAGGGAGCTGCGGCAGAGGGGTTTCTCGTATGTCCCATTCCAGGTTCTATCTGAGGGTGAAATTTCAGCTGCCCAACTTCAGTTCCAGGAATGTGGAGGACAGTGCCACCTGTCCACGCCATAGGAGAAGTGAAATTTACCCCAGCCCTGAGGAGGATATGTGGAATTCAAATCTCCCTGCCCAACACTGGCTCCTCACCCGTAGTCGTTAGTCTCTGGTTGAGATTGAACTACGTGGGGCTGGGGCTGTAGCTCAGTGGTGGAACACCTGCCCCTCGTGCATGAGGACCCGAGTTCAACCCCAGTATCATGAAGCGAGACTGAGCTGCTAGGAGGTGCTTTCTCCATCTCCCAAGCCCTTCCAAGTGTGGAGTCAAAGATACACCTTTGGATGGTGGGACTGGTTTGGTCATTTGACTAGGGGGTGACTAGCATAGGGGAAATGGGGACAGCTGACCCCATGGAAGAACTGAACTAAGAATGAAACTGATTTGCAATGCAGGCTGGGTAGGAAAAGGGGGAAAACCAAACCTGGGCCTGGGTTCCTCTTTCTGCCCAGTGAGGGTTTCCTGTTGCCACTACCCTGTCCTTCCTCAGGCTGCTCCCACCAGTAAGCAGATCCGGATCAGCTTTAAAAGTCGTGTCTGCCTCACAGGCTTCTCTGTGGTCCATCCCACACAACTCGTTTTGTTTGCTGCTTTTCACTGAAATTTTTTGTTTGCTTTTACAGTACTAGGGGCTGAGCCAGGAGTGCTGTACTACTCAGGTACACCCCCAGCCCCCGAGTCAGAGGTTACAGGCATGTACCACCGCATCCAGCTCTCTATAGAGTTTCTAAGATCTGTGAGTAACAGTGCCAAGGTCTAGAAGAAAGTTGTGAAGGCAAGATACGAGTGATTTTTGGAAAGAAGGGGTCAGAGAGCATCTGGATCGAGTGAATAAGGGGTTAAAAACACTTATGTCCCTTGTGAGCTTCTCTTGATCCTCTTCCCTAGGTCTCTTCTCACAACCAAGAGCCAAGTCCTAGAGCTTCCCTCGGGGAGAAGGGAGAGGAAATAGGGACAACCCGCATATAGATACCAGCCATGAGCCTGTTGGATGTTAGGAAAATTGGGTAGGAAGGAGAGAGGAAAATCCTTCTGGAGAAAGAGAAGGACTCAATTCCTTTTGTGTGTGTGTGTGTGGTGCTGGGATTGAACCCAGTACCCGGTGCATACGAGGCCAGCACTCTGCCACCTGAGCTAGATCCCCAGCCCCCCTTCTTCTATTCTTGACATTGCTCCTACAGCCACATTAGATAAGGGAATCTCTCCAAGTTAAACTGTCTCTAGGGAGGAGGGATTCCTGCTCTCCTTTTAGACCCCCACCACTCACTGTCATGAAAGTTCTCTGTCCATGCGGCCTAGAGTTGTCTAGTCTCTTCAGGGAGGAAAAAGTATTCTGTTGGATTCAGGGAAAGTGCACTTACTGTCATCACCAGCATCTTCTGGGGGATGAGATGAGGGAACCTAGTTCTTCAGGTTTCCTGTCCTCCAAATAGACTTCACTCTCCAAAATTCTAAACCTGGTCATCAGCGTCACCCATTGCCACATGAAAGTCTGAGTTAAATTTTTATTTTCTCTTTATGAGTCTCCATTTTTGTATTAATTTTATTTTACCAGCATTTTTCCTTTCTCTCCTCCTTGTCACTCCCACATAATGAGAAAAAAGACAAAAGCAAGAATAACATAGTGTGTCCCAACATGCCAATCATCTGTGGTTCCCAGGGGAACCAGGAAATGAAGGGAGACCTGCAGAGGGAATGGCAGGTGAGCAAAAGCACAGGACGAAGGTCAGAGAAGACCTGGGCACTGGGTCCCGGGGTTTTCAGTCCCCAGCAACGGCAGCTTCCAGTTCTCCAGCAACTGCCAAAATATCCACATCACAAAATTGGGGACATGAAACCAGACGGATCTGGATTCACGTTCTCTGTCCCTCTTTAGTTATGAGGTCCGGGGCAAGACACAAGCTTTCCGAGTGTCAGTTTTCTCATCTGCAAACTGCAGAACTGTTAATTCGGTGAGGACAATGGAGGGAAATGCATGTCGGCCAATAAGTGGCTGCTATGCCTGCTATCATCCGTGGGGCCCAGTGGGCAATGGACAGGAAGTCCCGGTGGCTAGACCCAGGTTGAGAGTCAGTGCACTAACTCAGTATCACTTTGTTTTAGTCCACACACTTGATCAGGCCACACGCTGTGCCCGCTGTGCCCGTACCTCTTCAAAGGAAAGAGTGTGCCCGCTGCCAAGGGGGGGAAAACACTATTCCCAGGCTTCAAGGACTTCAGAACTTAGCAGAAAGCCAGGCTTCCCACTAGAAGAACACAGAGTGCCTTTGTGGTGGGCTACTAGCAAGATTTCTGGTCTGGGGTTTGGCTCAGTTGGTTCATTGGCCTACCCTGTGGAAGACCCTGGGTTCAACCCCCACACCAGCAAATGAAGACAATTTTGTTAATGTTGACCGTGTGTGTGAGCTCAGGCACCGTGACAGGCTCATGAAGCATTCCTCTGATTTCCCCTCCTCCTAGCACCTCTCTTCCCTCCCTCCTTCACTCCAAACCATTTTCCTGCAACAACATTTCTCTTATTTCCTCCAAATAACTGTGTTATGCAGTAAATGGGTGGATTGAGTCAAGAAAGGCTCCATGGCTACCTGGGGCAGCTTCCCTATTACACAGCTGCTAAAGGGCATTTCCCAGGATGTGTGTACCTTCCTCCCTTCCTCTCCCCCAACAACTTTGCTGTAGGCTTTTTCTTAGCCAAATGAACTGGAAAGGGGAACACCTTTGGGTGGCCCCAGGATGGGGAGAAGGGAAAATCCAGGGAGCAGAGTTGAGACGTAGTGATAGATAAAAACGGGTCAAGAGCCAGATGCTTCATTCCTAATTCCGTGGCATCTTCCTCTGCTGCTCCTGGCCTCTGCCTTAAACTGTGGAGAGGTTGGGGGAGTGGATACAAGCACAGTCCTGATCTTCCTCCATTAGGAAGAGTGTCTGAGAGTCGGCCTGGCAAGCTGATGAGGTTATCTGCATGCAGTTTCCACAACCTAGCTGTAGGTCGTCTAGGATGAGAAGAAAAGGAGAAAGAAAGGAAAAAGGCACATGTTTCTCCAGCCCCTGCTCCAACCCTCACAAACGCCATGCTAGGCTTCAACTCCAACCCCAGGGAAATAGCTCTTGCCTCCCTCCTCACCCACTATCCCAACCCCGGAGCCAACAGCAAATTTACCTCCTTCTCCCCAGAAACCAGCCCCAAAGAACCTCTCCCCTGTCTGCACCTCACAGGCAAGCAGACCAGCCCACTCTACAGCCCTCAAACTGGGCTCGGCACCCTCCCCCAACACACACACACACACACACACACACACACACACACACGCAGCCGTCTCACTCCCGCCCTAAGCTTGGTTCTTTCTTTTTCTGCTATCCTTCTACCTCCCGGTCTCCCAACAGCAGCCAATCCCCAGCCTGCTCTAGAGCCACACCATATATGGAGAGGTTGGAAGGAAACCCGAGTAAAAGCAGGAGCGAACACACACACACACACACAGAGTTTAAGTGCATTTCTGCACATGATCTTTGTCTGTGTGTATCACATGAGTTCCACTGTCCCCGGTTCATCCCACCCACAGAATGAGGAACCTGTTTGCTATTCCCCACTTTTATTCATGCCCCAGGAGAACATCACTCCAATGGCTGCCTCTGACCTAGATTCCCTGCACTAATTACAAGCCTAACGAGATCTAACAAACACCCAACTTAGCACAGCTGAGACCCTCGAGGTCAATTAGTGCAGCCCAGCTCCACTCAGGAAATGAGAGATGGAGCCTGAAAGTCGCCTACGTGCCTTACCCAACCCCACTGCAACCCTGGGGTTTGGAAGCAAGAATGGAGAGAACGCAAAAATTAGCAGGACCAGTTTAAAAATAGAATCTTGGAGAGTTAACAAGTGTGGGGAGAAGTGTGTTAAGGTTGGGGAGCCGTTGGACGGTTACAGACTCCCACCGCCTCCTAACTGACCATAAGCATAGAGGCTGATACCTTGATAACAAGGATGGACACAGGCAATTTTCCTAAGGACTTAATATGAGGAACTGAAATTCATAGAAAAGCAAGCACAGGAACTCTGGTTCTGAGTCATGACCTTCAGCTCTGAACTCTTCCTCTTAGCTTCCAGCTAGTTTGGGATAGTCTAGAAATCACCCCTTTCTTTCAGAATACTAGACTCAACTTCATTTTCCCTTTTCCTTCCTACAACTATTAAAACCATGACAGCAAACGTCCTCTTCCTCCTAATATTCCATGCGTAAGTGCATTCGAACTAGAACCCAGGACCTCATGCAAGCATTCTACCACTGAACTACATCTGCAGCCCTTCCTATTGTATTTCGTTTTGAGTTAAGGTCTTGCTAAATTGCCCAGGCTGGCCTTGAACTTGCAGTCCTCCTGCCTTAGCCTCCAAGTCCCTGGGATAACAAGTGTGTGGTCTGGCTCTCAGGGTTCCTTTCCTTAGGCACAAAGCAAGACAATGGGATAGCTTCTCTAGCCCAGAGTCCTAACCTCCATCCCTAAAGAGAACTCCTACAGAGGTGTAAGGGGGAGGGAGGGGGAGGGCTAGTGGACTGCTTTATATGCCAGAGGAGAAGTGAACTTACAGCCACCTCAAAAACAGAATGCTCCTGCCAGGGGCAGGCTGTCATCCCAGCAGCTCAGGAGGCGGAGACAGAAGGATCCTGAGTTCAAAGCCAGCCTCAGCAATGGTGAGGCACTAAGCAACTCAGTGAGACCTGCCTCTAAATAAAATACAAAATAGGGCTGGGGGTGTGGCTCAGTGGTTGAGTGCCCCTGAGTTCAATCCTTGGCACACACACACACACACACAAAAAAACAATGCTCCTCTCCAACCCCCCCCCGCCAGGCTCCACCAGCCCTAGCTACAGAGGGCAGAGGGCAGCACTCTGCTAGTACTATGCCGCCTTGTTCACAACTCAGACTTATGCAGTAACCAAGAACCCAGAGAGCAGGACGATTCACATAATGTGCCACACCTATATGGTGGTGACTCCCGAATATATTTCTTAAACCTAAGTCCCAAACCTCTTCCATCAAAGTCCTCATAGCCAAGGGCCTATTTGATACCTCTACCTGTCTAAAAGGAGCCTTAAACATTATAAACGGGATAGATCATTAAATGATCCTCAGCCAGGTGCAGTGGTGCAGCCTGTCATGGCAGCAGCTCAGGAGCCTGAGACAGGAGGATCACAAGTTGGAAACCAGACGCAGAAACTTAGCAAGGCCCAAGCATGTTAGTGAGACCCTGTCTCAATTTTGTTTTGTTTTGTTTTGTTTTGGTACCAGGGATTGAACCCAGGTGCTCTTAACCACTGAGCCACATCCCCAGACCGTACCCCCCCCCCCTTTTAAATAATTTATTTAGTGACAGGGTCACACTAAGTTGCTTAGGGCCTTGCTAAGTTGTTGAGGCTGACTCTGAACTCATGATCCTCCTGCCTTAGCCTCTGGAGCTGGTGGGATTACAGGTGTGTGCCGCCATGCCCAGCCCACAAAAAAAAAAAAAAAAAAAAAAAATTAAAAGAACTGGAGATGTGGCTAAGTGATTAATTGCTCCTGGGTTCAATTCCCAGTGCTAAAAACGGAAAAAGAAAAAGTCCTCAATCAACCTCCCACGTACTCTTTTACTATGTGAGTTTATTGTTCTTCCGATTCAAGAGGCATTGCTATTTTTCCAACTGTTCCTCAAATCTTGTGACTTGGCTTTGACCAATAATAGAACATGCCATATGTGTAAGTTCCAGAGTTTAGGCCTTAAGGAAATTTGTAGTTTCCACCCTGGTCCTCTTAAAATTCAGCTGCAGGTCTAGTATCCTTGATGTGACACCATGTGGTGAAAAAGGCCCCCAAACCGCATGGTTCCATCCCAACACCTAAGCCTGCTGCCCAACCCAACCGAAGGCTATGAACTAGAGGACCAGTGGCCAGGCTGACCCCCTGAATTCTGAGGAAATCACAAAGCACTGTGGACTTCAGACAGTTTGGGGATGCTTTATATATTTATTTATTTATTTATCGGTGGACACAACATCTTTATTTTATTTTATGTGGTGCTGAGGATCGAACCCAGCGCCCCGCGCACGCCAGGCGAGTGCGCTACCACTTGAGCCACATCCCCAGCCCGATTTGAGGATGCTTTGTTACTCAGCAATACAAACTAAAACAAAAACTGGCTCTTGGAAGTAGGAAGTTGCCATAGTTAAAACCTGAAACGTGTGATGTTGACTTTGGGACCAGCTACAGAGGCAGCATGGATGTGCTAGTACAGGCTGGATGGTCAGGAAGGAATAGCCATTGGGACTAGGGAAAGGCCCTGCCGTGATTTATAGTAATTCATGTCACCTGCGGAAGTGGAACGTTCCTAAGAAGCCCACTAGAGATGGCCAAGGTGCTGTCCAGGCATAATGGTGAAAGTACCAACCAGGTAGGGCTGATGAACTCTTACCAGAAAGATGAAGCAAAAGGAACTTTTCAGTTTGTAAGCAAAACTTGAAGGAAAACGGAGGGCTGGAACAGTCTTCAGCTTTTAAAAAAATAAAAATAAATCAACTTTCACCAGTAGTAATGTAAGAAAATGATCTAAGAAATCACTTTGGCCAGTGGGAAAAAAAAATGGGACATTTGAAAAGTTCAGCAGTACAATGCATACAGGGACAGTGGAAATGGCTGGTTGACACTGAACTGCCTTCGTATCTTAGGGAGATAAGGGGAAGCAGCTAACACACGATGGAAACTATCTGTGAAGGCCACTGTCTCCCAAGTAGGAGGAGAGTGTAAGAGGACTAACTCTGAGCTTGACAGATGTGGAACTTCCAGAACTACCCTCAGCAGGCAGACCTGTCATGCCAAGGTCTGGGCTCTGCTTGAGAATCCAGGACTGGAACCCTGACACATTAGTGGGGACATTTGGTGCCAAACAAAGATTTTTAAAAATATCTTTGTTTTATTTATTTATTTTATGTGGTGCTAAGGATCAAGCCCAGTGCCCTCATGCCTGGGAGGCAAGTGCACAACCACTAAGCTACGACCCCAGCCCCCCAACCAAAGATGTTTAATTTCCAGTTTCCCCTCAACCCTCACAGTCTTCAAAAGTACCCGGCCCTCCCCCATTAACAGCCAACATCAGGGGCTAGGATGAAGCTCAGCGGGTAGAGGGCTTGCCTCACATGCACAAGGCCCTGTGTGCAGTCCCCAGCACACCACACACACACACACACACACACACACACACACACACACGCACGCCAACATCACCTGCCACTCAAGAAAAACAATACAAAGGTCTTTTCTTTCAAGGTAACGGGAGTGCCCCTCCAGATCTGCCCCATCCCCTCTCCTGGCTGCCAGAATGATACCTGGGGCCAAGTCACAGCACAATTCAGCCAAGAACATGCTGGACCTCATTAGGGAGGAAAGAAAATAATACCCAACATGTACCAACAGGAGCTGGGAGGTTCCCGTGGACCTGGATATATATATATTTTTTTTTTTTTTCCCCCCGCTTGGTGATACTGAAGATTGAACTCAGAGCCTTGTGCATGCTAGACAAGTGCTCTATCACTGAGCTACCATCCCCAACCCTGGATCTACATTTTGATGATACAAGAATATAACAGTGAGTAAGAAAGAGTTTTTCAATTGGAGGGAACCCTCTTAGGATACAGGATTTACACTTCAGCAAGGACCACAGGAGATGGTTTGGATGTGCTATTAGGGTACCCCTGGAATCCTAGAAAAAGTGATGCTCTACACTGAGCAAAGTTGAAATTCATGAATTTGCCATATCAGCGGTAAAGGAAGGAATTTAGAAGCTTGGGGAAGTAGACATGCTGAAATGGATCTATTATCTGAGACTGAGCATGGGGTTATGTTTCATGGAAGCTCCTGAGACAACATCCACCACAACTGCGAAGAGTACAGTGCAAAGCTCAGTGCTGATGGTTCTCTTCTGCAAGCCAGGCATGAAGGTGGAGGGGAGTGACAGAGCTGGGATTATTGATCGCAACAGAAACAAGACTCCCGATCCCACTGCCAAGCCAGCAGACCAGGGGCAGCAGTAGATCCCAGGGAGCCCAATCATCTCAATGACAGCAAAGTTAAACAGCGGGTCAAAGGGACTTAATAAAAGTTTATAACCCCAGGGGCAAAATAGATGGGCAACCAACCAGGACACTGCTCAATATACATAATGAAATTTAATATATGTAATAGATGAGCAGGAGCTTGATCGCAGTTACCCCAATGCCAAGTCAAAAAGTCCTGAAGTAGAGAAAACCCGCGTGCACTGTGGATGAGGGTGTAAATGGTGTGACCACTGTGGAAAGCTGTTTGGTAGTTCCTCGAAAAACTAAAAAGGGAATTACCATATGACCCAGCAGTCTCACTCCTGGATATGTATCCAAAAGAATTAAAAGATGAAGCTCAAGGAAATATCTTCATAACCATGTTCATGGAAGCATTATTCACAGTAGCCGAGAGGAGGAAGCAACTTAAGAGTCCATCTATGGATTAATGGATAATAAAATATGGTATAAACATATAATATAATATCATTCACCCTTAGAAAAGACGGAAATATTGTCACATACTACAACATGGATGAACCTTGAGGAAATTATGCTAAGTGAAATAAACCAGTTACAAAAAGACAAACACTGCGTGATTCCACTTATGCGAGGTCTGTGATCGCATTCATAGGAAGAGGAAGTAGACAGATTGCCAGGGGCTGGGGGGATGAGGAGGTATTGTGGAATGGCTCTGGAATTTCACTATTACAAAACAAAAAGGTTCCAGGGCTCAGTTGCACAATATTGTGAATATGCTTGACACTGCTGGACTGCACACTTAATGATTAAGATTATAAATTTTATGCTATTTACCACAATCTAAAAATGTTTTAAATATTTTTTAAAAAGTCATAATCCCTGGCCCATTTCCTAGATCTGAAGCAGTTTTCAGACTTGATATCTATTAAATGAAAAAAGCAGCCAGGTTCCCAGGAGAAAGGACCCTTCAGCATCACACCAAGTGTATTCTATAATAATTCTACCAGTCCTTCTTCCAGAAGAGGGAATTAGATATTTTCTCAGGCAACTGTAGACTAGGGAAAGGGGAATGTCGACATGTTTTGAATTCAGGGCACGGGGTCAGAAATGACCCTGATATTCAGAAACCTGAAATATCATTTGTAGATCCCCATTAGTGACAGGAGCACTTGAGCAGTTGGAGACTACTCAAAGGGAAGAGGCAAAGGAGTCCTCTGAAATCCAGCTTAGAGTAGGTCCACTGGATCCATGACCCCACTCGTCCCTGAAATTAGAACAGATTAATAAACCTGGCAGGTGGAGAAGCCCCCACATTGGGTCCTTGGTTTATGATAGAGGAATATCATAGGGACAGGTCAAATGGGAGCCTCTGAAATGGTGCCCTTCTTTCCATTTCTTTAGGACAAGATAGTAAATTTAAAACAATATCCCATTTTGGAAGAAAAATAGGAATCAGTGTCCCCTTAAGGATCTCAAGGAAGCCGAGAAAGTGGCCTCCATTGCCTGTAGTTAATTCACCAAGCAGGCTCCTGCAGAAATGGTCCACAGACTGCGGACGCCCACTCAAGTCCTGATCGAAGCCATCGGGCTGGATCTGACCTCATGCAAGAACACAGCTGCAGGTACGTGACATTGTGTCGGCTGGTCCAGCAAATGCATTCTCCTTTATTTCAATAACGAAAGAGAGTCAGAAGCAGTATTTGCAGGGGCTGCACAATATTCATTTGGTTTTTCCTTACCCCCAAGACTGGTAACTCTCCCAGTCTAGGTCAGGTTATATTCAGAAAGGATCTCGGGCAATTCAACTTCCCACGGAACACTGACCCACTGCACCAGTGAATGACCTGTTGATTGGGGAAACTGAGCAAGACACATGCACTTTAGAAAGTGGGACATGAATTCTACAAATACACTGAAACCTGCCCTTTCAGTAAGATTTTCTGGTGTCCCACGGTCAGGGGTGTGCTGGCACATAACGGCTAGAGGAGGACAAACGACTCCCTCTTGCATGCACAAAGGTGGGAACACAGTGCCCAAGAGCCTCTTTGAGTTCTGAAGGTAACACATTCCACACTCAGGAACACTGCTTCAGCACTTATGCTGAATGGCATGCAAGGCTGAGGGGATTTTGTTTTTATTTTTTGGCTTTGTTTTGTTTTGGGTACTGGGGATTAAACTCAGGGGCACTCCACCACTGAGCCACATCCCCAGCCCTATTTTGTATTTTACTTAGAGACAGGGTCTCACGAGTTGCTTAGCACCTTGTTTTTGCTGAGGCTGGCTTTGAACTCGTGATCCTCCTGCCTCAGCCTTCCAAGCCATTGGGATTACAGGTGTGTGCCACTGCACCCAGCAAGGCTGAAGTTTTGAGTGGGGGCTGCGGAAGGAATACTGAGCCTGATTAGCAAAAGGAGTCAGAAGTGCGATTGTACAATAGGACAAGAATATGTGTGGAACTCACATGATCAACCTGGGCACCTTGACACCTGATCTTCAGGACCTATTGTGGCGTCAACAGCAAGTGCAGCCCAGCCTGTAGATGGCTGGTGTTATCAGGGACTCCTAGCCCCTTGAGAATAAGGGTTTATGTTTACTACCAGGTAAGACCAGCCGAGATGATAATGGTGTCATCTCTAGCAGAGAGCAAGAATGGAATGTAGAATGGATGATAGAAGAAGGAGAGAAGGTACCAGTTACAACCCCAAAACCTGTGGTCATCCCACTGATCTCCCTCTTTTAAGTCCCTTTAAGAGCCAACTGGAAGTCCAAAACAGCAACTCCTGATGTGAATTGGCAACCTGCATCCACATGGAGTAAGAGGAAGCGTCCCCCCCAGGTCTGTCTGAGAAGCCTGCCTTTCAAACACCAGAGGCACTTAGCCAGCCGCCTGCTCTTACTGCCTGCCTTCAGGACCTGACTCACATTTCCGCCAAGGATCACTCCTCCCAAGGCAGCCGCTGGCCAGTCGCTGAGCAGCGTGGAGGGGTTACCAGACTGCACGTTTCTGCCCAGTAGGGACTCTTCTCTGAGACACCTTTGCTCTGGAGTCCCCCCATGAGTTGCCTAAGAATTGATCTGTATTTCAGTACCCATTGCCCATCCTGCTTCCTCTCCCCTTTCCTGTGTGTGTGTGTGTGTGTGTGTGTATTGTTAAGGATTGGATCCAGGAATGCTCTACCATTGAGCTTTTTATTTTTTATTTTGAGACAGTGTCTAACAGGCTGGCCTCAAACTTCTGATCCTCCTGCCTCAGCCTCCTGAGCCTCTAGGATTACAGGCCTGCCCCACCAGGCCCTGCTCACCTTTCCTTTATAGCCACTACCCCCTTCCAATGGCTGGTACACTCCTGACTCCTCAGCACTGCTTCCCACAGGCCCAAATGACGTGCCTTTCTTCCTCTTCCTTTCCCCACCCTCAACCTCTGATCCATCAGAAAGTCTTTAGAGGGTCTACCCTAGAGCACATCTAGAATCTGACCGGACCTCTCCTCTGTCCACCCTCACCGACAGCCACAGTCTTCGGGTGATCCCTCTCACTGTTTCTCCTCTGTCCATTTAGCGGCTGCATGTCTTCCTTAAGCACCGTTGTGTGTCTTTATCTGCAGTGCTAAGGACGGGCTCTAACCCAGGCCTCATGCCTGCCAGGCAGACTCTCCACCACTGAGCCACATCGCTGCCCCTGGCAGGTCTTCCTGAAGCAATTCATTCCACCTCTCTACTTAAAACCACCCCACGTGGGCTGGGGCTGGGGCTCAGTGGGAGAGCAATTGCCATGGAGGCGTGAGGCCCTGGGTTCAGTTCTCAGCGAGAGAGAGAGAGAGAGAGAGAGAGAGAGAGAAAGGTCTATTGACAACTAAAAAAAAAAATAATGAAAATTTTAAAAATAAAAGTGAACAAAAGCATCCACACTTCACATCACTCTTAAAAACCCAAATCCTTCCCTTGGCACTGGGCCCTTTATCATCTGACCCACGCTCATCTCCAACTCGTGTCCTCTGAGTAAACCTCCTTTCTCTTCTTCCAACACCCCGATCTCTCTCCCAATCCGTGTTGCTTGATCTTCCTTTTGTATAAAATATTCGTGTTTTCTTTTTAAAAAGTCCTTACTCAAACATCAGCCCCTCTGGGACCTTTCTCTGGCCACCCTGTCTTAAGGGCTCCTTTCAATGGGATTGTTACCGTATCATCCTGTTGGCCACCTTCACAATGACTGCAGTTTGATTATCCACCTCACTCTTAGAACACAAGCCCCCCAGGGGCAGGGCCCTGGCTGGTCCTCTGTTCCCATGCCCTACATGCAATCTGATTCAATTATTATTGTGTAATGAATAATTGAAAAAAAGACTTGCCTAAGCCATCCATACCCTGCCACATCCACTCCCCACCATTTAGTTCCATTATAATAATATTTAAATTTTTTGATGGCCTCTTACATTTTTTTTTTTGTACCAGGGGTTAAACTCTGGGGCACTTGACCACTGAGCCACATTCTCAGTCCTATTTTGTGTTTTATTTAGAGACAGGGTCTCACTGAGTTGCTTAGCACCTGGCTTTTGCTGAGGCTGGCTTTGAACTCGTGATCCTCCTGTCTCAACCTCCTGAGCCACTGGGATTACAGGCGTGTCACTGCACCCAGCACCTTATTTAATTTTTGATCACTATAATTAACCTTGTGAAGAAAATAAAACAGAATTACCCCCAGATTAAGGATTTAAGAAATTGAAGCTGAGGGAAGTCATCAAACCAGCAAGCGTTAAACTCTGAATCTAAGTGCCATGATGCCTGACACCAGTTACCCAGAGTCAGGCCAGGCCTACAGGGTAAGAGGCCAGCCTCCCACAGGATGCCAGGCACAAATCGGGGTTTCCCACTAGCCCCTCTGGCTTGATAATTTGCCTGAATGAGTCACACAACTCAAAAAAGCACGATACTTACAATCAAAGTTTTATTTAGCGAAAGGATACAAATGAGCCACAGAAAGAGACACGGGAGGCAGGACCTGGGAGGGGCCAAAGCTACACCTCCCCGTTCTCCAGGGAGTCCTAGACGTGCCCCTCGCCAGCCCTGACATGGGGCAGTGCTCAGCAGGACTGCAGCCAGGGGAGCCCCGAGTGTTTGGTGTCAGGGTTTTCCCCGGGGCTTGCCCACGAGGCTGACCTTCAGAAGTGATAGGCGTGTTCCAGAGCCCCCAGTACAAATCACACTGTTCAGCCGTGATGTGGCCAACCTCCCAGGAGAACAGAGGCAGGCCCGGGAGGGAGGCCTTCCAGGGCCCAGAGATCACGGCTCAGTGTGGACAGCCGAGGCCAGACTCTCTTTGGGTACAATTAATTCTTCACCATACACCGGAGTTTTACTCTTTGTTTTAATTTCAAATCCAGGGCTCGCAACACACTATCCTGTTTAACCTTCGATCTCTATGTTTTGACCCATTTTTCCACTTTTAAGTTCTGCCTCAGGACCACTGGAAGACGAACAGACCAACAACCAGCCATGACCTGAAAAGAGCCAGAGCTCAGAAGTCAGCAAAGCCCTTACCATCAAGCAAGAGACAGGCTGTTTATAAGAGAAATGACTTCAAATTCTTCTTTTTTACATGAAATAAAAATGTTGTAATAAATGTAAGTGTTAGTAAGAAAAAGACCAAAACAATGCTGGGCAGGACATCAGAGCCACATAATACTGTGATCTACGTGACATTCTCTGATGAGACACTACAACGCGGCAGACTGTGATTCCTGCAGATTCACACGCCAAGAAAATGCCAGCCACTGACTGAGATGAGGATCCGGTGCTTCCCGGGGGGGGGGCTGCGCAGTGTCGTGGGGGTGCAGGATTGCCGTCCTTCTCCCACTTTTTGCACAATGTGATTGCAGCTATTAACTCTGAAGTAAAAACTGTCATCCTGCTGTCATTATAAACACTTGTTAAGGCTCCAAGTTGCAAAGTATGTTTGGTCTTCAAGTGGAACCACGTGTTTATCTACCTTTCTCCCAACTGGATGGTGAGAAGTTCACACAGGTGCTCAGGGAATGCTTTTAATGATACCTACAAGAACTTAGCTGGTTTGAATTTTTAAAAAATAATTACAGAACACAATGAAAACATAATAAAAGTACAACGACAACAATAATGAAAGCATAAGAAGGCACTGAAGTTGCCTGTGGAAGGCCAGGCTTCCAGTTTGGCCCCATTCCTTACTGTGGGTTGATACTGGGCAGGTGTCCATTCCTAAATCTATTTCCTCATCTGAAAACCTCACTTTCTCTACTCCCCCCTTAGGATACTTGCAACGAGGCAATGGATTTTAAGGTGTCTTGCAAACTGTAACATACCTTACTGATGTTATTATTTCAACAACAACAACAAAATGGATTTCAGAAGTGGCCTGCATTTCCCTAGGAAGCAAAATGATGGGAGAAACACACTCAGGAATTTCAGGCCCAGGCAGAGTGAGATCAGGGAAGCCACCACATCTTCCCTGAGCCTCTTGGAGAACAAACAGTCCCCAGCTGATAATAGTTCAACTTGGAACTTGTCAACTCTATTATGGTACAAAAGCAATATGCATTCAGTAGAAATCAGACCTCATGCATTAGATGCTCTCTCCCTGCTGGGCAGTGGCCGTGAGTCACAGTCCCCCAATATCCCACAATCAACGGTGGGGGCTGGGGAGGGAACCTGACTGCCCTCGACAGTGTGCTGTGCGGCCAAGCTGTTTGGTAGATTAGGTGTATTAAACACATTTCGGTTCATGATTTTTTTTTCAACTGTTGAGACATGACTCATCATAAGTGGAAGAGCATTTGAAATCCAGAAGTGAATTATTTCTAGCTCCGACTATTTATGTGTCTACTCTGAAATTCAATTTCTTTCTATCAATCCCTCCAACCTCAGTTCTATCATCTGTTACACTGAAACAAAACATGCCTTATCTCAGAAGGTTTGTTAGTGGGTTCAAATTGGATAATTGTTGCTAAAGTCCCTCTGGCAGCCATAAAGCACTAACAGAAATATAAAGAAATCTACTAAGAAAGCCCTGAATGTAGTGAACGTTCAGGAAGAGTTTCGACAAAGCACACGAGGTGTGGGAGGCTCACCGGGGCAGCCACATCCCAAGAGAGAAGAGAATATGCTTCTGTCTATTGTCTTGGGTCAGATAACACACGGACTGACAAACACAGACCCTTTCCCCTCCACCCCTGGGTTCCTTAAACCTGCCCGACACTTAGGCCAGCTGGGAATGACGCCCACTTTACTGATGGGGAACTGAAGTTTGGGAGATGTTACCCAAGATTAGGCAACTGGGAAATGGCTGCATCTAAAACTGATTCTCCCAACATGAGCAGACAGAGGACCAAGTGTGCTTAAATTAAAAGGAGGAAGTCACAGGAGGTGGCCTTCAACAAGTGGCTCATTTCTCATTTCTCTCTGATACCACTTCCTGTTCAAGCCAGTGAGCCTATTTTGTGTCTTTCACAAATTATGTATTTCCTACAGATTAACACACCATCTTCTTCATATTTCTTCATATTTCCCCTTCTGGCAAGGCCCAGGGAAACGACACTGCTAGTAGGTCAATTTAGGATTCAACAGGGTGACTGCTGTGGATGGGCAAGAATGTGTTTCTGCTAGAAGGGAGTATGGTCAACACTCACAGCAGTGACAGCCTCCTCCCCTGGAAGATCTTTAATTAGTGAAGGACAGTTATGGCCAGCTTTAATCCATCCCTGTAAGAAATGCCCGGCTGGGTGTGGTGGCCCATGCCTGGAATCTTAGTGGCTCAGGAGGCTGAGGCAGGAGGATCACAAATTTGAGGCCAGCCTGAGCAATTAAGCAAGGCCCTAAACAACTTAGCGAGACCCTGTCCCAAAATTAAAAAAATTAAAAAGTCTAGGGATGTAGCTCAGGGGTAGAATGCATCTGGGTTTAGTCCCCAGTGCCGGGGGAGAAGAAGAAGAAAAGAGAGAAAAAAAGAAAAGAAAAAGAAAAATATCAGATATAAGCTTACAAAGGCACCAAAAAAAAAAATAACTAAAGAATATACAAAAAAACATTAACAGTGTTGACTTTCATTAAAGAGATTTACTTTTCATTGTTTATCTTTAGTACTCTTCTGATTTTACTATAGCATGTGCTCCTGTTTCAATTTAAAAAAACGTAAATCTAACTTAAATCTTTTCCTTCCAAAGTTTTACTCACACACTGAACTTCCTAAGTATGTCCCAGATCGGGTTATCTCCCTCCTGTGGCCTCTGCCCCAGCTTCACCATGGAGACTGAATATGCTTTGACCTTGAACAACAAAATCTAAAGGAGACAGTGTTACTGTTGTTGTTTTCTTACATAATTATTTTAAAAGAATAGCACCTGCTTATCCAGAATGCATGATTAAATTTAAAGCTATTGATGGGAGAAAAATTCTGAGATGTCCTAAATTTAATTACAAGAGGCAGAGAACAAAAAAGTTAATCAGCTAACATCTTCTGTCCAAACCAACCAAGGAATGGTTTCACATTCCTAAAGGGTGTTGAAACCTGGTCTCACAACCCCAAGGGCTGGGCATGTGCTCAGAGGCAGAGGGCTTGCCTGGCATGTGTTGTAAGTGCTTGCCCTGTTGTGTGTGAGTGCTAGCACTCCATCTCTAGCACTGCACACACACACACACACACACGTGTGTGTGTGTGTGGGGGGGAGACACCCAGAAAGTCAGACATTAATTGCATCATCACGTTCTGCTACAACACCAATTAAGAAGCAGAAAGTACTTCTTATAGTCTGCCCCCCACCCAGAACCTTACCTGCTTTCTCTTAGCCCTCCTGGTGTCTGAGGTTACTAAGTCATTTGTGCTTTCTCTCCCCCAACATTCTCATTGTAAAACACTCTGACTTTTTACATCCAGCAGACACTTGTCCCACCACTACCTAGCCTTGCCGCTGGGGACTCTGGGGACTTTTCCAGGACCTGTTCTTTCTTTCTGACGCCATCTGTAATAGTTCAATAAGCTTTTTTTTCCTCAGAGATCTCTCAGTCGTGAGAGTCTTGGTTTAACACTATCAAGAGACACATTAGCAGTCACCCCAGTTTGCAAGCCAGATCTTGAATTGCAGAGTTATCTGAAGGTCAGTTTTGAGCTGTCTGCCCTGAGTACCAAAACTGCTATTCAAGGTCGTGCCTCTACTGGTCCAGGCCGTCAACCCCCTCTCTTCACTACTACAAAGTGTTCTCATTCATCTCACTGACTCTACTATTTCTCACCTTCCCTCTTCCATGATCCACACTGCAATCAAATTGACCTAAAAATTAAAACCTGATACTTAGATTCCCCCTTGCCATGAATTAAAGCTCAGTGTCTTCAACACAGCTCCCGAGGACCTGGAGTCGGCTCCTCCTGTCCCTGTCACCCTCCCTCTTCAGGCCTTTTGTGGATACCCGAGGGCCACCCTCTGCTCTGAGCTCCGGCCACACTGCTGGGGACTCCCCTTTCTGTTCCCACACCTCCTCTTCTCTGGCTTCAGACATCCACACGTGATGCTTGCTCTTCAGGGACAGCCCTCCACCCCTAACAGGACCGCTGAGCAGTGACCAAAGAGGCCTGCTTCCCTGGTGTGCGTGCCCTTCTCCTGTTACAAGACCCCAGCGCCAGACGGGGACAACGGTTACTTTAGCTTTCAACAACAGAGAAGAGGACCCAGGGCAGAGAGGTAAGAAGAATCCAACATCAAGACCAACCACTAACTCTGCCACAGCCACGCAGAAGTTAGGAGAGGCCACCATGGCCACCAAGAGCCCTGCTGTCACGAAGTCAAAGCCCCAGCAACCTGGGTGCGTCCTCACAGGTGTGTGGCCTCTGCGAGTTCATTCAGAAACCTGAGAATCACTTGGATTCCACTTCCCGCCCACCCCAGACTCCCAAACCCTCCTGGCTTCAGTTTTGATTGGGAAAAGTGTGAGTTTTCATCATAATGTGTCCCCCTCCCCATCTACCTGCAGGATGCTCCGCAGTGGCGCTTCGTGGACACTCGCCCGCAGAGGACCTACTGAAAGACTTCTTTATACTTGAAGAACGGACTCCTTCAAGAAATGTGTGATCTCCTCATGGATGTCCCCAAACAGCCCAGACCAAAGGCCAGATTTTCCTGTACTTTTGTAATGTCCACGGGATTTTTATTCCTAAAATCCATCACACTTGCAGACAATTCCAGTTAACAGTGAACTCTCCCCGGGTGCAACGGCAATCGATTATTAATTGAACACTTTCTGTATACTGTCTTGAATTGACCTCTAACAACTACAAGGTGATTTCAACAACAGTAGACGACAGATAGCACCTGGGGAGAAAAAAGGTCTGGCTTTTCATTAAGAGTCTGCCACTGGGCTGGGCTGGGGCTCAGAGGTAGAGCACTTGCCTGGCACGTGGGAGGCACTGGCATACAAATAAAATAAAGGTCATTTGACAACTAAAAAAATACATACATATATATATATATATATATATATATATATATATAAAGTTTTAAAGAAGAGTCTGCCACTAATTTCAACAAATAACCTTCAACAAATCACCTTTCTGGGCTTAGTTCTCCTTGCAGAGAGAGATAGGGAAGCACTGCGGGCCTCTAGGGATCTTCCACAGCTCAGTCCTGGGGACTGAACCCAGGTGGGCTCTATCACTGAGCTACAATGCCCCCAAGCCCCCCCCCCACCTTTTTTTTTTTTT
>NW_026000079.1:6899207-6912359 GCF_001458135.2 Marmota marmota marmota | reverse complement strand
TTTTGGTGTGTGTGTGTGTGTGTGTGTGTGTGTGTGTGTGTGCGTGCCAGGGTTTGAACTCAGGAGCCCTTAACCACTGAGCCACATCCCCAGCCCTTTTTAAAAAATTTTTTTTTTCACTTTTGAGATAGGGTCTCACTAAGTTGCCAAGGCTGGCCTTGAACTTGAAATCTTCCTGCCTCAGCCCCCAGAGTCTAGGATCACAGGAATGCACTGCTACACCCAGCTCCTAGGAGCTCTATTAATACTTGAATGAAAACCACTGAGGAAGAATTGCCTGGCCCTGGACTTTCTCTAGCAAACCAATATGCCACAGAAAATTTGCATTTTTCCTGGGAGAAACCCTCTCAAAGTCTACAAGTGATTTCACAACTTCACTGATACAAATTTAATAACTTCAATATCTTGGAAAGGCCATTTTTTAGTGTAAATTTAAATCTCTACCGATTAACCTTCAAGAAAACTAAGAAATTGCTGAGCTGAAGGTGCACACCTATAATCCCAGTGGCTTGGGAGGCTGAGGCAGAAGGATCGCAAGTTCAAAGCCAGCTTCAGCAAATTTAGTGAGGCCCTGAGCTACTTAGTGAGACCCTATCTCAAAAGTGAAAAAAAAAATTTTTTAAAAAGGGCTGGGGATGTGGCTCAGTGGTTAAGGGCTCCTGAGTTCAAACCCTGGCACGCACACACACACACACACACACACACCAAAAACCTACAAAACTAAGAAACCAGGGGTAATGATTTAAATTGTCAGCCTCAAATTTGCCTCATTTCTCCTACCGCAGCAATTCCTTTTGCAGTAGCACTTGGATCTTGGTTCAGAAAACAAACAAACTAGTGCTGTACCACGGATTTGCCCAGGAAACTGCAGCTCTCCCACCCAGATCCCCAGGGTTCCACCAAGTAAGCCCAGTGCCGTTGGAGCCATTGCCCGACATCCACAGGCAAAAGAAAGAAAATCCCTTTCAGGAATTTCACTTGGAAAACCAAGCATGATGGAGGGCCCTCATATTTGAAGTTTGGGGGCCATTGGGGGGTGTGGAAATCTTGAGAGCTGGCTTCCGAAGGCACCACACAGACCATGTGCTACAAGAGGCCCCGCTGTCTGTGGGTGAATGAAGCCTTTCAGGCCTCCACACTACCTCGCTTGTTCCCCTAAAGTAGCACTTTCTGGAAGCTGAACTCTCAGCTGGCCAGAACGTGAACCCTGGGCCATTTGTCTATCAGCTTCTTCAAGAAGAAAAGCCTCCTGTACAGCTGTCTTGCTTTGTGTTTTCTATTCTGTCCTTTAGTACACTAATGACAAACAGAGGAGGCAAGGACTCTTTTAACCACGAAGAAAGAAGAAATTTAAAAGTGGCCAGAAGTCTTTGCTTTCAGCTACTACAGAAAAGTTTGCATCCATAGAAACCAAACCTAACTTAAAAAAAAAAACAAAAAAAACCTAACTTTAAAAAAAAAACCCTAATTTTAAAAAAATGGGGGGAGCATCAAAAAGATTAAATATAAAAAACAAACCGGTGCATGCCTGTAATGCCAGCGGCTCAGGAGACTGGGGCAGGAGGATCTCGGAGTTCAAAGCCAGCCTCAGCAATGTCAAGACCCTAAGCAACTCAGTGAGACCCTGTCTCTAAATAAAATACAAAAAGGGCTGGGGGTGTGGTTCCGTGGTCGAGTGCCCCTGAGTTCAATCCCCGGTACCAAAAAAAAAAAAAAAAAAAAAACCAATAATAAATAAATAAATAATGAACATGCATAGCCTATTCCGTCTTTCAAAATCAAACTATCACTCTCCATATTTTAAACATAAAAATGTTTTCACACGACTTTCACCTTAACATTTTTTTTTCTGTGCTGAGGTTGAACACAGGACTTCATACAGGCCAGTCAAGAGTTCTGCCACTGAGCCCCAGCTCCAGCCCCAACAAATTAATTTTTAAAGAATTTTTTCACATTCACACTCTGTTGGTACCATTAAGAAAATACTTGATCCAGATACTCCAAAGTAATAAGTATTCTCAAAAAAGCATTTTACTGTATTTTGGTGTACTCTATATAGATTTTGCATAAGACTTATCTTCGTAATTTTATTTTTCTTTAAACGCTGCTTAGTAAAAAGTAGTTTTACCAGGTGCCATGGCCCATGTCTGTAATCCCAGCAGCTTGGGAGGCTGAGGCAGGAGGATTGTGAGTTCAAAGCCAGCCTTGGCCACTTAGGAAGGCTCTAAGCAACTTGTGGAGACCTGTCTCTAAACAAATGTACATGTATAAAGGGCTGGGAATGTGGCTCACGGGTTAAGTGCCCAGGGGTTCAATTCCCAGTACAGAAAGAAAGAAAGAAAAAGAAAGAAAGAAAAGAAAGAAAGAAAGAAAAATGTAGTTTACACTTCTTGAACATATATCCACTAACAGCACAGAAAGTGATCCAAAAAAGTGCAGAAAAAGAGCCAGGGGTGGGCTGCGCTGGGCTCCATCCTCAGCACCACATTAAAAAATAAATAAAATAAGGGTATTGTGTCCATTTATAACTAAAAATATTAAACAGAGAGAGAGAGAGACAGAGCGAGCGAAAGAGAGAGAGCGAAAGAGCACCAGGGGCAATAGCCATCTCTACTATTCAGGAGGCAGAGGATCAAGTTTGAGGTCAGCCTGGATGACTTAGTGAGATCCTGTCTCAAGATAAAAATAATAAAAAGGACTGGGGATGTAACTCAGTGGCAAGTCCTCCTGGGTTCAATCCCCAGGCCACTACGAGGAGAAGAAGAAGAAGAATAAGAAAGGACTAAACAGAACTTAAACTGGGTGTTTTTCACAAACAAGATACCAAAAGAAAAGAAAAAAAATAATAATGTTGAAAATCAGCATCTCAGGAAAATTATCTTAAAAGAACTATTCACAATGTTCATTTAAAAAAAAAAACAGATAATGTTTTGATACATAAAGAACTCCAAGAAACTGATAAAAAATGAAGAAAAAGTAAATAGTGATGATATAAATAAATAGGGAATTACCATAAATATGGTGAAATATTCGTAGTAATAGTAATCAAGACTTTATAGTATAACGATTAAACAAACATTTTTGTCTCCAACTTGGCATTAAAAAGCAAAGGAGACTGCCTGGTGCTGGTGACAGTCATTAAATGGGTCCTGTCCTACTGTGGAAAGAATGCAAATAGGGACAATCTTTCAGTAAGCAATTTGTCAGAATGTATCAAGGACCTTAAATTGTTTATACTCTTCAGCTTGGCAGCTCCAACTCCAGAATCAGATCCAAGAGAAAAATCCTGACTATGAAAAAGAGTTACACACAAGGACAGTCACTGAAGATCGAATATGGAAAAACAGAATAAATGTCTGAACTTGGGAGAGTTGAACAAATTGTGGATGCTATTGTCATGTAGGTGGGGTTTTTGTTTGTTTGATTTTGTTTTGTTTTGTTTTTTGGTACAGGGATTGAACCCAGGACCCAGGAGCACTTAACCACTAAGCCACATCCCCAGCACTTGTAGTTGGACACAATACCTTTATTTTATTTATTTATTTCTATGTGGTGCTGAGGATTGAGCACAGCGCGCCTCACACGTGCTAGGCGAGCGCTCTCCTGCTGAGCCACGACCCCAGCCCCTCCCCAGCCCTTTAAAAAATCATTGTTATTTTTTTATTTTGAAACAAGGCCCCACTGAGTTGCTTAGGGCCTTGCTAAATTGCCGAGTCCAGGCTCAAACTTGCAATACTCCTGCCTCAGCCTCCTGAGCCACTGGATTACAGACATGTGCCACTGAACTTGGCTCATGTAAGCATTTTTAATGATATTTGTGACCACTAAAACAAATGCTTTGTCATAATTTTAAGAGACTAAAAAGCAAAATAAAAACCATAATCTGGGCTAGGGTTGTGGCTCAGTGGAAGAGTGCTTGCCTAGCATGTGTGAGGCACTGGGTTCAATTCTCAGTAGCACACAAAATAAATAAAATAAAGGTCCATTGACAACTGAAAATATATATATTCAAAAAAATTCTTTTTGTAGTTATAGATGGTCAGAATGCCTTTATTTTATTTATATATGATGCTAAGGATGGAACCCAGTGCCTCATGCATGCTAGGCAAGCGCTCTGCCACTGAGTGACAGCCCTAGCCCTAAAAAATATTTTTTAAAAAAACTATAGTCTATGATCTCAAATATTTTTTAAATGTTTTCAAAGCACTTGGAAGGAAATATACAGAAATGTTTGTCTTTAGGAGTATTAATTTTTTTCAAGGGCCATTTCCATAATAGGAAAAAAACAGATTTAAAACCTCTGCTTCTGCCAGGCATGGTGGCACACACCTATAATCCCAGTGGTTTGGGAGGCAGAGGAGAATCGAGAGCTCAAAGCCAGCCTCAGCACCTGAAGGTGCTAAGCAACTCAGTGAGACCCTGTCTCTAAATGAAATACAAAATAGGGCTGGGGATGGGGCTCAATGGTCAAGTGCCCCTGAATTCAATCCACAGTACCAAAACAAAAAACAAACAACAACAACAACAAAAAAAAAAAACTGTTGCTTCTATAATGTGCAAATACTCCTAATTTACTAGGATTAATATGAAATTCTTTTGAAATTTAAAATTAAAGTTAAAATTTCATTTTAACTCGGGATCTACAATGATCTCTCTCTCTTTTCCTTCTGTATTTCTGAACCATAAATTGAGCCTTTTCAGTATTTAGCATGTTAGGTCTACAGTTTAAAGACTATACTAAATTTCTATATTAATATTACTTTCCCAATAGATTTCAAGCTGATTGAGAGCCATAATCATATAGTTTGTTTGTATAGCAAATCTATATCTCCATATCCCAACCCTCTGCACATATTAGAACTTCTCGTGACTGTGCCTATAATTGATAAAGAACTAGTAACTGAATAGTATGGCTAGAGAAACGATCAAATGTAATTGACAACAGGACCTTCCATTGCCCTGGGTATATTTACTTCTTTTGCCATGTTAAGCAGGCAATAATGCATCATGAATACATGAATGAGTAACTAAGTAAAAATTACTTCAGAATGTAAACAACTTATTTTTTTAAAATATTTTTAGTTGTAAATGGATCTTTTATTTTATTTATTTATATGCGATGCTGAGGATCAAACCCAGGGCTTCACACATGTCAGGCAAGTGCTCTACCACTGAGCCACAGCCACAGCCCCACAGCTAAGGTCTCGATCACTAAAACCAACCCTCTTAGCAGTGCTAGGAGAACTCACACCACCCTGTATATTTAAGGGTCTGCCCTAGTCCAAGTAGTTTTAGAAACTCTCATTTACCATCAACCATACTATTACCACTCCCCTCCCACCACCGCCAACACCCACCCCTAGAATCAAGATTTTTACCTAGACCCGTGAATCACCCAGCTAATTGCATGGCTTAGATCAAATTATGTGCTTTCAAGGTTTGGATTCCTTCTATAATTTAGAACTACATTGTTCAGCTACAGGGGCTACTAGCTTCATGCGGCTATTGATTATTCAAAATGTGCATTCTGGGCTGGGGTTGTAGCTCAGTGGTAGAGCACTTGCCTAGCATGAATAAGACCCTGGGTTCAATTCCCAGCATCATGAAAAACAGAAATTGAGCTTTCTGCAAATTCAGATGTGCTGCATTTGTAAAATATACATATTATTTTAAATACTTAAAATGAAAAAAAAACAATGTAAATGATGATATTTTTATATACTGCTTTAAATTGTTAATTCAAAGTAACTTCATCTATTTAAAAGAATTTTTATGTGGCTACTAAAAACTCTTCATGCAAAATCACCAGACATAATGGTACATGTCTGTAATCCCAGCAACTGAGGAGATACAAGCCAGAAGGATCACTAATTGCAGGCCAGCCTCGGCAATTTACCAAGGCCCTTAGCAACTTAGTGAGATGCTATTTCAAAATAAAAAGGGGTGGGGGTGCCGGAGCTGTGGCTCAGTGGTAGAGTGCTTGCCTAGTATGTGTAAGGCACTGGGTTCAATTCTCAGCACCACATTAAAAAATAAGGATATCATGTCTAAAAGTATTTTTTTTTAATTTTTCATTTTTTTAAAGAGAGAGAGAGAGAGAGAATTTTTTAATATTTATTTTTTAGTTTTCAGCGGACACAACATCTTTGTTTGTATGTGGTGCTGAGGATCGAACCCAGGCCGCACACATGCCAGGTGAGCGCGCTACCGCTTGAGCCACATCCCCAGCCCGTCTAAAAGTATTTTTTAAATTAAAAAAAAAAAAAGGACTGGGGATGTAGCTCAGTGGTAAAGTGGTAAAGTGTTCAATCCACAGTACCAAAAGAAGACAGAAAAGTAGGCCTATTATGTTTCTATTGCGTAGCTTGACTTAAAGGATTAGACTGAAAGACTTCACAGATCCCTTCCAGGCTTAAACAAAAAATAAAATTCTTCCAAATGGTTTGGGTTTAAATCTCTGCTCTGCCATTGACTAGCTTTGTAACCATGTGCAAATAATAAAATTATTATTATTATTATTTTTTTTTTATTTTTATTTTTTTGGAAATACCAAACTTTATTTGCACCTGGTCCAGTTCAGAGCCATCAGACATGGTAGCAACCGGGAGCAGCACCGACCCGGGATCATTACAAGCTTGTGCAAATTATTTAAACTCTCTGTTTAGTTTCCTCATTTATAAAATATCTACATGAAAACAAGAAAGGTCTTACATAATTCCAAATATGGGGTTGCTTAATATTAAGTGATTTGCTTTATTTTTATTTTTTGATATTTATTTTTTAGTTTTAGGTAAACACAATATCTTTATTTTATTTCCATGTGGTGCTGAGAATCAAACCCAGTGCCTCACGAGGCATGATGCTACCACTTGAGCCACATCCCCAGCCCCAAGTGATTTGTTTTAAATATCCAAGTAGTTCAGTGAAATGCAAGTTCTCATTCAGCTGGATGGTGTTCTTTATATTTATTCATTCAACCAATAAATATTCCTTGAGTATCTACTATATGCTAGGCATTTCTATAAGCATAGTATAAACAAAAGTAGACTAAAAGTACTATCTACATGGAGTTTACATTTTAATAGAGGGCAATATAGCTATGACTAAAAAAAGTCAGTCTGAATGATGTGAGGTTTTTAGGTGACTTATTGTTGAATATTTAAAAGTGACTTTAAGCTGGGCACAATGGCACATACCTGTAATCTCAGCAGCTTTGGGAAGCGAAGGCAGGAGGATCATGAGTTCAGCAATTTAGCAAGATTCTATCTCAAAATAAAATAAAATATAAAAAAGGGATGGGGATGTGACTTAGAGATTAAGCACCCTGGGTTCAATTCCATATATATATATATATATATATATCCTCATTAGGTAAACAAACTAATAGCATTAATATCCAGAGAATTCTTTTTATATTTGTTCCATAGTTTTAGAACACAATCTTATGCAACAAATTGTAGGATTTTGCATTTTTAAAACTTAAATTTAATGATAAGACAGCAAAAAATGAATACGTGCAACCCAGCATTTTCATTCCATGAATACACTAGAGCAGGAATCAGCAGACGTTTCCTTTAAAGGGTCAAACAGTAAATATTTTAGGCTTTTCAGACCTAAATGCCTCTATTACAACTACTCATTAGGTCCCAAACAGCCATAGACAATATATAAATACATGAGTATGGTTGTTCCAATAAATATCTTATTTATGGACACTGAAAACTAATTTTTAAAAATTCAGAAATATAGGGCTAGGGCTGGGGCTCAGTGGCAGAGTACTTGCCTAGAACGTGTAAGGCACTGGGTTTGATCCTTAGCACCACATAAAATAAACAAATAAAATAAAGGCATGCTGTCCATCTACAACTACCAAAAAAAAAAAAAAAAAAGAAAGAAAGAAAGAAAGAAGAAAGAAAAAATAGTCTAAAAGGAAAAAAAAATCAGAAATGTAGAAACCCCTTTAGCTTGAGGGTCATACCAAAAAAGATAACAGGTGGAGGACCGATGGACCAAGCTAACTTAACTCCTGCCCGAAAGAATTTGTACACATGAACAAACTCAGGGACATGTGAAAATGTTTATAACATCATTATTTGCATTAGCAAATATGCAAATACCAAAGATGTTGGTATCCTAAAACTGGAGCTGTACGTATCAATGTGGATAAATCTTACAAACCTAATATTTAAGGGAAAACCAAAACTGCAGAAAAAAATGATGATACCAATCATATAAAATATAAAATGTGCAGAAATCATATACAAGTGTGCATATTTAACATAAATAAGTAAGACAAGTAGGAAGGAATACATGGAAATGCTCAGCTTCAGACTCATCCCCCCCCACCCCCATGAGGCAGGCTGGAGGCAGAAGATGGTGCAATTGGAGAGACACAGGGGCTTCAGCTGCATTGTGGAGATTTACTTTTTTAAGCTGAGTGTCAGATTCACATATGTCTATTCTCTGCACCTTGTCATACACCTTCTTTAACAATTAAAAAAAGGAAGGTGTACATTTAATATGCATTTAGCAAGTAATTCGTCCTATTTGGGGGAAAGGGGAACCAACTGTTACTAAAATAATCAAAAACAGGTTTGAGCCTGGATCTCTGATGCTTGAAAGGAAAAACAATTGTTTCCTTTCTAAGTTTGGACAGAACCTTAGGAGAAAGTTGCATTGCATTCTTGCATAGTTAGCTAATGTAAATAGCTTCAAGCAACAAATGGGTTATTATTAATCTGTTTCAGAGAATCAAAGAGCTGAGTCCAGCTCTGAAATGTGAATCGGCTCCATCATGATGCTTTGCTTGTCTGCTCTGTTTGTTTCCTGCTCCAGACACACCTTCCTCAGCATGGCCATGACCCACAAGCCCTAGGAATAGCAACTTCCCATCACCTGCTTCATGACAGAGCAAACAGAAGTGTAAGTGGCGATGACGTTGGTGTTTCTGTGTGTGAAAACCCAGCGTGAATCTTCCCTTTTCTCTGGCAACAGCTCAGGAGGCATCATTATGAAAAGAAGTGGCGGGGGGGGGGGGCTGTTTGCTCTGCTTTTACTGACTTCAAGCCGTAGTTATTAAAACAGTCTTTTGGTATAGAATTACTTAAATAGTTCTTTAAGTGTCTCCTACAGTCACTTACCTTCTGGTTACCTAAATCCAGAGCTCTTTCGTCCTCAAAGACCCCTAAAGAAACATCCATTGCAACTACTGGGCAGGTACTGCCCTCTAGTGCTTATGCTTTTATAATAAAAATTTTAAACACTGTCCTTTCATCTAACATCAAAGCAAAGAAAGTCTGCCAAAAATCAAATAACATCTTATTAACCCAAGATTTTTCAACTTCACATTATCAACATTTTGATCGGCTCATTCTTTGTTGCAGAGCTGTTTTGCTCACTGTTGGTGGTTCAGCCGCAATTCTGGTATCTACTCACAGATGCAGTGGCATCCACACACACAGCCCAGTTGTGATAACCAAAAATATCTCAGACATTGCTCAATGTCCCCAGGGGAGCAAAATCACCCCTGGTTGAGAACCACCGCTTTAGCCTGAATGTTGTCCAAAGAATTCATGTTACGTCTGAAAACTATGAAGAAAAAAAGATTCCTCCTCTGGACTAATTCCTTTGAGTGAGATAAAGACCTGCCTTTCTGCATGAAAGACAAAAAACAGAATCACGACTTTCAGCTCCTCCTGCAACCCCACCCCACCCCCACCTGCCAGCTAAAGTCCTGGCTGACGGGTTGTTCTTTGTATCTGTAGTTTTCTATTCCAGCTTTATTTCTTAGGTTGGTTCACTCCCTTCCAAAATGGTTAGAAAACAAAGCTTGCCTTTTTGGCCAAATGCAAGGAAATGTGGGAGGGAAGTATACGCACTTGGACTCCCATACAACAAATCTTAGAGGGTCAGCATTAACTAACCACACAGGCACAACCGAGAAACTCTGTTGATCATTAGTACAATACAGAAATTCTCACAAAATATCAAATGAAGGGCTGGGGATGTGGCTCAAGCGGTAGCGCTCTTGCCTGGCGTGCGTGCGGCCCGGGTTCGATCCTCAGCACCACATACAATCAAAGATGTTGTGTCCGCCAAAACTAAAAAAATAAATATTAAAATTCTAAAAAAAAAATATATCAAATGAAGCTTCAAATCTGGACTTTAGAAAGGTTTATTCAGATCTTCCATGAATGATGATTCTTCCAGTACACTAACTGTGTTTGCAAATCCTGATTCTACGAACTTAAAAACCTATCAATAACTCTGATGCCTAAATATCTAAGATATAAAAAAGAAGTCTGGACTGGCACTGAGAATTAACTTCCTCCCCTCATTAAATTTCTCACTGATTTTTATTGATTTCACAAAAAGAAAAAAAAGACATATCAATAAACAATTTTAACTATGGTTTTTAAACTATTGCTTTTTGTTAACACATTCAAGCCCAATATCTTATGTGTTGCTTTGTTATCTTATGTGTTACTTAGTGAAATTGCAAGTATTATAGTTCTACATTTGTCAAGCTCTTATTAGCAGAATCTTGAAATGGAAATCCTGTTAGCAACGTAGAGCAGTTTGTGATTACTCCAATTCCTCCTCTGAAGAGGCTGTTGTTTTACTGATTCTGTGTTTATGTTGATTTCATCCTTTTCTAATTAAATGCAGTTAGGAAGTCTTATAATCATATAATAAAGCAAAATACAAACTTTAGGCTTTTATCTTTTAAAAGATAATCAATAATAATGATTTAGGATATATATTTAAAACTAGACCCTAGAGGAGTTATGACTTGAATGGAAATAAAAAGCTAAAAGGAAACACAAAATCTGGAAGGATGTTACTCTAACTGAAGAGTAAGAAGAGGTATATGTCTCCAGATGGAAGGGTCTTTTTTCAGTTATGCAAAAAATCAGGTTATTCTGAAATATACAATTATTTTAAAGCATCCAGTTTTTTTAAAATGTGTTAGAAATTAGTTTATACAGTCATTGCTAATTTCTTAACTAATTTTAAACTCCTTAATGAAAAAAATATATTAGATTTTTATTTTAAGGATCAATGGGAGGCAGTTGAGTCTCTACATAAAAGGTCCAAGTATTAATTTCCAGGACCTTTAAATATGTTCCTTATATGACAAAAGTAATTGCAGGTGTGATTAAGTTAAGGATTTCCAGATGGGAAGATGATCCTGGACCCAACATAGTCACAAGGGTTCTTTTAAATAAAAAAGGGAGACAGGTGCCTATCACAATTGTGCATGCCTGTAATCCCAGCTACTTGGGAGGCTGAGGCAGAAGGATGGCAAGTTCAAAGCCAACCTGGCAACTTAACAAGACCTTGTCTCAAGAAATAAGAGTTCCATCCCTAGTACCAAATAAGACAAGATGGAGACATACAGCTGAGTCGGGGAAGGAGATGTGATATGAAACAGAAATCAGAGTGAAGTAATAACTGGCTTTGATGATGAAGGACCCATGAGCCAAGGAAGATAGGCGAGTGTCTAGAAGCTGCAGCAGGCAAGGGATGGATTCTCAAGGAACATGGCCCTGCTGACCCTTTAATTTTAATCCCATAGACCAATTTTATGTTTCTGACCTCCAAAGCTATAAGAAAATTAATCTGTGTTGTCAGCATCATTTGTGTTTGCAGTGATAGGAAACTAACACAGTAATATTTCATAACCCCTTCGTACTTTAACTATCCTGTTGAGTCAGAATTTTAGCATTTGAATAATTGCATCTCATATTATTATCAGCTTGGTATTATCAAACTCTATCTACTCTTTCTCTGGTTCCTAATAATTATCATGTTTTCACTACAGTATATTTGCTATTTACCTTTAAGTAAATAATACATTTCAAACATAAAATCCTAAGGCCAACATGTGTACAGTGAGGAGCTTCTACTCTGGTATTGCAAGACAAATTTAGTGGACGTGACATGCGGCATATTTTAAGTAGCTACCTATCAAATCTCCAGAGATAAAACAAGCCCAGCTACCCAACCATACTGGCTGTTGAACAGGCTGAAACAGGACTCACAAAATAGTCTGACTTCAGAAGACAAAAATGGCAAAGTTGACAACAGTACTTGGATGTGACCCTGTAGCAGAGAGCCGACCTTTTTAGCAGTCATTAAAAACAAGTGTCTGTAGGAGACAGCTGCAGTGGATAAATGGTGCAAAATAGACCACCAACTGGTTGTTATTCACATGTCAATATCATCTCCTATATGTAGACAGAGAGAACTGGCAGATGATCACTCTCATCTCTCTTCTCCAGTGTGTAACAGTGGAAGCTGCCACTGTAAAGGCTCGCTGGTAGGCCTCCATTGATGCAGCAATTCCAGTAATCCCCTTGATCCAAACATTCCTGCATTCTTCTTTTTTCTGGTGTGCATGTGTGTGTTACTCGAGATTGAATCTAGGGGCACTGTGCCACTGAGTTATACTCCAGATATATATATATATATATATATATATATATATATATATTTTTTTTTTTCCATTTTCCAAATTGAAGGTTGAAATTGAGTCAGGTTCCTATGCTTCATGTTTCTCTAACTTCTCATAAATTTAGCAAATTCCTTTTTTTCCCCTGCTGCAGGGTTCAGGATCAAACTCATGGTCTTGTACATGCTAGACAAGTGTTCTACTGAGCTACACCCCCAGCCTATGATTGTCCTATTTAAAAGTGTTTCCAGGAGTTTTCTTTAGCTTCAACTCTATCCTCCCCCTTGAAAGTACAGGATTTTAGGGGCAAAAGTCACATTCCTTATTGAATTGGTCCAATCCTGATGGAGAGATCAAAAGACAAGTGTGTGATGCAACAAACATCCTGCCCTTTGGGCCTTTTGTCCATTCAAATTAGAATATTAATTCCAAATGGACTTTTTTTTTGAGAGAGAGAGAGAGAGTTTTTTAATATTTATTTTTCAGTTTTCGTAGGACACAACATCTTTATTTTATTTTTATGTGGTGCTGAGGATTGAACCCAGCGCCCTGCGCATGCTAGGCGAGCATGTTACTGCTTGAGCCACATCCTCAGCCCCCAAATGGACTTTTAACATTTTTTCTTTATATTCATGGTTCTGTAAAAGTGAAAGTATTGAAATTTGAGAGCCCTATCTTAGGACTACATGACTATAAAC
>NW_026000079.1:6885648-6897891 GCF_001458135.2 Marmota marmota marmota | reverse complement strand
TTTTTTTTTTTTTTTTTTTTTTTTTTTTTTTTTTTTTTGCCAAAGTTAGCTTTTTGGTAAAACCTCGAAGTCTCCTAGCTTTGCACGTATCACGTGCCAAGCCTGGCGAAGGAGAGCGAGAAGCCACCTCCTAACACACTGCAGCCGTCTGGTGGCTACTGTCCGCAGGGCCATGGGCGGGGCGTGGTTCTGGTGGCCCAGGCTGCTCCTGCCCAAGGTCCAGCACTGCCCACCTGGGGTGCTGGCGCATGTCAGCCTTGGACAGAATCCTCTAGCCCTGCAGGCCCCCCTCCATTTTATTTCATTAATTAAATTATTTCCAAATTGGATCAAAAAGAAAAGAGAGAAATTGTTTTATTTTAGTCCTTACAGTTAGAAAGTAATTATCTTGTTTCATCTCCTCCTGTCGCATTTCAATTCATCTGGCCTTTGGCTTCAACTAGAGCATGAGTTCCTTTCTTCTTAGCCACAGTCAATGGTCATTTAGTCTGTTGACCTTGAAAACAGCATCCACAGAATACACTGATTCAGAACAGAACATTCTTGATTTACCACTGGCACGAACGTGGCATCAAGGTGTCCTCGGTACTCAACAGTTTAATCCACGTTGGTAATATATGAATTTAGGTGCGTCTAGTAACTGGGTGATTCCACTGTATTTCCCTCTGGAACGCTTTACATGATTTTTTCCTCTTTCCTTGGTTTGTTGGAACACCTCTGAAGAACTTCATGCTTAAAGTCCTTTTTCAGTACTATGCTTGAACCCAAGGGTGCTCGACCACTGAAACACACCTCTAGCCTTTTGTATTTTCAGACAGGGTCTTGCTAAATGAGGAGGTTGGCTTCAAACTTGTGATCCTCCCACCTCAGCCCTCTGAGTCACTGTGATTATAGGCATTCCTCACAGGTTAGCACACCCAGCTTGCTTTCTTTCTTTCTTTCTTTCTTTCTTTCTTTCTTTCTTTCTTTCTTTCTTATTTGTTCAATTAATCATACATAGCAGTAGAATGCATTTTAACACATTGTACACAAATGGAGCACAACTTCTCATTCCTCTGTTCATGGTGTAGAGTCACACCAATACTGTAGACGTACAAGTGCATAGGGTAATAAAATCTGTCTCATTCCACATCCTTCCCATCCCCACACCCTCTCTCCTCCCCTCACTACCCTCTGCCCAATCCAAAGTTCCTTCATTCTTTACTAGCCCCCCACACACTTATTATGAATTAGCATGCACATAACAGAGAAAACATTCCAACTTTGGTTTTTTGGGGTTTGGCTTATTTCACTTAACATGATATTCTCCAGCTCCATCCATTTACCTGCAAATGCCATGATTTCATTCTTCTTTAAGGCTGAGTAATATTCCATTGTGTATCTATACCACATTTTCTTTATCTATTCATCTGTTGAAGGGCATCTAGGTTGGTTCCACAGTTTAGCTATTGTGAATTGAGCTGCTATAAACATTGATGTGGCTGTGTCTCTGTAGTATGCCGATTTTAAGTCTTTGGGATATAAATTTAGGAGTGGGATAACTGGTTCAAATGGTGGTTCTATTCCAAGTTTCTACACCAATTTTTATGCTTTAAGTTTAAGTAGCAAATACAGAGTGAGTTTTAATAAATAATCTCTCAAGAAAAGTAAACTAGCCATTTTTAAGTACACTTGAGATCTTTCCCTCCTCGCATTTCTCTAATGAAGCAGTTAATCCCAACTGGACTTAAAGAGGCGTTATAAGAAGACATTGTTATAAAAGGCAAAAGCTACAAAGACAACTGCTGCCCTTCAGGAGTTTCCCCTGGAATGAGGGACTGAGTAACGGCTGCTCATAACAACTCAACCAGACAAGAAGCCTGTGGATAGACACAAGAAGCACTGGGATCCCAAGTCCGTAAAATTGCTTGTCTGGGATTTGGGTGCTTAGATCTGGGGTATTCCAGGCAGAATGAGAAGTGTGAGCATGAACGAAGTGTGATGGTGTCTTGGTTCCTATAGCAGCAAAAGCAAAGCATCACAAACTTAAAAAAAAAAAAAAAAAAACACAGAAATTCACTCTTCTGTGGCTCCGGAGGCCAGCAGCCTGACGTCTCGGCTCTAGATGGGGCTTTTCCTGGCCTCTTCCTGGCTTCCAGAGGTCACCCAGCGTCACGGCATTCTTTGGCCTGTAGACACCCCCCTCAGGCTCGGCCTCCACTGCAGCCTGTTGTGTCTGTGGGTCTTTTCACAGGGCCTCCTTCTCTATGTCTGTACCTGGGACTCTTCTGTCATCTCCCTCTAAGGACACGGTCCTAATCCAGTGGGATGTCATCATTTGATTAAGACTCTAGGACCAGATCAGTTCACATCCACAAGTACTAGGTAGAACTTGAACATCTCTTTTTGGAGAACACAATTTACCCCACAGTATCTGGTAATGAGAATTTCAATGTAACTAGAAAACAGACTATATTTAGGGAAAGAAGAGAAATAACACAAGAAAAAGGGGTCGGGACCTAGAAGACCTGGATGAATGAGCCATGGGGATGCCACAGGATATTTTAAAGTAAAGGAGTATTACTAACAAAGTTGTCCATTTTTGGAAAATTAATTTGTCATTGTTATGTAAAAGTCACTAAAGTGGAAAAGGAGAAATAGAATAGGGAAAATCAGAGAACTGCTTCAGGAATAGAGATTTGTGATACCTCCAATAAAACAGTCCCATAAAATTAAAAAAGAATGAGGCGTACCAGGGGCTGCGACTGGGGCTCGGTGGTAGAGAGCTTGCCTCGCATATGTTCAGTCCTCAGCACCACATAAAAAATAAATAAATGAAATAAGGGTTAAAAAGAAAGAAAGAAACTTTAAAAACAAAAAAGAATGGGACATAGCAGAGAGACTGATGAGGAGAGAAGAAATGAGGTAGGACTGAATTGGGTGACTAGGAGAGTAGTGGCATAACCATTGTTGTTCTATTAGTCATATTGTATTCCAACACCAACCCTGTGACACCAGCTAAGAGTACTGCCATTCAGTTCTGACAGTGACCACCCAGAGAAAGCCCAGATTCCTCAAGGGCAACACGCCAGCGGCGTGTCCTGAGTGTCCAGCTCACCCACTCTCTGTCCAGTCACCTAGCAGTTCAGGGGATCTCACAGCTTTGTCTGTTTCAACAATTTGCTAGGAAAACTCAGAAGCCACTGAAAGCACTATATTTATGTTTTCAGTTCGATTATAAAGAATATAATTCAAGAACAGTCAAATATCAAAGATGTATAGGGTGAGTAAGATCTGAGGGTGAAGAGGGGAGGAGGGAGCTTCCCACCCTCTCCTTATGGAGTCTGGGCGCATCACCACTGTTTTGGCACCTCAGTGTGTTCACAAACCAGGAAGCTCCACGGAGCCCCGAATCCAGAGATTCCCTGAGGTTTCATTATGTAAGTGGCTTGAGTAAATCACTGTCCTCAAATCGAACCAATCTTTAGTTCCTCTCTCCTTGAAGGAGAAAAGAATTTGGGGGAAGGCAGAGGTGCCGAGTTGAAAGTTCTAATCCTCTAATTATATGCTAGGTCTTTCTGGTGTGGCCAGATCCTTCCTTGAAAATACCTAAGGACCTTCCATGAGTCAATGCATCAGCATAAATTCGGGTATAGTAATAAGAAACTCACAATGAATTTTAAAAAGACACTCTTATCCCTCAGAAAATTCCAAGAGATTTTGAAGCTCCGGGCCAGAAACCAAGGACGAAGATAATATATGTTCTTCATTATATCACATACATCCTAATAACTAATATTTATTAAAGACTTGGTGTGCAACAGGCATTGAGACCCAGAGATTATATAATAATCCTCACAGATCATAAAACTTGTAAGTGGTGGAGTAAGGATTGAAAGTCAGGTCCGGTTACTCCAGACTCTGTGTCTAAGCACACAAGATCAGAACTTCCTCCCTACGTCTTTTAGGTAAAGTCACTTAACCTCTCCAGATTTTGTTTTCCACCTACCAAATGAAAGGCCTTGGACTTCATGATCATTAATGTTCCTTTGAACTCCAGTGTTTCCTCTTTCATTTGAATTGTTTCAAAACTCCTCTTCTTCTTTTTATGGACACAATGCATTTATTTTGTTTTGTTTTATGTGGTGCTAAGGATCAAACCTATTATTACCTCACAAGGCAAGCACTCTACCACTGAGCTACAACCCCAGCCTGCAACTTATTTTTAAAATGGACATGTTTCTTTCTCTTCTCTTCCCGCTCCTCCCTAATCTCCTTCTTAATCTCAGGGAAACAGGATTACCTTTCTTCCCCTCCTAGACAGAGCACACACCTGCCCTGGACATCTATATAGGAATCTATATAGGAATCTGTTACAACTGCCATAAGTAATCTAGACTTTGGGGATGACCCCTGAAGATATCAGAAATGACTCTCCCCCAAATTAACAAGTGAATTACTCCAACAGAGGACACCTGGAATGTGGCCTTTAAATCTCCTCTTTAAAAGCTCCCCCCCCCCAACCCTTCCTGCCCATGGGCAGAGTCAGGCCCCTGGGACAGGGGTCCCTGTGTCTCTCCTTTGCTAGCAAAGCAATAAACCTTCTTTTTCCTTTTTCTCAAAACATTTTCCTCGTTAGTGGATTGGTTTGGGGACAAGGATGAAGCTTTCAGCAACAGTACGAATTCAGTAAGAAAAGATGTGACACACTTCACTTTTGCTTGATTTCTTTAAGACTTTTGTCATTAATTTTTTCCTTTCAGGTCTAGACCTTATAACATTTATTATATTAAGTTTGTTGATGATAATAGCACTTAACAAAAGAAGATAACACATCTTGCTTTGACCGCATCACCTTACATTGTTAATATCCTGTTCATAATGTATCTGATGCCGGTGGCATTTGAGGGAACTGGCATTTGAGGGAACAGCAGGAGCAGGAAGGCCACTCTGACCTTTCCTTCTCCCTTCTTCCCTAAAGCAGGTCACACACCATGCCAGAAGTGCCCTCCCTATACCCAGAGGAAAGAGCCGTCCTCATCTCTGAAGTCACTGAGACACAGAGAGGAGTTGGAAAAAACAGCCATTGCTCAGTCTCCCCACCAGTTTATTACCATTAGGTCAAACCTCTCTGCCAGGTCACACGTCCCCGTGACTCCCCACTTCTTCAAAACACTAAGCATAAAGCTTCCCTTTCTCTGGGTCTTTGTTTCTGATATCTCCTGTGTCACATAAAACTGATATTAAATAAATGTGTATGCTTTTCTCTCATTAATCCGTATTTTGTTATAGGGGCCTCAGCATAAACTCTGTGATAGTGAAGACAGGATACCTTTTCTCTCCTACTTGTGTTAAACCACAACACAAAGAAAAGACCACCGACTCCAATTTTAAATCAAATTAAAGCAAGCTTGTAAATCCAACCAGCCGGGACTGTCTCTCCCAAAATCCACGGGATAGAAGACAGCTCCGGCTCTCTAGGAGCACAGCTTTATGGCACAGAAAGTTGCAAAAGGGGGGGAGGGTCTTGAGAACTTACAGATAACAGGATTTTGACAAGCATAATACAAAGGCAGGTAGTGGGTTAATGGTCTAAGTGGTTCAGCACTTGGGGAGTCAATTTAGATCCCAACATCAGAATTTTTTTTTTTTAAAGAATGTTCACTTCTTTTTTTTTTTTAAAGAGAGAGAGAGAGAGAGAGAGAATTTTTAATATTTATTTTTTAGTTTTCGGCGGACACAACATCTTTGTATGTGGTGCTGAAGATAGAACCCGGGCCTCACGCATGCTAGGCGAGCGCGCTACCGCTTGAGCCACATCCCCAGCCCCCAACATCAGAATTTATGAGGCGCCATTAGGGTTTCAGAGAGGGTTGTTATCTGGTCAGGGAGAGCCAGGCATGGGTGAGTTCAAGGCACGGGCAGGCATTCCAAATAAGCTTAAAACATCAAAATACGGCCAGGCTAAATAGAATCCTAATACTTTATAGAAAACAGAAATGAAACTTTTATAACTTTTGACAAGATGGCTCCTGCACTTAAGAGGGAATTAGGCTGGGTTTATCACATGTCCTTAGGCCTTGGAACAAGGAAATCTGTAAATATATATTGAATGAGCTCATTTGTCTTACTCTCTTTTGTTTATTCTTTTAAATGAACTTTGGGGAAAAAATTGCCCCCATCCAGAAAAAAATATACTAGAAATTTATTTATGTATTTATTTATTTATCTATTATAGTTTAAAGTATTTTATTTTTAGAGATGTCACCTTTGGAATTAAAAATATTATATTCATTTAAGAAATTGGTTTGTTTTACAGTACAGGTAGTTTTTAAAACTTCTGGCTCTGCAATATTCTTTGTTATAAAATATTTTAATAATTCTTAAGTAATTTTGGGAAGGTATGAGGAAAGATGAAGGTGCTGAATTATTTCAGGATTTGTAATAGTACTTTTTAGTTCAGTCTAGTCAGGTAAGTAAAGGTTGATAAGAGAAATGTTTTATAAGAGTGATAAAACAAAATTACAACCTGTGATCCCATCCAAGAAAGAGAAATATTGAAAAAAAAACATGTAAAAATCAAAACAATATAATCAAATTATACTCGTAAGACCCTATACTTGGGCTGGGGCTGTGGCTCAGTGGTCAGTGGTAGAGTGCTCACCTAGCACTTGTGAGGCACTGAGTTCAATTCTCAGCACCACATACAAATAAATAAATAAATAAATAACAGTATTGTGTCCATCTATGACTAAAACAAACAAAAAATTTTTTAAACCCTATTTTAGGGCTGTGGCTGTGGCTCAGAAGTAGAGCACGTGCCTAGCATGTGTGAGACACTGGGTTCGATCCTCAGCACCCCATAAAGTAAAATAAAGACATGTGTCCACCTATAACTAGAAAATAAATATTTAAAAAGACCCTATTTTAGTAAAAGAAATATGTAATATACATAATATAAAAATAACTCTCCCCAAAAATAAATAACTCCTACTGTTTTCTCCAGCACCTATTATTTGCCAGGCACTAGGCCTTGTGCTTTACAATCATGTTTCCTAACCCTAAAAAACATTCTTAGGCTGATGGCCAAAGCTGTTTTTTTTTTTTTTTAGTTTTGAGGTTTTTTTAAAACAGGAAAAAATGAAGCTTACTGGAGCCCAACAACTCGTCCCCGGCCATATAGCTGATAAGTGGCAGAATGGGATTTGATTCCAAGTTTTTCTTCCATACCACACAGCATTTACTGAATAGAAAAATAGCTGATTCAATTGCATTTTTTACTTTAGTCAAATTCAAATATAAAACCTCAAACATGGTCTACTATTCTTATATAGCAATATCTGTCTTTTGTGGTATTAATAAATAACAAAGAAAATACATTGTGTTCTTACCATGAGCTGGGAAAACAGTATTACCACCAATAACAATAATATGCTATTCTTGTCCTCAGTTCCAATAATTTAGGAGCTGTTACCAGAACAAGAAGCCATCTGATTCAAATATAAAAGTATTCTATTTAATCACAAACACAAAGACCTAAAACCCCACTTTCGAGCCACTTCTGTAGAGTAAGAATCCAGCCTGCACTTGTCAGTGATGATGAGAATATTAAACCAAGAAGTCCCTGTAGAGGTCACAGTGCTGCAAGTCCACATGATGGTGGCATCTGCATGGACCCAGGAAACACAACGAGGCCCTTCCACACAGCTGTCACGTTCTTTCGATGACTTTAAGTCAGTGTCTCCTCATGCCATACCCATGTGTTTGCTTGATGAACACCACAATCTCCATGGAGTCTACTTTCTTGCAGTCTGGTGTCGATTTTGCTGTGGCCAAAGGGGTGTCTGCCCTGCTGTGAGGTGCAGCCCCTCTCCCAGGGGCTGAGAAGGGCTGGCAGGGGCTCCACCAGACCAGGTTTCGACACAGGTTTCCACGCAGGAAGGACTGCTCTGCCCCAGGCTTTAACGCGCTTGGCACTTGGCAGAGGGTGCGAGTAACCCAGAGCTGTCGTGTGCAAACAGAATTCGGAGGTCTTAGTGAATTTTCCAAAGCAGTGACACCAGCTGGTCCCCAGAGATATAGGCGGCCAGCCTCAAAATCTTCTCGATCACCTAGTACCCGTGGCCCTGGTGCAGCCTGGAACAGCGGGTGCCAACCAGCCTCCCTCCGGCTGCTGGGGACTCTCCTGACATATCTGGCTGTCTTCTCAAACAGGGCCCGGCTCTCCTCCTCAGTCAAAGGCCGCATTTTCCCACTGGGTCCTCCAGCCTCAGCAGCAGAAAGGGAAGTGGGGTGCTGGTGGCTCCTGCAGCCCCAAAGCCTGCCTCTCTAGGCCCACCCTGCACTGGGAGTTCAGATGGGAATCGTACTAAATTTTTAAATTTTGATTCAGGAAACACTGAAATCTTTATAATCTCTACACTTTCCACCTAAAACTGAGTATGTCTCTCCTTTATTTAATGGTGAAAAAATAAGGGTACATAGATTAAATGCTGCCTCTAATTTTTTTTTCTCTGGTAATAATTTGATAGTTTGGGTTGTATATATACACCTACGATTTTTATTTGTTGATATAGTGAACAGAATATTTTTTCCTTTATTTTCTACTAATTATTGCCATAATTTGTGTTTTTACTGAACTCTTTTTTAAATATTTATTTATTTATTTATTTTAGTTTTCAGTGGCACAACATCTTTATTTTATTTTTATGTGGTGCTGAGGATCAAACCCAGCGACCTGCGTATGCCAGGTGAGCGCGCTACCGCTTGAGCCACATCCCCAGCCCTGAACTCTTTTTAATTAATTTAAGTAGCTATGCATACAGATTCCATCATCTACATTTTCCCAAAAAATTTAAACCACTTATTTATTTATTAACTTATTGCATTAGTAAACAAAGTGTAGTAACCTGCCCAGAGATTAATCTTATTTACAATAAACAACCAGGAAGCCAACCTGCTCCAAGTCAGACTTGCCAGAAGCCAAGTTGCTATCTCTAGTGACAATCCAGGAAGCCAAACAATAACCTCTGTCACAACTGGCCCCAAATGGCCAGGACTTGAGTATAATCAGATGGCTTCCCTAATGTTGATCTGGGCTTCCAACATCGAACCAACCAGAGAAAGTCAACATCCTGCAGATTACCTAAGGCCCACTTGAGGCAGCCCCCAGGAGAAGCCACCGGAAGCTTGCCTTCTACCACGTGCCTGTGCCTGGCAAAACCAGGGGTTAGCAGGGTGGTGGGACTTGAAGGGCTGACCAGGAAGATCCCAACTTCAAGGACAGCCTCAGGAATTCAGTGAGTCCCTGTCTCAAAATAAAGAATAAATAGGTCTGGGGACTTGGCTCAGTGGTAAATCCCCACCAAAACAAATAAACAAACAACCACCAAAAAAACCACAAGGGGTTGCTGCTTCTCTTATCTGCCTGTTCTCATTTGATTGGTCTTCATTTATTCACACAAGCAACAGCAAGCTTCCTTAATTTTCCTCTCATTTTAATGGAAACTTTTTTTGCCGTTAAGAATGTAGGAGGGGCTGGGGTTGTGGTCAGCGGTAGAGCGCTTGCCTCGAATGTGTGAGGCCCTGGGTTCCATCCTCAGCACCACATAAAAGGAAATAAATTAAATAAAGGTTTACAAAATACAATAACATTATTAAAAGAGAGAGAGAGAGAGAGAGAAAGAAAGAAAAAAGAATGGAGAAGCCTGGCATGGTGGTGCACACCACCCAGCAACTCGGGAGGCTGAGGCAGGAGCATCTTGAGTTCAAAGCCAACCTCAGCAAAACTAGGCACTGAGCAACTCAGTGAGACCCTGTCTCTAAATAAAACCCAAAATAATAGGGCTGGGGATGTGAGCCCCTGGGTGGTTCAATCCCGGGTACCATACATATGTGTGTGTGTGTGCGTGTGTGTATGAATGACAAATTTTAAAAATTAAAAATTAAAAAAATTTAGAAAAGAACATAGGAGACGCAGGGCACAGTGGCACACACCTATGATCCCAGAGGCTAATCTTAGTTTTAGATAGATTAATCTTAGATAGTATTCAGTATTAATTATATTTTATTCATCATTGGATTTAAAAAAAATTTTTTAGATGTTGATGGATCTTTATCTTATTTATTTATTTGCAGTACCTTACACATGCTAAGCAAGCACTCTACCACCGAGCCACACCCAGCCTCTTCATTGGATGTTTTATTTTCAGATTGAGAGAGCATCTTTTAGAAACTAAAACAGATTAACCACAACATTATCAGTTGTTTATGATTACAAAGCAATGAAAAATAGATGTCTTGGCCAGGCGGTAGTGCAGGCTTGTAATCCCAGTGGCTGGGGAGGCTGAGGCAGGAAGATTGCAGTCCAAAGCCAGCCTCAGCAACAGCGAGTCACCAAGCAACTCAGTGAGACCCTGTCTCTAAATAAAACACAGAATAGGGCTGGGGGTGTGCCTCAGTGGTTGAGTGCCCTGAGTACAATCGCTGGTCCACCCCCCACCCACCCTGCACTAGGAAGGCAAGGGAGGGAGCAACCCTGGAGGTGTGGGCTAGAGGTGTGGGCTGGCTGCGAAATAAAAGCTATGAAAGTAGTACTACAAAATAAACACAGAAAACCAGAAATATATATATATTTTAAAAGCAGGGGCGGTATATTTTAACAGCAGACCAGATGGGTCCGACTCTAACAAGAAAAAGCCCGCACTTGCCTTATTTACAGCAGTACAGACCAAAGGAAATCCTAGGGAGCTTCTTCAGTAAAACAGCCGAGGAGGGGCCACCAAACAGGTTGTTTGGCGCTTGGCAGGTTACACCCTGGGTTCTATCCTCAGCACCACATAAAAGGAAATAAATTAAATAAAGGTCTCGGCTGTGTTTGAACTTGGAGCTGTGAGCTAGCGCAGGGAGCCAGCATGCTCTGGGCCTTCTTGAACAGGGAATTTCACCCAGAGTTCCCAGAAAAGCAGCCCCCTGTCCTTAATGGCTCTAACAGTGTCCATAACAGTGACACAGGGCTCCCAACATCTCACCTTCAAAAAAAAAAAAAAAAAAGCATAACAGCAATGCAGAATTGTGTTTGCTGGTGGCTCTCCATCACCAAAATAAGGAGCGCTCTGGAAACAAGTGGCTACCAAAGCAGCTCTTAAGCGTGTGCCCTCTATTGGTGGCTGAAGAAAACTCATCATTACGAGCCTGGTGATGTGGAGCTCCATGAGTATCAGAAGTCCGTAGAATTTACTCACAAACTTCCCCTCTATGGGACCGACCTAAGTGCCCTTCCATAGACGAGTGGGGGGCTGGGGATGTGGCTGAAGCGGTAGCGCGGTCGCCTGGCATGCCTGCGGCCCGGGTTCGATCCTCAGCACCACATACAAACAAAGATGTTGTGTCCGCCAAATACTAAAAAATAAATATTAAAATTCTCTCTCTCTCTACCTCTCTCTCACTCTCTCTTTAAAAAAAAAAAATAGACGAATGGGTAAAGAAAATGTGGTACATATACATAATGGAATATTACTCAGATATAAAGAAGAATGAAATTATGGCATTTGCCATAATGAGGCTATGGTGCTAAGTGAAATAAGACAATCCCTCCAAAAGCCCAAATGTTCTCTCTGATATGCAGATGCTGACTCACAATAGGGGGTGGGGTAGGGGGAGTAGATGTTCACCAGATTGGGCAGGGGGAATGGGGGGGAGAGAGGGAGTATGGGAATGAGAAAGACAGTAGAATGAATCTGGCATAACTTTCCTATGTTCATATGTGAATACACAACCAGCATGACTTCACATCAAGAATGGAAAGTCTCCATGTATGTATGATATGTCAAATACTTTTACTGTCATGGAAAACTAAAAAGAACAAAATTTTTTTTAAAAGATCTGAAAAAAGAAAAAGAAATCATGTGAGACTTCAAAACAGCTCTTGGTGCTTTGCAGGAAGCAAGTGAGGCCTAACTGGCTGGCCTTTTTGGAGCACCAACACAGGTGCTATCCCTGCCAAACTTGTAACAATATGGCAAAGACATTCACCAACATGTTGTATGCATGAAGAATGCTTAAAAAGCTACTGTTTCAGCCAGGTGCAGAGCTCCAGAGGCTGAGACAGGAGGATCCCAAGTTCAAAGCCAACTTCAGCAAAACCTAGAGACTAAGCAACTCAGTGAGACCTTGTCTTTAAATAAAATACAAAATAGGGCTGGGGATGTGGCTCAGGGGTCGAGTGCCCCTGAGTTCAATCCCAGGTACAAAAAAAAAAAAAAA
>NW_026000079.1:6872181-6885518 GCF_001458135.2 Marmota marmota marmota | reverse complement strand
AAAAAAAAAAAAAAAAAAAAAAAGTCTGAGTGAATAAGTCTTAGTATTTCGCTGTAATACCAATTATAAATAAACCTGTAAAAAAAAATTCTGGACAATACTAGATATAAGGTCTTGTTTTGTTTGTCTGTTTGTTTGTTGTGTGTGTGGTGCTGAGGATCAAAACCAGGGCCTCATGCGTGCTAGGTAAACACTCTAACACTGAGCCACATCTGTAGCCCAGATTTTCTTAGAACTGATAAATTCCTGAATAACAGCAACTAAGTGATGTTTATACCCATTCACTGTTCTCTTCTAATAGAGTTATTTTATATACAAGCACATATTTTTAATATCTGCCTTCTGTGCTGTTCCTAGAAGTTTGCTACTAAAATACATTAAATTATAAAAAACAATTCAAACATATTCTGAAGTAAAAATACATCTATCAGCAAATCCTCACTTTCATTAAATGGAAAACTATTATTTTAAGCATTGTCATTATTGGAAAATTCTCTACTTATAGAGAACTATAGCAATAAAGCTAGAGAAGGAAGAGAAAATTTAGCCAAAATCTATATCCAAGAGACCAGCAAGTATAACTTGTTGTTTTGTTTTGTTTTGTTTTTATTGTTATTGTTTTGGATTGAACCCAGGGCCTTGTGCATGCAAGGAAAGCACTTACCGACTGAGCTATATCCCCAGCCCATAACTTGTTCTCTAGTACAGTTGGCCTGCCACACCCACAGTTCCAAAATCCAGGGATCCAACCAACCATGGATAGAAAATATTTGAAAAAAATAAACTGTGGCTGTACTGAACATGTACAGACCTTTTTTCTTGTCATTATGCACTCAACAATTCAGTATAACAACTATTTACCTACCATTTACATGTATTAGATGTTACAGTAATGTAGAGCAGTGCCAATTATAATCCCACAGTCCACAGTTCCAAATGCAATAACCCCAAAAAGATCAAAATACCTAAATTCTAAAAATCCCTAAGAATCAAAATCAAAAAAATAATAATCCCCAAAGATTAAAATTCCAAATGTTGAAGTCTTTTTTTTAATATTTATTTTTTAGTTGTAGTTGGACACAATACCCTTATTTTATTTATTTATTGTATGTGATGCTGAGGATCAAACCAAGGGCCTCGCACGTGTGAGGCGAGAGCTCTATCACTAGCCATAACCCCAGCCCAGAAATGCTGAAATCTTGAAAACAGAAATCCTGAACACCACAATTCCCATTTAAAAAAAAAAAAAAAAATATATATACATATATAATTATTATCCAAAGTACATGTATGAAGACACGAATTGGTGTGAATATTCTTTGTATACAACCAGAGATATGAAAAATTGTGATCTATATGTGTAATAAGACAGCATTCTGCTGTCATATAAATGAAAAAAAAAATTTAAAAAACGATCTATAATGGGGGTAGAAAGCCCAATTCTAAAGGAAGAATTAGTGCAACTTTGGTTGTTTGTAACATAGTTGCCAAATTATTCAATCCTATACTACTTCTGCCCCTCCACAAAATACCCTCTATGGGAAAAATAAGGATTTTTTTTTTAACCCAGTACTGAGGATTGGACCCAGGGCCTCACACATGCTACCCCAGGCCTCTTTCTTTCTTTGAGACAGGATCTCACCAAACTGCCCAGGCTGGCCTGGAATTTGTAATCCTCTTGCCTCCACCCCCCAAAGAAGCTGAGATTACAAGTATGTACCACTGTACCTGGCTAGAAAATAAAAACTTAAAACAAATTTTTTTTGACAAGCTCATAAACCTTCTGAACTCTGATATAAAGTTTCCTCCAGTGTCACAAAACACTTAAATGGTGAACTATTCTTGGTTAGGGATTTGGAAAATCCATGCAAAGAAGGCAGACTTCTTATATTTACAAGTAAATGTAACAGAAAAACTAGCGCATGCTTCATTTGATTATTAATGGATGACCCTTTCAAAACCGTTCCTTTTTTAAAATCAAACATATATAACTCATGACCCTATTGGATCCAAAAAATTCTAGAGTTTATCTGCTTGTTTATGTATTAATGACTAGAAAAAGTAGTCATTTATAAATGCTTATTTAGAGATTTGGTAGATTTGCAGAAGAAAATGGATTTCAATTAAATCCTTAAACAATAACAACAGTTTTGGAATTAGGTGTGATCAGGGCTTCTAAAAGTGAATTACAAGGTAAGTGAATTACAAGAGTTAAAACTAAACTACAAGTTTATTTTTTTCCCATTCAGTCCAATGCATTTGGCAGAACATTTAGGTGAGTGGACGGGCCATACAATATGGCAACATTTGTACATTTCTAATAAGTCGATAAAAATTTTTTTCTAATGTTTATTGAGGTGAAAATGCTATATACCCTGATTCAATCATTACACATTGTATACATGAATCAAATTATCACACCATACCCATAAATATGTACAATTGAAATGATAATTTAAAATTTTCAGTTTAAAAATGCATCATTTGTCTGCATTAGCATACATCCCAACTGATGAAATTCCAGGAACTCCTAATGAATTAAAGTCTCATTTGCCTAAAGAAGGCAGTGAACTTACTGACTGGGTCAAAAATAATTATGTGCACAGTAGGATAAAAAGACACTTACAAAAAAGAGTCGCTCTTCAATCACCAGAATTGTTTCCGCCAAATCTGTGGTCTGTATATGAATGCATGCACAATGGATTTCCAGGTTCCCAAAATAACACAGAAGCACAGCACAGAAGAAAAAAAATTAACAGTGAATGCTTGTATCATCATGTATCAAATAATAGAAAGATTAAAAAGAGCAGCACCATGTAGAAAAAAGAATGTGAAGGGCTGGGTCGTAGCTCAGGATAAAGCACTTGCCTAGCATGTGAGGCTCTGGGTTCAATTCTCAGCACCACATAAAAACAAATAAATTAAGGTTAAAAAATGACCATTTTTGGAAAAAAAAAACGAAAGAAAATAAATATGAACATCTCTAAGGACAGCCATGCCCTAAAAAATAATTTTAAAAATAAAGCATTATTCTTCCTGATGCAAGACTTCAAAATATAGTTAATGATCATGAAAGTCAGCCAGTTCCTAGGGACTACTTTTGTGCAATTACCCATAATCTGTCCCTATAATATACTTTTCCATGTGTAAAATTTTCTTTTTAAATCTGGCACAGTGGCACATGCTTGTAATCCCAGCGGCTCAGGAGGCTGAGGCAGGAGGATCACGAGTTTGAAGCCAGCCTCAGCAAATTAGTGAGACCCTAAACAACTCAGTGAGACCCTGTCTCTAAATAAAAATACAAAAAAGGGCTGGGGACACGGCTCAGTGGTTAAGCACCCCTGGCTTCAATCTCTAGAAGCAAAAATAAAAATAAATAAATAAATAAATAAACATTTCTTTTTAGTTATTTAGTTTGGGTTTTTCCTCTTCTAATTTTTTCCCCATTTTAAATTGTCAACTCTATTTTTTTAACAAGTCACCATCCTATGTATTTCATTTTTGCATCATTTCCAGTGCTGGAGGTATAAATTATGTAGACTTTTAGAGAGTTCTAATTTATTTCATGCATTTTTTTCAAATTCAACTGTGAATATGCATTATCACAACATTGACTTTGTATGTAAACACTGTATGTACACAAAAATTCTGAGATGGTCACAATAAATAAAGAGATGTCCTTTCTTTCCATCTGTATTTGCAAATTATAAAACTTTTTGAGACCTTGGGTCTCTGGGGTTAGAGTAGTAGTGACCATGAAGTGTTTTTGTTTGTTTGTTTGCAGTACTAGGGATCTACTACTGAATCACATCCCATCCTATTTTTTATTTTATTTTGATACTGGCTCTCACAAAGTTGCTGATGCTGGTCTCAAACTTGCAATCCTCCTGAGTCACTGGGATTACAAGCATAAGCCACTGCATCCCACTCCCATGGGGGTTTTTGATGGATCTCACCAAGAGATTTAAGTTGTCCTTCATGGTATTTCCAACAGGTACATACAATTACTAACCATAGTGGCGTGTGTTTATACATTTCACTTTTTTTTTTTTTTGTATTTTATTTAGACACAGGATCTCACTGGGTTACTTAGCTCACTTTTGCTGAGGCTGGCTTTGAACTCACGATCCTCCTGCCTCAGGCTCCTGAGCCACTGGGATTACATTTCACTTTTTTAAAAAATATATATATATATATTGTTCAGTTGTAGATGGACATAATATCTTTATTTTATTTTATTTATTTATTTTTATGTGGTGCTGAGGATCAGACCCAGTGCCTCACACATTCAAGGTAAAAACTCTACCAATGAGCCACAACCCCAGCCCAACTTTGGAGGTGGATTTGGGCAGAGAACGTGGATTTCCCCAGAACGTGATTGTAGACGGCTGGTGTGAGTTCGGGAATAAAGAGTTGCTGTTTGAATCTACAAGCTGTGTGGTGGCTCGTGATTTTGTGCCCAGCCAGACTGCGGCATTTGTGCCCAGCCAGACTGCGGCACTTGAGGAATTCTGATCTTTTGGAATTTCAACATTCAGAATTATGGCATTCGAGATTGTGTACTTCCATATTATGGCCCAAATTCATAGAAGGATAATATAAAGCATACAGGAGGATGTATACCCATTATATGCAAATACACCATTTTACATAAGGAACTTAAACATCTGCAAATTTTTGTATCATCTTGAGTCCTGGAACCAATCCCTTACTAATTCTAAGGACACTGTACATCACCATGCTTAGCACAGGATTTGACATACAGTAGAGTTTTAATAAATATTTGTTTTGGTTTTTAAAATATTTTTTAGTTATAATGGACACAATATCTTTATTTATTTTTATGTGGTACTGATGATCAAACCCAGTGCCTCATATGTGTGAGGCAAGCACTCTGCCACTGAGCCACAACCCCAGCCCTAATATATATTTGTTGAATGTGTGAATTCACTTAAAAATTTGTGTGTGTGTGTGTGTGTGTGTGTGGTGCTCGGGATTGAATCTAGTGCCTTGGGCAAGCACTCTACCAACTGAGCTATATCCCAAGCCCACATTTAAATTTAGTAAAATATAATATAGTATTTAATAAACCAAGCAGAGACTGATTATTAAGCAGGAATACTCATATGATATGTGTCTTATACTTCAACAGGAAAAGAAAATTGGAAGAGAGATAAATTATGGAATGACTACCTAATTATCTGACAGTTTTCTTTCTCAAAGCCCCAAAACATGCCAGATAAAATGCTTCCTAGTATTTTTAAAATTCCAATATATATGGTGCTTATTCAGACTGATGTCAAAACTGACCCAACTTGTTTCTTTCATTTGTGAAGCTGGCAAATGTTTACTTTTGATTAAAAAACAAAGAAAGAAAAGAAAAAGAAAATTAAAAGAGTGAGTAATTAATTAATTAATTAATTCTTGCTGGGCACACTGGTACATGCCTGTAATCCCAGTACTCAAGAGGCTGAGGCAGGAGGATTGCAAGTTCAAAGCCAGCCTCAGCAATTCAGCAAGTCCCTGAGCAACTTAGTGAGACCTTGTCTCAAAATAAAAAACAAAAAGGGCTGAGTGGAGATACACACATTTACACACACACACACACACACACACACACACTTAAGACTAATTCTGCATTTTCAGGCTATAAACACTTGGAAGGATGAATCACATTTCTTTTAAGTTGTATATATTTTCAGAATAACAAATAAAATCAAAATTGCAGAATACACTTTACCTATAAAAACATAAGTCTCCAAAGAAAAAGCTTTTCTTTCTTTAGGGATATAGCTCAGTGGCAGAGCACTTTCCCAGTACACATGAGGCTCTGGGTTCAATCCTCAGCATCACATTTAAAAAAAAGTCATCTTTATTTTTTAAACTTGGCAGCTATTTAATATTTCAGTAATATGCACATTCGGAAATGCACACTGTACTTTTTACTTGTATTTTCCCCTAAAATGATTGTACTTACAAGTATATTCTGGTTTTGGCACATATACGCTGATTCCACTTACTTCCTGGGAATTGTGAGCATTCCCAGTGAGATGAAAACATTCTCTCATTGAAGATAATGTTTGTGACATTTAAAAGGAAGTTCACCACATTCTTTCACAGTTTCATTTGCATGGATGACCGTTTAGAGTTTCTTGGAAAATGGTATTTAAATTCCATAAGTTCTGAAAATACAATATTATTTAACAATGACTAGAGACAGAACCTAAGACTTCTCAGCAAAAGGACTAGTACACATATAATACTGTACGATTTTAACACCAAACTATTCCTGTATTAAGTAATAGTACATATATGTTTTACAGATTAGATTACTACTCATTTAAATTTTAAGTTAGGCCCTGACTTCCTTAGTAAGACTCCTATCGCACAAGAAATAAAATCAAGAATCAATAAATGGGATGGATTCAAACTAAGAAGCTTCTTCTCAGCAAAAGAAACAATCAGTGAGGTGAATAGAGAGCTTACAGAATGGGAGCAAATTTTTACCACCTGCACATCAGATAGAGCACTAATCTCTAGGATATTTAAAATTTAAATGAGTATTAATATAAATCTCAACACCAAAAAAACAAATAACCCAATCAATAAATCGTGGTATTAATGATCCTAACATTTTAAGTAATTAGGTATAAGAAAAATGTAATACATATGTCTAATTACTTAAAATTCTTAAGTAAAATATATACATAAGAATTTAATATATGATAGGGCTGGGGTTGAGGCTCAGTGGTAGAGTGCTCACCTAGCGCATGTGAGGCACTAGGTTCAATCCTCAGCACCACATAAAATAAATAAATAAAATAAAGATATTGTGTCCATCTACAACTCAAAACATACTTTTTTTTAAAAAGAATTTAATATATGATGAAAAAAGACATCATGGGGCTGGGGTTGTAGCTCAGTGCCAGAGTGCTTGCCTTGCATGTGTGAGGCACTGGGTTCGATTTTCATATCAATATCAATAAAGAAATATCAATAAAGAAAATAAAGGTCCATCAACAACTAAAAATATTTTTTAAAAAATCATGAATCATTGGCAAAGGCATAGATTATTCAATAAATAGTATTGAGATAACTAAAAATTGGGGGTTATGCAAAGACAAAAAGGATTATGCAAAGGATCATCCTTGTGGATCTCCCCAGGTCTCCCCAGAGTAAGTGGGTGGTATCCAGAGGCATCCAATTGCTGCTTCTCCCAGAGACTACAAGTGCTGAACAGTTGGTCTTCCCAGACATTCTCTAAAGAACCAGGCACCAAGTTGGGGATAGTCATGCAGCTCAAGATTCTGAGGTAGGAGGATTGCAAGTTCAAGGCCAGCCTCAGCAATTTAGTGAGGCCTCAACAACTTAGTGAGACCCTGTCTCAAAATAAAAATAAAAAGGTCTGGGGATGTAGCTCAGTGATAAAGTACCCCTTGGTTCAATACCTAGTACCAAAAAAGAGAAAAAAATTATAATAAAAGAACTGGGCATTATGGCATACTCCTATAATGCCAGCTGCTCCAGAAACTGAGGCAGGAAGATCCCCAAGTTCAAGGTCAACCTAGGCAAGTTAGCAAGATTCTGTCTCAAAATAAATTAAAAAGAGCTGAGAATGGATCTCGTTGGTAGATCACCCACGCAGCATTTGCAAGACCCTGGGTTCAATTTCAATATGGGAGAAAAGAAAAAGAGCTGGCACCCAAATTCAGCTATACTTTCAAGGTCACTCCCATGTTTGACCACAGAGCACCCTGGTGTGCTCAAGCAAGAACATTTCTCTTTAGAACGGTAAACACGGGCCCTGTGCCTCCTTCAGAAACTTCTATTTATGAATCCCTGTTTAAGCCACAGAGTGTTTGCAGCTGCTTGCCTGGGCCCTTTGCTTGAGGAAATGGATTTAAACCCTGACCTTACATTATGCACCAAAATTAATTCTAGATAGTTAGCAAGTTATTAAAAGTAAATCACAACAGTAAAAGCAAAATTAAATAACCCTCAAATCTCTGGAATGTGTTACAAAATCCCGGGCTTCATAAGAATATGACAAATCTCAAATAAAAAATATAAATCAAGTCACAAAATACTTTTTAAATTTATTTAATGATTTGTTGCTGGTGTTTGAATCCAGGGCCTTGTGCATACTAAGCAGGTTCTTTACTACTGAGCTACACCTCTAGCCTTTCATAAATACTTTAAGTTTTCAAATAATCAAAATAAAAAGACAGGCTTCTCCCTGCTTCTCTCTCTCCAGAGGTTCTGACAGTTCTTACATCTCTGGATACTCAGCTCGGCATTGGCTGCCATCATAAGCCACCATCCTGTGCTCATGCTCAGCCAGAATACAAAGCATGAATCTGGAAGAAAAGTTCAATCTGGAAACATCAATGCTGCTAAGACTATTGCAGATATCATCCAAACAGGTTTGGGACCCAAGTCCATGACGAAGATGCTTTGGGACCCAATGGGAAGCATGATGATGACCAATGCTGGCAACGCCATTCTTCAAGAAATTCAAGTCCAACATCCAGCAGCCAAGTCCATGTTGGAATTAGCAGGACCCAGGATGAAGAGGTTGGAGATGGAACCGCATTAGTAATTATTCTTGCTGGAGAAATGCTGTCTGTGGCTGAGCACTTCCTAGAGCAGCAGATGCACCCAACTGTAGGAATCAGTGCTTACCCCCAAGGCATGGATGATATGATCAGCACTCTAAAGAAAATCAGTATCCCATTGACATCAATAACTGTGACATGATGCTGAACATCATCAACGTGCCACTACCACCAAAGCAACTAGTCGGTAGTAGTCGTCTTTGGCTTGCAACATCACCATGGGTGCTGCCAAGACTGTACAGTTGGAAGAAAAGGTCAAAAGGAGATTGACACCAAGAAATATGCAAGAGTGGAAAAGATACCTGGGGGCATCACTGAAGACCCGTGTGTTACGTGGAGTCATGATTAACAAAGATGTGACCCATCTATATTACAGCATATCAATGTGGCATTATATCAAGAACCTATAAAATATAAAATAAATAAGGTAAAAGTATTATGTCCATCTACAACTAAAAAAATATTTTAAAAAAATTTTAATATTTTATTTTTTAGTTTTTGGCGGACACAACATCTTTGTTTGTATGTGGTGCTGAGGATCGAACCCGGGCCGCACGCATGCGAGGCGAGCACGCTACCGCTTGAGCCACATCCCCAGCCCTAAAAAAATATTTTTAAAAAGACAAAGAATAGATTAGAAGAAACATTTTCATCTACCTTGACAAAGGATCAACTACCATTATTACATTAAAAATCATACATTTTCAAAATTAAGCCATAAAAGCCCACTGACAAAGGTTTTATAAATAATCAACAAAAATGAACATGCAACCTATTGGTTGCATTCAAAGAAAAGCAAGTGAAAGCAGCAAAGTACCTTTGAAACCATTTTTTACCCACTCTTTCTCTTTCTTTTTTTCTTTCTTTTTTTTTTCAAACTAGGGGTTGAGCCCAGGGACTCTTTACCACTTAGCTACATCCCCAGCCTTTTTCATTTTTTATTTTGAGATAGGGTCTTACTAAATTGCTTAGGGTCTAAGATGTGGAGGCTGGCCTCGAACCTGTGATTCTTTTGCCTCAGCCCCTACAGCAAGTCACTGGGGTTACAGGCACGGGCCACCATGCATGTCCAGCTTTTCTCTTCCATTTAAGATAGCTTTCTTAGCCTCAATGGCCTTTACTTCCCTAACTTCTGTATATAGAAGTGCTTTAGGATTCTGTACTTCTCTTTTCTATCTGTTCTCATTCCCTAAATATTTCAGCCAATGTCATGGCTTTAAAAAACAGTCTTTATAAACGATCCCCAAAATTTATATCACCAATTTGTGCCAGAAGATCCTCAAATGTATCTCACTCTTTTTTATACATACATATTTTTAGTTGTAGATGGAGACAATACCTTTATTTTGTTTGGTTTGGTTTTCTAATCTGGTGCTGGGATCAAACCCAGAGCCTCACGCAGGCTCAGCCAGCGCTCTACCGCCAGCCACAGCCTGGCCTGTATCTCTAACTAGGGACCCTTCTGCTCTGCCCACCAGCTCCCCCTCTGATTTCTCCTTCTCAGTTAATGGGAATTCCATTTTTTCTATTGCTCAAGCCAAAAACTCCCCCCCACCCCCAGGGGTTAAACCTGGGGGCCTCCTGCCGCGAGTGCCCTACCTCTGAGTGTCACCCCAGCTCACAGGCCCCGGACCCTGACACCATCCTGGATTCCTCTCTTTCTCCCATATCCCACCTCTGGTCAGTCAGCAATTCCCATCAGCTCCACCTCCAATCCACACCCACCCCACCACCACCACCCCCAGGATCCAAGCCGCCATCATCTCTCACCTGGATTTTTGTAATCACCTCCTAAAAGGTGTCCTGGCTTCCACTCCGGTTATTCCACTCCCAGGAGAATAACCGGAGTGAACCTGTAAAGCCTAAAACATTCTCACTCCTCTGTTCAACTCTCCAAAATCTCCAATTCTTATTCAGAGTAAAATCTGAAGAACTTTCAAGCCCTGCCTAGTTTACCTCCTTCTGTCTCCCTCTACCCTGGTCTCCATGACCTTGCCAATTACTATAACCCTCTTGCTCCTTTTGTTGCCACATGACCTTGATGTCCTTCCAATATACCAGTCATGCTCCTGTGGCAGAGCATTTACACTTGATGTGGTACATCTGGAACGTTCCCACCAAGACATCCATGTGACTAACATTCCCATTTCCACTGGGTCTTCACTAAAAATTCACCTTTATTTTTCCTCCTCTTCTTCCTTTGATGAAAAATTCAAGGAATATTAGGTGGAACAGAATAAGGCCGACTAGCCCACAGGGTATGTCAGAGCCTAAGCAGGATAAGGAGGGACAATGCAGAAGTGGCCTAGCAAGGGATGTCAGAGACTCAGCAAGGTGAGAAGGCTGTGTTGTCAGGGTGTGGACCCCAAAGTGGGGTCAGAGGGCGTCCAGGCAGGGGAAGCATAGCAGTAGAAGAGACTGATGATATGCAAATAAGTAAATAAATTCAAAATAAAGGCATCTAGAGCCAGGTACTTTTAATCCTAGTGATCTGGGAGACGGAGGCAAGTTCAAGGGCATCCTCCAGGACTCAGCAAGACAATGTTGCAAAATAGAATAAAATGCTTAGGGATGTAGCTCAATGGTTGAGTCCCCCTGGGTTCAATCAATAACAATAATAGCAGTTAGATTTCTTACTGTCAAGAGTATAGAGGCACAAATAAGAAAGAGATAAAACTAGAATGGACCCTGAGTTGTTGGATTGAAATTGAAATGTACTCATGATTTTCAATTGTATTTAGAATATGTATTTAACATATGGATATATGTATATAAACTGGGCCCAGTAGCACAAGCCTTTAATCCCAGCAGCTCAGGAGGCTGAAGCAGGAAGATTGAAGTTCAAAGCCAGCCTCAGCAACTTAGTGAGCCCCTAAGCAATTTATGAGACCCTGTCTCAAAATAAAACATAAGGGCTAGGGTTGTAGCTCAGTGACAGAGCACTTACCTAGTAATCTGGGGCACTGGTTCGATCCTCAGCAAAACATAAAAAATAAAATAAATAAATAAAATAAAGGTATTTGTTGGGAGCTGTGTATGAACTATGGATTTTGTTTGACCCATGAAGTCGAAGAAGTTGCTTTTCTGGGAACTGGGTGAAATTCCAGGAGAATTCCATGATCTGGGAGAAAGCCCAGATCACGCTGATGCCCTGCCTTAGCTCACAGCCCCAGCATCAAACACAGCCTCCCGAAATTTGGGTCAAGCACCAAACAGCATGTTTACCTCAAGAACCTGCCACACTGAAACCTCGGATGTACTTCCCCTTAAATAAAGGGTTGGGGCCTTTTTCAGTGGTCCCATTCCAGTTCCTGTCAGGGCTGGAAAACCTACCAGGTGCCCCCCCCCCTTTTTAACTAATTTCTGTCTTTAGCTTTTATACCTTGTTGATTATTTTCAGAATTTTTATTTTCCCGGGAGGCTCCAGGCAGGAATCTGCTCTACCAGGGTGCTGGTAAACCCAGCAGCAGGTATTATATCCATCTATAAGTTAAAATTTTTTAAAAAAGAAAACAGGGAGGGGAGGGGAGGGGAGGGGAGAGAGCAATGCCTTACGTTTAAATCTTAATGAATCTCTCATGTTGTGGGAAGATCTTGCAATTATTTTATTTTGGAAATCAGAGTCTTATTTAGGGAACACCCATTAGCCTGAAATGACCTTAGTGCTGGTTTTGGCTGTTTATGAAAGTCAACTGAGAAAATCATATTTTTAAATGAGGGAAGTGTTAAAAAAAAAAAATCTAGTAACATTACAGGGCATCTGACCTCACAGTAAGAAGTGTTGGATTTCTTTGTCAACAAGACTTTTAAAGATCCTCTGTAAATGGAACCAGTTAAGAACCTTATTCAAATAACTTAGCACAAAGTGAAAAGGGTATGTTCTGGAAAATTCAGAATGAAGTTGTAATCACAGAAACGGGTGTAAACTTGCCACTGACACAGAAGAACTGAATAAATGTCTCCTAAAGTGTGGGAGCCAGAGGTGGAGGAAGCCAGAAAGCTTCTAAATTAGCAATAACTTCTATCATGTTGACATGCTATTTGTACATGCATAATTCTGTATATTGCTATTTTGAGATCTTCAAGTAAATATCTTAAATGTAGCATATTTTAATATCTTAAATAGAACATTTATATCTATGAATACAAATTCTTTCATTTATATCATTTACGTTTGTCTAATCAAATTGTCCATAAAACATTTTCAGTTATCATCTGATTGGGACAGTTGATGATCACTTATATTTGGAGTCACCTTATGATCCAGTGAAGGGGTCTTTAATTTACCCCTCATTGTAAAGGAAGTGAAATTTGGTGTCAAGTATTTATATGAAACATATTGTCACCCTGAATCACTGCATCAGTAACTCCATTCTTGTTTCTTACTTGAGATTTTTTTGGTGTGCAAGAGGCAAATCAAAACAAAAGAAAATGAACAGAAATGCAGAAAATTAAAAAGACTCAAACATATTTTTTTCTGAAATCAATAAGGACTCTAGCTGGGCATGGTGGCACACACCTGTAATCCCCGCAGCTCGAGAGGCTGAAGCAGGAGGATCGCGAGTTCAAAGCCAGCCTCGGCAAAATCGAGGTGCTAAGCAACTCAGTGAGACCCTGTCTCTGAATAAAATACAAAATAGGGATGGGGATGTGGCTCAGGGGTCAAGTGCCCCTGAGTTCAATCCATGGTACCAAATAAATGAATAAATAAGGACCCTATTC
>NW_026000079.1:6867914-6872166 GCF_001458135.2 Marmota marmota marmota | reverse complement strand
TATATATATATATATATATATATACACACACGGTATACATATTTACATATGCATATGTATATATAAATATATATATGCATATACATACATATATGTGTGTGTGTGTGTGTGTGTGTATATATATATATATATATATGTGGCTGGAGATGTGGGAAAGTGGCTAAGTACCCCTGGGTTCAATCCTGGGTACAAAAAAAAAAAAAAATTACGCGCGCGCACACACACACACACACACACTAATGAGTATACACACATATTCTCTGAGCTTTGAGAAGAACTGGAAGGAGTAACATGGAAGAGCAATGAGCATAACTAGCACTTATAATGTGGCTTCTCTAGAGCTCCTTGGAGAAATGGCTGATTCCAGTGTTGGGGCAGGAAAGTAGACTATTTTTTTTTTTTTACTATTATAATAAACCTAAGATATCTTATGTGCCAGAAAGCAAGGAAGTACTCAAGGACTGATAGGGACATATGAAATAGACACAGGCATTTATCTTAAACTGTCCACTGGAAAAACCTGACACACTACTCAACTGGTTCAACTGGAAAAACATGATACTAATTTAACGTTGGCATGCAGGTCTGCAGTCCCACCTAATAGGGAGGCTGAGGTGGGAGTATTGCAAGTTCAAAACCAGCCTGTGCAACATAGTGAGACCTGTATCAACAAACACAATAGAAGTCATTGACTAAAATAGAAAATGCTGGTATAGCCCATTGGTAAAATAAGAAATCATGAGCTTATACATCTAGATGTACTCAAACAAACTGAAATTTTGATGAGGAACATGATCAAACATCTTCCTAGTGCATACTTAATCACAAAGTGCAGAAGACTACAATAGAGAAACTTGGAAGACAAGGTCTAAATCAAGTGATCCAAGCAAACACTGTCAGTAATGATACAAATCAAAATTATGGCCCTCCCCATAAGATACAATAAGGGGGCTGGAGTTGTGGCTCAGCAGTAGAGCGCTCGTCTAGCACGTGCGAGGCGCTGGGTTCAATCCTCAGCACCACATAAAAATAAATAAAATAAAGGCATTGTGTCCAACTACAACTAAAAAAATATTTTAAAAAAAGAGAAAGATACGATGAGAATACAGCATCAATATTCTATGACATTCCTGACAAAAATGCATAACCCTTGGTCTAATCGCAAAGAAACATTACACAGACCTAAGTTTAAGAACATTCTACAAAATAAGTGGCCTGATCTTCAAAAATGTCAAGGTCAGAAAATTTGAAGAAATATCAAGAAACTCTTTCAGACTGAAGCAGACTAAAGTGACATGATAACTAAAAGCCACATAATTCAGAACTGAATATTTTTGCTATAAAGAACATTATTGAAACATACTCTACTTCATGTATAACTAAAAAGAACAAATTAAAAAAACAACTATATGGGGCTAGGGCTGTAGCTCAGTGGCAGAGCACCTGCCTAGCATGCATGAGGCACTGGGTTTAATCCTCAGCATCACACAAAAATAAACTAAATAAAGACATTCTGTCCATCTATAACAACAACAACAAAAAAAAACCTATATGGGGCTGGGTTGTGGCTAAGTGGTAGAGCACTTGCCTAGCATGCGTGAGGCCCTGGGTTTGATTCTCAGCACCAACCACATATAAGTAAATAAATGAAATAAAGGTCCATCAACAACTAAAAAAATACATACATATATATATATATATATATATATATGAAACAAAAAATTTAAAGAGCATTATTGGGACAACTGACAACATTTGAGTGGGGCCTAAGGCTAAAATAGTATTAGTGTTTCAATGTTAATACCTTTTTTTTTTTTAAGGTTACATTTTGCTTACTTATGAGAAAGTCCTTCGTTGTAGGAAAGATACACTAAAGTATTTAGGCAAATAGAACAATGTATGGGTAATTATCTCTCAAATGACTCAGAAAATTAAAAGGTTTTACTATTATACTTATAAGTTTTCTGTAGATTTATAATTTAAATTTAAAATGTTCAGTGAGGGCTGGGCTCACACCTGTAATCCCAGTAGCTCCAGAGGCTAAAGCAGGAGGATCCTAAATTCAAAGCCAGCCTCAACAACGGTGAGGCCATAAGCAACTCAGTGAGACTCTGTCTCTAAATAAAATACAAAATAGGGCTGAGGATGTGGCTCAGTGGCTGAGTGCCCCTGAGTTCAATCCCTGGTACCCTCCCCACCAAAAAGTCAGCTTTATGGGCTGGGATTGTAGCTCAGTGGTAGAGCACTCACCTAGCATATGGAAGTCACTGGGTTCAATCCTCAGCACTATATTAAAAAAGTTAATAAGGGGCTGGGTATGTGGCTCAGCAGTACAGGGCATACCTTGCACGTGCACAGCCCTGGGGTCAAACCTCAGCACCACATAAAAATAAATACATAGATAAAATAAAGGTATTGTGTCCAACTCCAACTAAAAAATAAATTTAAAAAAGTAAATAAACAAAATAAAAGTATTGTATCTATCCACAACTAAAAAAAAAAAAAGTTTTTTTTAAAAATTAGCTTTAGAATGTTCAGTGAGAATTTTATTAGTCACCCTAACTAAAATTTCAATGCTCACCCCAATGACAGTTCATATTCTTCTTCCTGCCTTATCCTTATTTTTTTCCTTTAACACACTTATTTTATTTACCTGGTTCATTGTTTTACCCAGAATAGAAGACAGCAAGGAATTTTGTCTATTTTATTCACTATTGTGTCCAGAGCACTTAGAACACTGCCTGTGGCATAATAGGTGCTCAATAAATATTTAATGAATAAAGGAATGGAACAAGTCTATTAAATAAGTAAATGTTTTAAGAACAATAATATCCAACATGAGGACAGGTGAGATAGTTTGTTAAAAATCCTCTTGGAAGACAATTTGGCAATTAAAAGTCATAAATATAGTAATTTCCTTTAACTCAGAAACTCCATTATTAGAAATGTATTCTAAAATGTGGAAAGGCGATCCCAGTGTCAAGCTGTCCACTATAGTGTTATTTTATCAAAAAGAATAACATCCTCCCCCAAAAAAAAAGTTGGATATATTACGCCAATTTCAATCCACAGATTGAAGTTCCATTTATTTGAAATTCTATTTTATTTAAAATTCTAATAATGTGGGAAAATTCCTTTTATATATTATTACAACAACATAAATTTGTAGTCTATAACTTCAACTAAATGAAAACATGCACTGCCAAAAGACTAAGAAATCACTGCATAAAAATGCCAATTTTTATTTGCTTTTCTCTATTTTCCAAATTGTTCATAGTATGGTTGTAATTTACCATCTGAAAATACATTTACAATAAAAAATGCATGTATTTAAAACACACACACACACACACACACACCCCATGGGTGAATTATCAAACATAAAAGGTAATAGATACCCCAAAAAGAAAGCAATTACTTGGATAAAGAGATTTAGGAATACACAAATCAAAGAGTGACCAGTCTGCAATCAAATATAACTAGCTATAAAGAAAAAAAAATTTTAAAACCTGTTTGAAGAAAAGAAAGTACGTTAATAGAGGAAAGTGGTTTGCATACAATCAAAAGAAGCAAGCATTTGGCAAATTAGTCTAGTACTACTGAGGTAAGACATATTTAATACAACAATTAACAAAAACACTAAAAATGGTACTCTCCTGTGGACCAGGTCCACCATTCTTGCCAAGTTTATAAAATACCCCTTCAGACCAGCGGCACCTTTTACTTTGATTCTATACTCACCAGAGAAACTGATGATCATTAACTTGGCTTCTCAGTTACCTTTTCCCAGAAAGGAGATGCACAAGACCTCCCTCTAGTGACATGAGTACTTGAAATGTGGCTAATTTGATGTTAACATCAAATGGAGATGTTAAAATCCACCTAAAATTTTAAGGACTTTAAATGGAAAAAAAAAAAAAAGTAAAATATCTCAGTAATGATTTTCACAGAGGTCATATGTTGGAAAATTATTATATTTTGGATATGTTAGGTTAAATAAAATATATCATTAAAACTAATTTTACCCATTTCTTTTTATGATTTAATATGGCTACTAGAAAATGTTAAATACTTCTGTAACTTGCATTTGCAGATAATATTATATTCTTACTAAAGAGCAAGAACAATTCAGTCAATGTAAAGATATAGCCTCCCTATAAATTAGAAAATCCACACTCTAGCTGACATTTAACGGGTGAGTTTTCTTTTTCTTTCTTTTCTTTTTTTTCTTTTTTTTTTTTTTTTTTTTTTT